>NC_058371.1:180372729-180693562 GCF_018350175.1 Felis catus
ATGTTTACCAGTAGTATGGTTGCATGATTTGTTGAAGCAACAATGTCTAGTAGTAAATTATTATATCTTTCTATTGTCTATCTGCCTTCTATTAACTATCTGTTGATATGGACTTTTTCCCAAAAATAAATATAATACATATTTCTCATTATTTGTTATTTATGTATCTATGTTTTTCCTTCCTCATCTATGTAAGAAATGTTTGAAAGTATCTATAACATTTAGCAACTTTATGAAGTACTAATTATGCTACCATCCATAAAGTAGACCAAACAATTATTACTTATGTCTATCCATATGCATATAGTTTTGTAAAGTTGAAGTCATTCTGTATGTGTCCATTTTCCTGCCTAATTAGTATTGTTCCCATGTGCTAAAATACCATTGGGGTGAAGACCACTGGTATAATGTGACCAGAACCTAATGTGCATCATTTTCCCTCTCTTTCAAGTTTATCAACAGATTAGAGCCCCCAAACTCTCTAAAACCATAAAAAAACATTTGAGCCTAGAATGATGCCGGGGTTGGGATGCCTATCACCTGGGCAGCTGAAAATCTTCATATAACTTTGGACTCCCCAAAACTTAACTACTAATAACCTACCGTAGACTGGAAACCTTACCGGTAACAACAAGCCAGTTAGCACACATTTTTGTATGTTATTTGTACTATATACTACACTTTTATAATAAAGTAAGCCAAAGAAAAGAACATGTTGCTAAGAAAACTGTAAGAGAAAATACATTTACAGGAGTGTATTTACTGAAAAAAAAGCTTCATAAGTAAACAAGAACAGTTCAAACCTCTGTTGTTCAAGGGACAATGGTACGTGTAAAATTGTGTGTAACTTCCTGATAAAGTTGAAAGCTTCATATAAATTTGGCAATGATTTATCATAATATGATTTATTCAATATTATGCTATATTTTTACAATAATTATTACGTCTTTTTGTATTTTGTAATTAAATGTCCTTTTTAAATTGTGTTTCACTTAGGTAACTTAGAATTAATTAAAAAAATTAAGAAATACTTATAAGGATATTCCATGCAAATGGAAACAAAATGAAAGCTGGGGTAGCAATACTTAGATCAGACAAAATAGACTTTAAAACAAACACTGTGATAAGAGACAAACAAGGCATTATATAATAACAAAGGGATCAATCCAAGAAGAAGATGTAACACTTGTAAGTACGTACCGAAATAAGAACATCTAAATGTATGAAGCAAATGTTAACAGAAACAAAGGGAGAAATTTACAGTAATGCAAAAATGCAAACCACAGTAGTAATGCAAAAACCACAGGGCAGCTTAACATTCCACTAACATCGATGGATAGATCATCCAGAATGAAAATCAATAAGGAAACATTGGCCTTGAACAATACATTAGAGCAAACAGACTTAAAAGATACATACAAACAATCCATCCCAGAGCAGATGAATATGTATTCTTAAGTGCCATGGAACATTCTACAGAATAGATCATATGTTAGGCCACAAAGTCTTAAAAGATTGGAAAAAAGATTGGAATCATATCAAGAATCTTTTCTGACCACCAATGTATAAAAGTAGAAATCAATTACAAGAAGAAAACTGAAAAAAAAAACTACAAACACATGAAGTCTAACAAGCTACTAAATAATAATTGAGTCAACAAAGAAATCAAAAGGAAATTTTAAAAAATACCTTGAGACAAATAAAAAGGAAAACACAGCACTCCAAAATCTCTGGGATGCAGGAAAAGCATTTCTAAGAAGGGAATTTATGGCCATACAGGCCTACATCAAGAAATTAAAAAAAAATTCAAATAAACAATCTAGCTTTATATCTAAAGAAGCTAGAAAAAGAAGAACAAACAAAGCCCAAAGCAAGGATGGTTCATATCCACAAATCGGTCAACATGATATACCACGTTAAAAATGAAGGATAAAAACCTTGCGGTCATCTCAATATACACATAAAAGGCATTTGACAAAATTTAACATCTGTTCCTAATCAAAAGTCTCAATAAAGTCACTACAGAGGGAACGCGCCTCAATATAATAAAGACCATATTTGATAAACACACAGTTAACATCGTAATCAATGGTGAAAACTTGAAAGCTCCTCTTCTAACAATATGAACAAGACAGCATATCTCAGGCATCCTAGCTGCAGATTAGGCAAGAAAAAGAAATGAAAAGCATCTGAATTAGAGAGGAAGAAATAAAATTGTCATATTTGCCGATGACACGATACTATATTTAAAACACTCTAAAGCCTCCATCTCAAAACTATTAGATAAATGGAATCAGTAAAATCCCAGGTTACAAAATCAATATACAGAAATCTCCGGCTTCTACACACAAATCACAAACTATCAGAGAAATTAAGAAAACAGTTCCACTTGCAATTGTACCAAAACAAATAAGGTACATAGAAATAAATGTAAATGAGATAAAAGATTAGTATTCCAAAAACTTTAAGACACTGTTGAAACAAATTGAAGACAAAACAAATAAGTTGATGTTCTCATGGACTGGTTTAATTAATATTGTGAAAATCTCTATAGTACCCAACACAATCTATAGATTCAATGTAATCTATATCAAAACTTCAATGGCATTTTTCATTTGAACTAAAAGTTGTATGGAACCAAAAAGACCCCAAATAGCCAAAGCAATCTTAGGAAGAAAGCACAAAACTGAAAGCAACCTGCTCCTGGCCTTCAAATATACTGCAAAGCTATAGTCATCAAAACAATATGACACTGGCACAAAAACAAACACATAGATCAACAGAACAGGATAGAGAGCCCATAAATAAAGCCACCCTTATATGGTCAATTGAGCTACAACAGAAGAGGGAAGAATATACAATGGGGAAAAAATAGTCTCTTCATTAAATGGTGCTGAGAACACTGGATAGCTACATGCAAAAGCATGAAACTGAACCACTGTCTCATCCCATACACAAAAACAAACTCAAAATGAATTAAAGATCTAAATGTGAGACCTGAAACCATAAAACTCCTAGAAGAAAACATAAGCTGTAATTTCTTAAACATTGGCCATAGCAACATCTTTTCTAGATATGTCTCCTCGGGCAAGGGCAACAAAAATAAACAAATGGGACTACATCAAACTTAAAAGCATTTGCATAGCAAAGGACACCATCAACAAAATAAAAAGGCAACATACTGAATGGGAGAAGATATTTGGAAACGACAGATTCAATAATGGATTAAAATCCAAAATATATCTAAAAGCTTATAAAATACAATATAAAAAATCCCATTAAAATTGGGCAGAGGAGGGGTGCCTGGGTGTCTTCCTCGGTTAAGCATCTGTCTTCAGTTCAGGTCATGATCTCTTGATCATGTGTTCAAGCCCCACATGGGGGTCTCTGCTGTCCTCACAGAGCCCACTTCAGATCCTTTGTGCCTCCCCCCTGCAGACTCCCTCCTCTCTAAAATACACACAGAAAAGTGGGCAGAGGACTTGAGTAGACATTTTTCCAAAAAAGATATAAAGATGGCCTCCAGGCACATAAAAAGATGCCTAACATCACTAACCAACAGAGAAATGCATATTAAAACAACAATGAGTTATCACCTCACACATGTCAAAACAGTTATTATGAAAAAGACAAGGAATAACAAGTTGGCAAGGATGTGGAAAGAAGGGTGCACTGTTGGTAGAAATGTAAATTGGTGCAGATACTCTGGGTGGCAGTATGAAAGTCTTTCAAAAAATAAAAAAAAAGAAGTATAAAATTCATCATTTTACTGTTATGTATTTATCCAATAAAAACAAACACTAATTTGAAAAACCATGTATACAACTATATTTATGATAGTATTATTTAAAATAGTTGGGGCGCCTGGGTGGCGCAGTCGGTTAAGCGTCCGACTTCAGCCAGGTCACGATCTCGCGGTCCGGGAGTTCGAGCCCCGCGTCAGGCTCTGAGCTGATGGCTCAGAGCCTGGAGCCTGCTTCCGATTCTGTGTCTCCCTCTCTCTCTGCCCCTCCCCCGTTCATGCTCTGTCTCTCTCTGTCCCAAAAATAAATAAACGTTGGAAAAAAAAATTATTAAAAAAAAAATAAAATAAAAATAAATAAATAAAATAGCTAAGATAGGGCAACAATAGGTGCCCGTTGATAGATGCATATCTAAGGAAGTTGTGTTATAACACACACACACACACACACACACACACGCTGGAATAGTAGTCATATTAAAGAAATAAATCTTGCCATCTGCAACAACATGGATAGAGTTAGAGGGTTTTGTACTAAGTGAAATAAGTCAATGGAGAAAAGCAAATACCACAAAATTTCACTTATATGTAGAATCTAATAAAACAAATGAACAAGTGCAACAACATAGAAACAGACCCATAGATACAGAGAACAGATTGATGGTTACCAGAGCAGAGCAGGAGGGGAGTGGATAAAAATATGTGAAGGGGATTAAGAGGTTCAATCTTTCAGATAGAGAATAAATAAAACTTGTGAATATAGAGTACACAGAATATAGTCAATAATATTTAACAATTTTATATGATATCAGACAGTAACTAGACTTATTGTGATTTTTAAAAATGTATATAAATATTATATTACTATGTTGTGCCCCTGAAACAAATACAATATTGTAGGTCAATTGTTTGATTAAAAAATTCAGAAATGTTTGGATATTTTGATTCAGTTAATACTGAAACCATTTATTTTCCTTAGAAGAAATGATTTCTTTTTTATTGGTGGAGGAGTTATTTATGTACTTTTATTTTTAAATAATTTATTGTCACGTTAACTAACATACAGTGTATACAGTGTAGTCTTGGCTTCGGAAGTAGATTCCTGTGATTCATCGCTTACATACAACATCCAGTGCTCATCTCAAGTGCCCTCCTCAATGCCCATCACCCATTTCCCTGCTCCCCCCGCAAGCCCCACCCGCATCAACCCTCAGTTTGTTCTCTGTATTTAAGGGTCTTTTATAGTTTGCCTTCCTCTCTGTTTGTAACTTATTTTTCCTTCCCTTCCCCTGTGGTCTTTTGTTAAGTTTCTCATATTCCACATGAGTGAAAACATATGATATCTTTCTCTGACTTATTTCACTTAGCATAATAGCCTTCAGTTCCATCCATTGTTGCAAGTGACAAGATTTCATTCTTTTCCATCACTGAGTGGTACTCCATTGTATATATATTCCACCTCTTCTTTATCCATTCATAAGTTGAAGGACATTTGGGTTCTTTCCATAACTTGGCTATTGCGGATAGCACTGCTATAAATCCTGGGGTACATGGGCCCTTACGAATCAGCACTCTTGTATCCTTTGGATAAATTCGTCATAGTGATATTGCTAGGTTCTAGGATAATTCTATTTTTAATTTTTTGAGGACCCCCACACTGTTTTCCAGAGTGGCTATATGAGTTTGCATTCCCACCAACAGTGCAAGAGAGTTCCCCTTTCTCCATATCCTCACCAACATCTGTTGTTTCCTGAGTTGTTCATTTTAGCTACTCTGACCAGTGTGAGGTGGTATTTCAATGTGGTTTTGATTTATATCTCCCTGACGATGAACGATGTTGAGCATCTTTTCATATGTCCATTAGTCATCTGGATATCTTCTTTGTAAAAGTGTCTATTCATGTCCTCTGCCTATTTCTTCACTGGATTGTTTTTTTGGGTGTTGAGTTTGATAAGTTCTTTATAGATTTTAAATACTACTCCTTATCCAATATGTCATTTGCAAATACTTTCTCCCATTCCATTGGTTGCCTTTTCATTCTGTTGATTGTCTCCTTTGCTGTGCAAAAGCTTTCTATCTGGATCAGGTCCCAATAGTTCATTTTTGCTTTTATTTCAGTTGCCTTCTTTATAAGAATTTTTCATCTGAGAGCACCCAAAACATGGTATGTTCCTCTATTTTATTGAAATGTTTTTTAATCCTAAACTTGAATTTCTACTTTTCTGGCATGTAGTCCAATATCTTTTCAATATTAATTCAGTAAAATTATGTATTTTGTTGTTGTTCCCTAAATGTTTTAAAATTATATTTTCTTATGAATTATTTCTAGAATGTAATTAATACATCAATCCATATGTATTTATTTCATTGTGCCTTTTACTTGACACTTACTTTGGACATTTTTAGTTTCCTCACTAAGCATCACCTTTTCTCTCTCTTGCTCAAGGCCCTGAGTGTTTGTTTCATATATTGGTCATCCATCCACTAGATGGCGTATACCCATGAACCCGCACAGGAGTGTGTACACACACACACACACACTCTCTCTCTCTCTCTCTCTCTCTCTCTCTCTCTCTCTCTCTCTTCATGTGTTTTGAGGAATCATCACTCTGACTACAGCTCCTAGAATGGCCCCTTATTGGCACAGCAAAAATTTCATTCTCCTTAAATTGGTTCTTAAATGTACGACAAAAAAAAAAAATAGTGAATTCTAATACAGTGAAACCTTGGTTTGTGAGCATAATTCATTACAGAAACATGCTTATAACCCAAAGCTCTTGTATATCAAAGTGAATTTCCCCATAAGCAATAGTGGAAACTCAGGTGATTCATTCCACAACCTGAAAATATTCATATAAAAATGATTATAATACTGTAATATAATACAAAACCATAAAGAAACACAAAATAAAAAGAAAAATAAACAAATCAACCAGCACTTTCCTTTGAAATCTTTAGTGGCTGGTGTGAGGGAAACAAGAGTGAGGAGGGTTATTTTGTAGGATGACTTTCGCTATCACTAATGGATGTTGACTACAGTACAGTATTAATAAACTCTTGTCACATACTGTATTTACTGTAACTGTCAACAAGGCAGCAGAGGAAAGGGTCTATATCTGCAGGCGGCCTGACCTAGAATAAAGCAAAGCCTTCCTAAGGTTATTCTGGTATGGAAAAGCAAAGGACTGTCCATAGGTGCTTTGAAGTGACAAAAAAATATTAGTGTCAGTTGTGAGCACCTTTCAATATATACGCAATATACACACACTGTATATTGTGTGTTCAATATACACACTATATATATATATATACACACAATATATATATATATACACACACATATGTATATATATTCAATATATTCATATATATGCCAATAGTATTGTTTCCCCTCATTTCAAAGTTATGTCTCAAATATTTGAATAAACAATTACATCCTAAATAGAGAGATGGCAGAGATATGTTCTTATTGTTCTGCTTAAATTTTTAAGACACATCTTTAAAGACTGATCATGAAGTTTAATAATAATTATTAGTATAAAGCAAATGTTTGCTGTATAATAGTAAAGTGGTTCTATACAGTAGCTTTTAAAGGTTGTATCATTTGATTTTTTTAGAAATGGATGTGGGATTTTATTTAATTCATCTGGGTAGCAGTTGAGATTACATACATATGTGTACATGTATATTTTTGTAATTGATGTATATGCAATACAAATAGGCTCCAATACATTTATCCATCTTCATAGTTCTGGAATAAAAACAAAACAAATATGATTATGGCAAAGAACGTTCTTATAATTGCTATTTATTTGATGTAGCAGTTTTGCATTTATATTATTGAGATTGAATAATTTATATTTCTAGCTATCAGTGTCATTTTTGTTTTTAAAATGCATTTATTTGTAATATATTACACAAACCAAAAAATATAATACATGCATGCTAAGAATATAGTTATGCCTGCTGATTTCAAAATAACCATCCAGTTAAAAACTACTAGGAAATTACTAATGATGGGGAATGTGTACATGTGCATATCTCCTATCATATGTTGTTCTCCTCAACTTGCAAAGAAAATTATTTCCTTGAATGTTGTGCTTATCATTCTTTTATAATTTGTATTTAATTTTATCTTTTATTTCTTTGACAGATAATATCATTGTATACATATTTAATTTTTCTGAGGACAGAATTTTATAAAAATAATGTTGCACGGCATGAAACATTCTGTAGCATTTTTTTATGAAAAATGTTTCTAAGCTTGATATCAATGCACATATTCATTTACTTTCACCATGCAATTTATTCTAAAAATGTTATATTTTCTTTTTAATGTGTAAATAATTAACTCAAATAGAATTGAGATTTATGTATGGTGTGTGGTAAGGAGGATCCAACTTTTTTTTGTTTACAACCAATTGTTCCCACATCACTTGAAAAATCTCTTCTTTTTCCAATTACTTATCTATCATACCACTCCATCACATAAGGGGTTTCCATTCCTCTTTGGTCCCTTTTGTACACAACCCTATTTCTAGTCTCTATATTCTATTTGGTTAGTCAATTTGCCTACTTCTGTGCCAATTTTTTACTGGTTCAATTATTTTAAGTATATAAAAAGGTCTGATGTATGATATTGGTCTCAGGTGTATCTTATAGTGATAATAAAATTTAATTTACACAAATGGGTGATACATGAAATATATGAATATGGTTTTAAGTTTATAGTAAGGGAAGAAGTTAGTATGATAAATATTATATGATCTAAAAAATAGTAGTACCTAACATTATATTCTTTAATTATATATGAATGTCAATTTGCCTGAGATAGTGAATTATTTAGATGAGGGATTCTAATGCTGCTCTTGTTTAAAACATCAGCAATTTTCAGTGTCTGTCACAAAACAGACATTTACATATTTTTAAATGAGATGAATGTAGGAAGTCCCCAGCTGTACAATCAACCAATGATAATTCTACTTAGCCCGGGCCACAGGGTTTTCCAGTATTCTCTCCTTTAGTTAAGCTTCTAAAAGGAAGATAGAAAAAGGTGACTGAGGTTCTTTCCAATGTTCTATAAACAGATATGGATAAAAGGATTCCTACCAAAGTTACAGATAATACTGAGAGCATTCTGAATGACAAAGGTTCCTAATTCTTTTCTTTCCCTTTAAAATGAATTTTGAGCAACTGCTTCTTTAACACTTCTGAAGAAAATTTAGCTTAGATATTTTTATGTAATGCCTTTGAATTGTGAACAAAAAAACATAATTTGCATCAGAGCTTAGTAAGAATCATATTAGAATATTAGTGTGCTTCATTTCATCACCATCTGGGGTAGTCACTGATCAGCTGGATTGACTTGATTCACATGCAAAACTGTGCATAGTTCTTTTTATTTTCTGTATTGTGCATATCACCCCTAGAAAATTTAAAGTTATAAAAGCTATGTTCAAGCGATTTCAGATGAAACAAAGTAGTTTGGGCACTCCAACTTTAATCAAAGTCTCAAATCTAGAAAAACTTGCATGTGCAAAATTACAAGTGATAATTTATCAAATAAAGAAATTTTGAAGTCCTCAATAACAGCCATATATACCTACACTTTTGTCTGTTATGTAGCTTTAATTTTTTTTTTTGAGCTAAGGGCTGCACTGAAAACACAAATCTATTTATATAAACAGCCTTCCCAAAAGAAGGAAAAGCATTTGTCCATTTAACATGTCTAAACATTAGTCCTAGATTCCCACCACAGAGCCTAATGGGCGGGACATATAGACATACAATAAAAATATGGTTATAATTCTTGTCTTCAAAGAGAGGAAAGGTTGGTTGTATTCAGATTTATTACTTGTTAGCAATAGGAGAAATACTTGGGAATATTTGGTTGATAATGAGCAATAATTTCCATCAGTATATCAATGGAAATTAAGAGGCTTTCCAGGGGAAATGAAAAATGGAAATTTTCTGCTAAGTGATTTGCCCCAGGTTCTTAAAAGTAATAGAGTTCCAGTCTAAGGCAGTGTTGGAGGAACCTGAACTCACCTTCTCCATGGATATAACAAATCTACCCCTATTTATAGAATAATTTTTCCTGAAGAAGAACTGAGGCTTACTAAACAGCTGCTGCACAACAAAGGATAGGCTATATAGAGAACAGCAGGAGGGACACAGACATGGTCAAGGGAAACACCATTGCCTGACACGGCAAACTACAGAGTATGGGGATAGTACAGACAGACCATGAGTAGATAGATCTGCCCTGGGGCACAGATAGAAAGCCATGGTTTAAACGGGCAAATAGAATATAAAGACACCAGCATAAGAACCCTAACAAATGACAGAGGAGCTACTGGAACTCTGGCCAGGTCAGAGGGGCTGGTGAGCACCACAGTTTATACACACCCTTGATAGCTCAGCTAGGAGCAGGGTCTGGGCACCACAGCCCGCTTGCCACTTTAGTGAGCCCAGGCCCCTAGCTCCTGGCAGTCCCAGAAGCCCTAGTACTACCCCGAATAAACGTCACGGTTTAAAGGAGCAACTTTAATTACTATAACTTTTGAAAAATAAGGTTCAACAAAACTGGAATTCAATTTGTTAAGGAAAAGAAAAATCACCTCAAAAAAAAAAACAACAACAAAACAAAACAGCAAGTAGAATACAAGGAACTAGCCCTAGAACCTTGCCAATGGGAGAGGAGCTGCCAGAACACTGTCCAAATCAGAGGTTCTGGGAAGCACTACAGTTTACATCCACCCTCCACCTTGATAGCATGGACATGAGCAGAGTCTGGATGTCAGCCTATGGCCTCAGTGAGCCGGGGGCCTCTAGCCTATACTAACCAAAGTCACCAAACAAGGTGGTACCCGTGTGGTGCACACCAGGATACCCTGGTCAGTGCTCCTTATAGCTCCAGCCATTGCACCAAGGTGACACAGGTGAAAAGCACCTTGGAACGCTCTAGGCCCACACCATTTCGGCTCCAGATGGCTTACCAGGGCACTACTGGTGCAACCTCACATGGAGCCTCCCTCCATGGCTCATACACGCAAGACCATTCTTTCAAGTTTAGAAGTAGCTATTCTGCATCATTCATAGAAACACACGGAAAGTCAAGCAAAAGGAGAAGAGAAATATGCTCCAAATGAAAGAACAAGACAGGTGCCCAGAGAAAGAAAGAAATGAAATGGAGACAAGCAATGCACCTCATAAAAAGTTTAACATAATAATTGTAAAGATGCTTATCAAGACTGGAGACCAACAGTGGAAGACCTCGGTAAGAACTGCAACGAAAAGAGAAAATATAAAAAAGAATTAGAGTTGAAGAATACAATAACTGAAATGAAAAATACACTAGAAGGAATCAAAAGTTTATTAATGGATGCAGAAAAATAGATCAACAGTTTGCAAGAAAATAATGGGAAGCTTTCAAGCTGAACAGCAAAAAAAAAAAAAAAAAAGTTAAGGGACATCTTAGATGACACAAAGCAAGTAAACATTCACATTAAAGGGGTTTAAGAAGAAGAAGAGAGAAGGGGCAGGTTTTTTTTTTTCAACAATTTTTTTTGAAGAAATAATAGCTGAAAACTTTCCTAAACTGGAGGTGGAACCACAGGAAGTTGAGAGAATTCCAAATAAGATGAACCCAATGAGGTCTACATTATGATACATAATAATTAAAATTTCAAAGATAAAAGATAAAGAGATAACTTTTTAAAATTTGTTAATGTTTACGTTTATTTAATTTTGAGAGACAGAGACAGAGAATGAGCAGGGGAGAGGCAGAGAGAGAAAGACACAGAATCCAAAGCAGCCTCTAGGCTCTGAGCTGTCAGCACAGAGCCAGACATGGGGCTTAAACCCACAAACCATGAGATCATGACCTGAGATGAGGTCGGATGTTTAACCGACTGAGCCACCCAGGTGCCCCTAAAAAGAGAATTTTTTTAAAGCAGCAAGAGAGAAGCAAAAAGTTATTTACAATGGGAAACTCCATAAGGCTATCAGATTATTTTTCAGCAGAAACTGCATGACAGAACAGAGTGGCATGATATATTCTAAGTGAGGAAAGGAAAAAAAATCAACCAAGAAAAATCTACCCAGCAAGATTATAATTCAGAATCAAGGGAGAGAAAACAAGATTCTAAGACAAACAAGAGTTAATGAAATTTACCACCACTAAACTGACCTTATCAGTAATGTTAAAGGGACTTTTGTAAGTGTGTGGGGGGAAGGCCTTAATTACAAATAAAAAAAAAATGAATAACAAATATGGGAAATATGGCAATATATACTTAAAACGTGGAGGGCATGTGAAAAAGCTGGAGTTGCAATACTTATATCAGACAAAATGGACTTTAAAACAAAGACTGTAATGAGACAAAGAAGTGCACTGAATAATGATAAAGTGATCAATCCAATAAGAGGATGTAACAATTACAAATATCTACACACCAAACATTGGATCATCTAACTACATAAAGCAACAATTAACAGACATAAGGGAGAAATCCACAGTAATGCAGTAAGAGTAAGGGACTTTAACACTCTACTTACTTCGATGAGATTATCCAGGCAAAATATCAATAAGGAAAATGACTTTACACAATACATTAAAACAGATGGACTTAACAGGTATTTACAGAACATTCCATCCAAAAACGTGAATACCCACTTTTTTTCAAGTGCACATGGAACAACTTTCAGGATAGGTCACATATTAGGCCACAAATAATCTCAATAAGTTTAAGAAGCTTGAAATCATGAACCTTTTTCAAACACAATGGTATGAAACTAGAAAACAGCCACAAGGAAAAAAAAAAACAAACAAAACCAAAATTGGAAAACACAAACCCCAAACATACTACTAAACAACTAATAGGTCAATGAAGAAATCAAAGAGAAAGTT
Organism: Felis catus; assembly: GCF_018350175.1. NCBI lineage: Eukaryota > Metazoa > Chordata > Mammalia > Carnivora > Felidae > Felis > Felis catus. The sequence goes on from NC_058371.1 coordinate 180,385,383, forward strand.
TAAAAAATGATACATGGAAACATATAGAAATGAAACACAATGGGACACAGTTTTCAGGACAGAATGTTCTAAGAGGAAAATAATTATAGAAACACAAGCTTCAAGAAATAAGAAAAATCTCAGAAAAAAACTAACCTTACACCTAAACAAATTGGAAAAAGAGGAACAAAAACCAAAGCTATAGAAGGAAGGAAATAATAATGATCAGAGTAGAAATAAATAAAATAGAGACAAAAAAGAAAACAATAAAACCAAGAGCTGTTTCTTTGAAAAGATAAACAATTTGATAAACATTTAGCCAGACTTATCAAGAAAAAAAAGGGGACTCAAATATATAAAACCATAAATGGAATAGGAAACATAACAACCAACATCACAGAAATACAAAGAATTATGAAATACCACTATGAAAAATTGTATGCCAACAAATTGGACAACCTAGAAGAAATCAATAAATTCTTAGAGGCAAAGAATATTTCAAAACTGAAGCAGGAAGAATTAACATATCTGAACAGACCAAATGCTAGTAACAACATTGAAATGGTAATCAAAAAAACTCCCAACAAACAAAAGTCCAGGACCAGGAAGCATTACAGTTGAATTCTACCAAACCATTTAAAGAAAAGTTGATAACTATTCTCCTCAAACCATTCCGCAAAGTAGAAGAGGAAGGAGAGCAAATACATTCTACAAGGTCAGCATTACCATGATACTGAAACCAGACAAAGATGTACCAAAAAGCAAACAAAACAACCCCAAAACAACAAAAACAAACAAAACCCAAAAGTAAAGGCAAATATCCCCAATGAATACAGATACAAAAATCCTCAACAAAATACTAGCAAGCCACATTCAACAATACATTAAAAGGATCATTTCCATGATCAATTAGGAATTATTCTAGGGATGCAAGAGCAGTTCAATATTTACAAATCAATTGATGTGATACACCATTTAATTAAGAATAAAAATCATGACCACCTCAACAGATGCAGAAAAAGCATTTGACAAAATTCAACATCTGTTTGTGACAAAAGCTCTCAACAACGTGGGTTTAGAGGAAACAATCTTCAACGTAATGAAGGCTATATATATATATATATATATATATATATATATATATATATATGACAAACCAACAACATCTAAGTCAATGGTGAAAACCTGGGAGCTTTTCCTCTAAGATTAAGAACAAACAAGGATGTACACTATCACCATTTTTGTTCAATATAGTACTACAAGTCCTAGCCATAGCAATCAGACAAGAAGAAATTAAAGGCCTCCAAATTGATAAGAGGTGAAATTGTCACCATTTGCAGATAAGGTGACACCATATGTATCGAAAATCTAAAGATTTCACCAAAAAAAAAAAAAAATAGAATAAATGAATTCAGTAAAGATGGAAGATAGAAAATTAATCAATACCCTAAAATTGGTTGCATTTTTATATACTAATAACAAAGTAACAGAAAGGGAAATTAAGAAAGCATTTAATTTACAATTGCACCAAAGAGAATAAATTACCTAGGAATAAACATAACCAAGGAGGTGAAAAATTTATAATCTGAAAACCAGGAAACACTCCTGAAACAATTGAAGACAACACTGAAAAATGAAAATATATTTTATGATCATGGATTGCAAGAATTAATATTGTTAAAATAGTTACACTACCCCCAAAAAAATAACCCTGCAGCTTCAATGCAATCCCTACCAAAATTCCAATGACATTTTTAACAGAACAAATAATACTAAAATATGTATGGAGCCACAAAAGGCCCTGAATAGCCAAAGCAATCTTGAAAAAGAAGAACAAAGTTGGAGGTATTACACACCCAGATTTGGAGATTTATTGTAAAACTATAGTAATCAAAACAGCAATAATGCTGGCACAAAAATAGACACATTGATCAGTGGAACAGAACAGAGCCCAGAAATAATCCCATTCTTATATAGATATTAATTTATGACAAAGGGAGTAAGAATATACAATGGTGAAAAGAGTCTCTTCAATATATGATGCTGGGAAAACTGGACAGCTACATGAAAAGCAATGACACTAGACCACTTTCTTACATCACACACAAAAATAAACCCCAAATGAATTAAAGACCTGAAACCATAAAACTCCAGGAAGAAAAAAGTAGACTGTAAACTGTAAACTGTAGACTGTTGTTTGGATATCAACCTTAGCAATATTTTTCTAGGTATGTCTTCTGAAGCAGGAGAAACAAAAACAAAAATAAACTATTGAGACTATACAAAAATAAAAAGATTTATACAAGGAAGGAAACCATCAACAAAATAAAAATGCAACCTACTGAATGGGAGACTATATTTGCAAATGATGTATCTTGTAAGGTGTTAATATTCATAACATACAATCTTATGTAAGCAATCCAAAATATATGAATAACTTCTACAACTCAACATTTAAAAAAACCCAAATAATCAAATAAAAAATGGGCATAGGACTTGAATAGATTTTTCCAAAGAAGACAAAGACATGCCCAACAGACACATGAAAAGATGTTCAACATCACTCACCATCAAGGAAAAGCAAATCTAAATGACAGTGAGGTATCACCTTATACCTGTCAGATGACTAGTATTAAAAAAAGCACAAGAAACAGTAAGTGTTGCTGAGGACACGGAGAAAAAGGAACCCTAACCACTGTTAGTGGCGATGTTAATTCCCACTGTGGAAAACAGCATAGAGGTTGCTCAAAAAATTAAAAATTGAATTATTATAGGATCCAGTAATTCCACTACTGGATATTTACCAAAAGAAAGTGAAAACACTACTTGAAAAATATATATGTACCCCTATGTTCATTGCAGCGTTATTTACAAGAGCCAAGTTATGGAAGCATCCAAGTGTTCATCAATAGATGAATGGATAAAGAAGCGGCATATGTATGTAATGGAATATTATTCAGCCCTAAAAAGAAATGAAATCTTACCATCCCTGACAACATGGATGAATCTAGAGGGTATTATGCCAGGTAAAACAAGTTAGACAGAGAAAGAAATTGATTGTACAATTTCACTTATATATGGATTCTAAAACAATAAAACAAATGAATAAACAAACCAACAAACAAAAAGCTGAAACAGACCCACAAAGAACAAACTATTGGTTGCCAGAGGGAAGAGGAGTGGTCGGTATAGTCTCCCAGCTATGGAACGAAAAAGCCATGGGGATAAACTGTACAAAATAGGGAAGAGTGTCAATTATACCCTAATAGAGTTTCATGGTGACTGACAGAAGCTACTCTTGTGGTGATCACAGCCTATTGTCCAGACTTGTGGAATCACTGCGTTGCACACCTTAAATTAATGTAACATTTTATGTCAACTATACTTGGATAAAATTAAAAAAAAACAATAATAAAGGTGATAGATGTTTAAGGTGGAAAAACAGAAAGCTTTTAGTGGAAAGCTTTCAATGCACAATCATGCACATGTCAGGTGACACTCCATGCGGATCTGTGGGGGACAGTGTCAGCTAAGTGACACATGAATAAAACCAAAAGAGAGTGACTTTACAGTGGAGGTATATTCCAGGCAAGAAGAAAAACAAGTACAAAGACTAAGGTTTAGTGGGTATGGCATATTCCAGGAACAGAGGGAAGGTAGCATGAACTTAGTAGAGAGAGGAGCTCACGAGAGTGTGGCTCAAGTCTGAGAGAAGGCAATGAGGAGTTGGAACCCCACAAGGCTTAAAAATTTTGCTAGAGGGGACGCCTGGGTGGCTCAGTCGGTTGAGCGTCTGAGTTCTGTTAAGGTCACGATCTCGTGGTATGTGAGTTCGAGCCCCACGTCAGGCTCTGTGCTGACAGCTCAGAGCCTGGAGCCTGTTTCGGATTCTGTGTCTCCCTCTCTCTGACCCTCCCCGGTTCATGCTCTGTCTCTCTGTCTCAAAAATAAACATTAAAAAAAAATTAAAAAAAAATTTTGCAAGAGAACCCTAGTCTCTATTCCAATCCTTTGTTCATGTTTTATTTAATATGTGAAATATTGTGAATAGATAAAAATTAAATTGCATTTATCTTAAAAACAATCATACCAGACTATGTTAGTTTATTAATAAGATACGTTTTGAGCCATGGATTCAGGTCTTCAAAGTGATTCCAGAAGAGGTCATGATACCTACTTAAGAGAGGAAAAGAGTACATCAGGGAGTGAGCAGTGTGGTCTGAAGTTTCAGAAAATGGACGGAACTAGCTGAAGCAGGGAAAGGCCATCAAAAATCCAACGTTGCTCGCTGAACAACTTGCCCCCTCGAAATTAATCCATGTATTTCTCCATAATTGTTCCAAAACGGCTTTACTGAAAATTATCCCACTAGCTATTTTTGGTGAGTTGGCCATATGCTACCAACTGATGATCTAGACTCTGGAAATTTTTTGTGTGTATTTGACTATTTCCAATGTTGGAAATGCTTCTTCACACATTTACCATGAAGTGAGATTCATAATGTTCAAAATACCTTCTAGGCAACAAGTCTGCATCGGCTAACATGTCTCAGTATTTCCTTTACTTAACAAAACTGTTAACCTTCTTAACAGAATGATATAAAAATGAAAACAGTTATCTTATAAACATTCTTTGACTTATAAACTATAAACCCTAGGACTTAACTTGAAAGTGATTTATATTAAATAATTATCTAATTATATAAACTCCCATTAGTGTCTGATATGTAATTAACCAAATGCAAACATTATTATTGACATTAAAATTATCAATTAAGTGGAGCTAACCCGTGTCCCCAACCTATCATCTGATGTCTCTCAGTAAGAAATAGGCATATGTTGAAAATTGGCTACCACACCATAATTTTTTTCTCCCAATAGTAAAGTTCTTGGTTCCTTCTGGATTTTCAAATTATTTTGGGGGCAGTCATAAACTATCAACCATGCCAAACCTTTATTTTTTGACCCTGTGTATAGTTATAGTTTTCAACATAGTAAAATGTTTAACCTCAGTATATTATTTCCATGCTTAGGATTGTTATGAGTCGGAATGGGTACCAGATTTTTTGGTGTCCCAATATTTTTCAATAGGTATTGAAATATTTTTTTTTCTTACTGTGAAATAGTTAAATGTATATTATTTGGCCAGGAAAGTGACACATTTGAAGCAATGTTTTTGCTCTGTACATTACCATATTATGTTTTTGTGTGGAGAGGTAGCTTTTATGCAATTTTTAATTATCAGATTAAGATTTGGTAGCACTTTACTTTGACTTTAAAAAATCTAAATGGTATATTAAGTGTGCTGTTGAAAATTAAAAGATCCCCAAATAGATTTAGTTTATACAACATAATAAATTAAATCTTAACTACATGTGAAATTCCATTACTATAGCTTTTATAAATGAAAGGTTAAATGTAAATTAAAGAGTTTGAAATGCATTATGCTATATTTCAATGAATGTGGTATACCACAGTTCCTATTTCTGAGCTCTCAGGGCTGTGGGTTTGTAACAGTTCATTGCACTGCCAATAATGAGTCTGCAGGGAGCTTTGTTACAAATGTCCCAATTCTTTCATTTGCTCTATTCCCAGTGCATGCTGGGATGCCTAACTGTGTGAAATCAAGCCATGGATTATCCATTTACTGCCACTTTATCCCAGGGGAAATAAACTTGAAAACAAATAGGCTGCACTCTCGTAATAAATTCAGAGCAAAATGTGTTTGTATTCTACTGAAAAAATGACAAGTCAAATTTATTTAGAATTCAAAAACTTTACTTTCCTTCCTAAAACATTGTAACTATTTATTGGCTGGATTGTCCAAATATGAAAACATCCATAGCATGCATATATATATAATATTTTTTTTCCCTGCAGTGAATTATAACAGAGAATTTGTAGGTATAGATTTCTTAGTATATACTCATCTTGTTATGGAAGGGTCAATCTTCTTGGAAATCTTTTACATTAAACAGCAATTGTTAATATGTAATGAGTTGACTCAATTATAAGAAAGCCTCACTCCACATGAGCTTATCAACGTAAGAAATATTGAAACACCTGTTCCTGTGCAATTTCATTATCTGGCTGAATTACCACTGCTTTGGGTATTTAATGTGATGTTTATTTTCTTATGGTGAATATTGTTGCTATTACACATAACTGAAGATGGCTATCAGTATGTAATCTTTTAATTACATTATTAAACTAGAGTCATGGCCAGAAATATTAGTCATTTTGTTTCTAAGTATCATATTAAAATATTGTACATGCTTTATTTTTATTAGGAGTATAGACCTTGGAATATACATTTCCGCATTAAAGAAGTGACCATATCACCTGATATTATGGATTTAAACAACAGTTGACAGCTCAACTTTTCAAATAAAGTCCTTTAGAAATGTGAACTGACTTATTCAGAAACTTGAATTGATGTATTCTAAAGCAACTTTCTATGGCAGTTTCTTAAGAAAATATATCTTAATAAAGTGTTTGAATATAAATGAAATTTGTTTATGACAAAAGTAGTCTTGGATTGCAGAATAAAGTGAGGTGAAAAAGTACTATGTCAATTCTTAATAAAGTCTCCTACTTCCTTAGAGTCTGGAAAAATCTTTCATGTCACAAAAACTTCAATTATTTAAAAATTATACTGTGATACCCACCTCATATAAAACTTTAAAAATAAATGAGGAAATAAGTACCTACGTTCAAAAAGTTAGTTAAAACGTAATACATTTTAACCCTATCTAATTTTTCCTGAATTAGAAATATTAATACACTGTGCAATGTTAAGCTGTATTTATTTTATCTCAAGTTAATCATTAGTCGTTAATTTTTGTATGCTGCGAAACATGGCAATTGTTGCCTTGCAGTTGAGGCCAATGTTCCAAAGGGGGGGGGGAAGTGAGCTCATTAGAACGGCTCTTTCCTAAGAGGAGTCACCATAGGCCTTACCAAGAGAGAGCAGAAACATTATCTTCTTTCCTCTTGCCCACCTCCATTTTCTCCCTATTTCAAAAGGAGTAGAGAAGCTCAAGAAGAAACTTGAGTATAGAGACTTCAGATTGGAGAATGAATGTGTTTGTTGTTGTTTTGTACTCTTTACTCATACTAAGGGACTGTTTACAAGAATCACCTGCAGAAAGTGGTGATGTTTAATAAGAATGACGACTGGTATCCTGTCACACTGCCTGATGGGACATTTGCTTAAGCAGAACAGTTATTGATCAGCCCTTAAACTTCGTCTGCTCAGGGTATAGGAAGAGAACTTGAGTGAGCTGACAGGCTGAAGAAGGGTGAAGAGAAGAGCAGCCTGTTTATAATCAACAGAAGTTTAGGTCACATATTCTAATTGTTAATTCAACTCCCAGTAATGCCCTACTGTTTAAATCCATTAACCACTATTTTTTGACACATCCACAGATCCTCAATGCTTTTCTCTTCTTGTTCTTCTGAGCAATTACCAACTCTTCTTTCCAAAGTCCCATTTTCAGGGGTTTTTATTTTCCTTTTGAAAGACTGTTTTGACCCTGAAATACAAGGTCCTCTGTCTCATATGTATATCAAATCTATTGTTTTAGAAAGAGAAGTAAAATGAAGTGCGCGATGGATATTTAAAGGTGAGCCTGAAAAAACAATGTGTGAAAATTTAGTTGTGACAGAGCCTGTTTTTGGTTAGTGGTCAGTCTCCACACTTCTTGCTGCATGAAGATCTTTTTAAAGACTTGTATCTTTTTCAAAATGTTGAATTGGTGTTAATGTGTATGGCTAAGAGTTCAATGTTAGTACTGGGTTTCTACAGTTTAATTTCCAGGCTAGTTTTACAGACATCTGAATACCACACTCAAAAGACCACATTGTCCTACGGACTTCAAATTGATCTGAGGCTAACTATAATATATTGCAATCCTGTAACTATCTCAAGTTCTATATACTTAATAATTGATCACTAACTCAGAAATTTCCCTCAGATAAAATAAGACAATAATGTCAATGAAGATTCTTATATGTAACCTTTTTCACATAAAATTAAAAATAGTATTATTAATGAATATTCTTACATGTATATCAGTAAATTAATTATCACAATTTTTATGTGATGTATTTAAGTGCAAATCTGGAAAGGAGTGCAGTGAATACTGGTAACTCAAAAAAATATTCAATATTTTGTTTTCTGTTACCAATGGATATTAGCCTTTCCTCAATCAGCACTAATGATAAACTGAATGCAGAATAATTTTTAGACACTTTTGTATTTTCAGGTTGAGTTAATATGTTAAGTTACTTGTATATACCATGAAATTAATGAAGTTTCCTGGTCATAGAGTTTGCTAATCAGAAACACTGAATCATGACTGAAGACTATCTTGTGCTAAACATTTTTCTATTATTATCAGCCTTACTATTTTCCCAATTCTAGGCAAGATTTGAAACAATGTTCTGTATATAATATAGTATGAATTTCATCACCAAACACATATATTTCATTTTTTTTATTTTTATACTAAGAAATCAAAATGTTTATAAAAAATTACAATACAACCTTTCTAAAATATTCTTTGAATGAACTCATCCTACCTTCGTCAGATACTGTATTCAAATCACGAAAAGAATTAGAAATAGAACACCTTGCAGAATCATTTGGAAAATATCACATTTTTTATAAAAAACTTTCTGAGGTATGTTCTACAGCACTCTAGTGTGAGAGAAGACAGACACCACGCCCCTACACACACACACACACACACACACACACACACACACACGTGCTTTTGTAGGTAAATTAGTGAAAATATAAATACATACTCTATCTTAGAGCTTTATAAACAACTTTATCCTACTAAAACTCTAAGAATTTTTTATTGAAAAATTTTGGGTGACTTGAAATTAAAAAAAGAAAAAGAGAGTCTTTTACTTTTGCATTAGACATAGTGAAAGAAGTAGAGGTGTAGAACATACGTGTTTAGATTTTGCACACTGTCAAATGATCCATTATAACAGGTTTGCTCATGGGCATTGCTTCTGGAAATATTTATTCTTGCAATATTGTTTAAGAGAGATAAAATTCCACTGTGTGCTTTTTACTTGAATTATTTGAAAATATGATTCTGAATATAGTTCCTGCTGAAATGTTATTTACTGAAAATAACATATATTTGTAATTTAGTTTTATGGTGCTTTCTAAAGTGCCTGCTGCACCGTGACAATGCCACCTGTGCTACTTATGAAGTCTGTCATATTTCAGGGCTTATAAGTTTGGTATAGAGGTTTGGAACTCAAAAGCAAAATTTTCATAATGGCAAAACCTTGACTTATAATGCCTCTGCCCGGGGGCAAATAGTGTTTATACATTGTTGTGTTAAGGACATATATACTTTGAAATTTAAGAAGGAGTCACCACTTTAAAGCAATATAGGTCATTCTTACCCCTATTCATCTCTACAAGATCTTATATGAGAAGTAGAACCTAGAGAAATATGTTGAAGAACAAAGTAAGTATGAGTGAGAGTAGGAAAAAAAATGCATCAAATTCTCTAAAATTATCTTTGACATTATTTCTGACTTTTTTCTGTTTTTTTTTTCTTTTTGGTTCCCTGAAAATATGCTTACACATGCAAAGATTTCCTTTATATAAATGATCATTAAATAAAGTGTTTTTCATCTATTTTAAAAGCATTTATTTGAACTCAAAGAAGTAATTTTGAACAAAGAACATTGGTAATAAAAACTGCAGCTAGATGGATACTAACTGGCTGCTTCAAATGTGTAATTATCCAAGAGGCATTTTTTTTTTACGTTTTATTTAAATAATATCTACACCCAGTGGGGGCCTCATACAACTCTGAGATCAAGAGTAGCGTGCTCTTGGGGCGCCTGGGTGGCTCAGTCGGTTAAACGTCTGACTTCGGCTCAGGTCATGATCTCGCGGTCCGTGAGTTCGAGCCCCGCGTCGGGCTCTGGGCTGATGCTCAGAGCCTGGAGCCTGCTTCTGATTCTGTGTCTCCCTCTCTCTCTGCCCCTCCCCCGTTCATGCTCTGTCTCTCTCTGTCTCAAAAATAAATAAAACGTTAAAAAAAAAAATTAAAAAAAAAAAAGAGTAGCGTGCTCTTCTGATTGAGCCAGCTAGGTGTCCCTTATTTTGTTTCTGAATGCAATTTAGCATGAAAATATGGGCCATTAAAAAAAAAAAGAGGTACAATATGGATATTCTCACAGGGTTCAAAATCTTTGATTCAATGAATTGAAACAAATGCACATTTTTATTAAAACCAGTTAATTTTAAGAAATGGTCTATTATATTTTAGTGTATATCCCTCTGTACTCCCTATTAGTTTTATGTCTATTTACTTTATCATTTTTATATCATTTCTCTATGAATTTCCTAATTAAGTCATAAAATAACCAATTAAATCAGGTAAATCTTCTCAACTTACAAATGAATGTATTTTCTCTAAGTTAAAAAAGACACACGAGTAGCATTTCCTAACATGACATCTATTTCTAGCTGTCCTGTTTTATGAACATTGAGTAAAACTTTATTTGATATCCTATTGTGCATTTTATTATATGACTTCAAGTTCTCTCATTTTAATTATACAGATAAATGCTTATAAAAAACTGTAAAGACACGAGAATCATTTACTCATAAAAAAAAATCCAAATTTTACACACACACACACACACACACACACACACACACACAGTAAAACCTTGGATTGTAAGTAGTTTTGCAAGTGTTTGTCAAGATGAGCAAATATTTATAACTTTTAACTTGATAGACAAGCAATGTCTTGTAATACAAGTAGCACATGATGCTGAATGTCGCATGATCACAACTGAGCCCATGGTTTCTCTCTCTCTCTCTCTCTCTCTCTCTCTCTCTCTCTGTCTCTCTCTCTCACTGTGAGATTGTGGGTGATTGTTTCCCATGCTCGGGTGCTCAATCTCAGGCCACAGTGTTTGTAATCAAAGAATTTTCAGAATGTTGGAAGTGAATTTTTTGTGACTTCATAGCACCTATGGACAGTTCCTTTGTACAAGAGGAAGCATAGGAATGCTTTACTTCATTTGAGGTCAGGCTGCCTGCAGATATAGACTCTTTCCTCTGCTACCTTATTGCCAGTTACATTAAGTAGAGTATATGACAAGAGTTTATCAGTACTTTAGTGTTGCCAGCATCCATGCGAGCACATACAATGGCCCCCATCCAGAACAAGTTTGAAAAGAAAGGCAGTAAGAGGATGATTACAGTGGAAGTTAAGAGGGAAATCATCGAGAAGCATGAACGAGGTATGTGAATGGCCGAAATTGCAGGATTTTATAAGAGGTCTATGTTTGCATCTCATCTGCAGAGGAAGAGGAGGAGAATGAGATTAGGAAGATGTGTAACATGTGGGAAACAGTGCAATATTTTGTAGAAAAGCATCACCCAAATAAGGCTGTAGCAGTGAGAGTGATGGATCTATATAATGACAATGCAATGTCACATTTCAATGAAATCCTCAAAGGGAGGCAAAAGTGTCATTGGATAGGTTCCTAGTTAAAATTACACAAAAAGAGAAAGAATCCATTGAGCCCATAGATAGCAGTGATTCCGTTAGTGATAGTAAGAGTTGTCCTACACAATAACCCTCCTCTCTCTTGTCTCCCTCACCCACCATGAAAGTTTTCAAAGGTAAGTACAGGTTAATTTATTTTTCTTTATATTTTGTATTTTCTTTATCATTTTATATTACAGTATTGTAATCATTTTTATAATATTTTTGGGTTGTGGAATGAATCATCTGCATTTCCATTATTTCTTATGGGGAAATTCACTTTGATATACAAGTGCTTTGGATGACAAGCATATTTCCAGAACGAATTATGCTCACAAACCAAGTTTTTACTGAATATGTATGTATATGTATTTGATCCTCTTTTTTTCACAGTATTTATGTTTTACAAAGTTGCTTTAAAAACTGAATGGTGAATATAGAGCCACTGTTACTAGGGGAAATATAGGGTTTGGCTCCTGAGAGCCAAATTTTTAACCACAACATTTTTAACAACCGCTCAAACATTAGCGTGTTTAACGTGTGTGTGTGTGTGTGTGTGTATGTGTGTGTGTGTGTGTGTGTGTGTGTATGTGTGTTTAATGTTTATTTTTGGGAAAGAGTGAGAGAGAGCACGTGTATGTGAGCTGAAGAGGAAGACAGAGGATCCAAAGCGGGTTTCACACTAACAGCAGAGAGCCCATTGTGGGTCTTAAACTCACATACCACAAGATCATGACCTGAGCCGAAGTCAGATGCTTAACTGACTGAGCCTTCCAGGCTCCCCTTAATGTGTATTTCTGTTAAAGACATGTCACTTAATATATATTTCTTACAACTAATTAATTTGTGTTTACTCATGTATGCTAAATAATTTAGTAAGAAAGGAAACCTGTAAGTATGGAATCAGTAAATAATGGGGATCAACTATATTTTTAAGATCTTTTTTTTGAAATAGATACAACCAACATAAATCAGGGACCAACATCACATCCTAGAAGATATTGAAGGGGATTCTGATTCATAGTTCCTGGGACTCAAATTTCCTTAAAATGGTCTGGAGCTTGCCTAACATAGTAATGAAGGAAACAACGAAAATCAAAAACAAAACAAAACAAAACAAAAACAAAAACAAAAACAAAAAAACTAGTAGCACATGAGATATTAGTATTTTCTGGATTATGTAAAGAGCTGGAAACCAAGGCACACAAAAAAAAGTCAAGCAAGATAGCTGCCATTTCTATAGATGCCCTTAACAGTGAACACGTATAGAAATGAGAACAAAAGAAGATTTAAAACTCATACTCTTAAACAGGAAACAAGATTATTTGGTTAAGGACTAATTGTCCATTAGGGGCATCATAGGCTATGATTCTTATTTGATCATGTGTTTCCTAACTCTAAATCCTTCAGCTCACAGCAATAAGTTTATTAATAGCTGGAATTTGAACTTGGGGCAGGCTAGATATCAGAGTCCAATTTATAATGAGACTATTGTTATAAATTTAAAAGGAGAGTATGCCAGTAGTTAAATAAGTTGAGAAATTGTCACAATGTGTCTTCAGTAATTATAAAGTAACAGAATGTCAGCAAGTTACTTTTAAAAATCCCCTGTTTTGTTGTTAGGAAGATAATTGGTCACTTAATATATAACAATGGAAAAATCACAATAAGGAGAATTTTTAAGAAAGAAACTTTAGAATGATTTTAAAAGCCAAAAGAAGTCTAATAAGAGCAATTCATTTCACAAAAAATGAATATACTTCACTTTTTTTTCCCCAATGGTAATATAATGTAACAAGGAAAATGATTATGAAATTTATATCACATACACATCATGAGAAAACAATTCCCATAAATACTGGAGAAGAACCCTTTAATGTACCCATGAAAAGTTGTAAGTATGAAGCCTATAGTCCCATTATTTCTAGCTGCCTCCACTATTTCCTGTTTGGAATATTGTTACTCTTACTCCTTAACTCACTTATTCTGTAAATCATGTGTTAATTATTTTTTAGATATATCCTGGCACTCTCATCTAACAAAATCAAAACTGGGTAGACACCCGTCATTTTATCAGTTATTTCCTGGTCACTAATCTCTGAAAGTTTACATGTTGTTGATTCTATCTCTATGTTACCATAAACCACTGACCACAATCTATTATTTATTCATTTCTCATTTCACTTTTGTTGTGAAGTCATCATCATAGCCATATTTACTTGACCTCTACTCTGTATTTCCATACCAGATTTTACCTCCTTATTCTAGAACATGCCATTTTGTTTTGTATTTATTTGAGTACATGTTTTTCTCCCTCTCTAAAATATATATTATGGGGCATGAATTAAATCTCATCCTCCCCCTCCCAATTTAGAATGTTTGCAATGACACACAATGCATAGTGTTAAAATTTTGAAGACAGGCAATTCATAAAAATTAAGAACTTGCCTCCAGTTGTTCGTAAATTCTAAATTAAAGTCTAGGGGATAAGAGGGTTTTAAAATAGACTATTCTATTCTTTTCTGATTTTTCTCTATTTTTTATAGTAATGTTTCATTTATTTTATCCATTGCTTCCTAAGAACCTCTACCTCTAAATAGAGGCCATAATGCAAATAGCTTGGTTCATCTTTCTTGATTGTTCAGTGGCTGTAAGGACTCAATCAAGTGGAGATAGGATAATCACACAATCAATCTGGGTAAGAAAAAGGAGTGTAGGGAACAACCACACAATGCTTCTTTCTTCAAGTCATGCAAAATAGCTTTGAAATAAATCTGGAATTTGCTAATTATGGCTAAATCTTCTTTTTAATTTAAGCTGTATGACTTAGCAGCCAGAGTTCATTTTCAAACCTAGAGCTAAAAAAGTTCCATTGTTATATATTTTAAAGAGACCTTTACAGGCTTAAAGTTAAAATCATGATTGATGCAGTTTTGGCAAGTTTTCACGTCTAATGCTTCCAGGAGTTAACTCCATTATAATAATTCTCATTAGAATAGTTATGAAAACTGAAATACATTCTCCACAGTTCACAAGGTGGTACATTTGCAATCCCTGTCAAAATATTATTTTTAAGTATTGTTGTGAATAATTAATTTAACTTTAACAAGGAATGTTCATGAAATATGCATTTATAAATAGCAGACCAGTTTCTATTATTTCCAACGCTGGCAATTCATAATGTAATTGAGTGAAGGTAAAATGATAGTGCCTAATCTCATTTTCTCGCCAACGTCCCAAAGCCCTTTGTCTGTTCTGTTTTATACTCAGAACATGAAGTAAAATAAAAAGTTTCTCCTTGCAGTTGCACAGAATAAAATGATGGGGAAAGAAAATAAGTAATTTTAAAGACTGATGTTTTCAGAATTCAGTGTGTATGCAATGAGCATCATTTAGGTACTGTCATTCAGACAGCCCTTCTTGCCTGTATCACTCTGGCATATAGGAGGTTGACCACGTTTAGACGTTGAAATCCTAACTCACCCTCCGTAGCACCTCAAGGTAGTGTCTATTCTGTATCCTGAGAAAAGGCTTTGTCACATACTTCTTTGTGATTGACACACATCTTTCCAGGACTCAATGCAACTAACAAATTCTCATCTGTACCTGTGAGCCACTGTTTAATCATGGGTTCTGTTTGCTACAGACCTTGCCTTTTGAGCTGGATTGTGCCTGCTCTTCAAAGTACTCACAATCTGGGGAACCCATTAATAAATTCTTTATTTAAAAACTGGTAAGGAATACGTTTTTTAAAAAAAAGTACGGAAGGACTGAGGAGGGGCATATTACAACTGGGTGCCTCAGCAGTGTTGGAAAAAAGTTATTCAAGAGGAGACACCTGGGGCGCCTGGGCGGCTCAGTCGGTTAAGCGACGGACTTCGGCTCAGGTCATGATCTCACGGTCCGTGAGTTTGAGCCCCGCATCGGGCTCTGTGCTGACCGCTCAGAGCCTGGAGCCTGCTTCTGATTCTGTGTCTCCCTCTCTCTTTGACCCTCCCCCGTTCATGCTCTGTGTCTCTCTGTCTCAAAAATTAAAAAAAAAAAAAAATAAGAAAAAAGAGGAGACACCTGAAGAATGTATATGAATCTGCCAAAAGAGACAAAAAAAAAAAAAAAGCAGAAAAATGATTGCCACTTTTGTTGAAGGATGATGTGAAATGTACCAACACTATAAAGAAAATGTGGAGTCAGTTACTGATTTGGGGCCAGCACATTTCCATGCCTTTTTAGTAGCTGATCTGAGAAAGAGTATTTGACTAACACCAAACACAGTGTAAGGGCAATTCTCACACTCTCTTCAGGAAAGACTAGGTCAGAACAGATATCCTCAATATGCATTACATGAATATATATATATATTTGAATATACATCTACATAATAAGCTAACATAAGGCAAGTTTTTAAAAATATATTGCAGTACTGAGAAAAAGCAAAGCAATTCTAACTACCAAAAAGAAGTTTATAATGAAACACTTTATTACATAAAAGAGAAAAAGTATAAATGAGTGAGAAAAAAATCAAGCTGGTAAAATTAAAATAGATTAGGATGAGAGAAGCATCAATTTTAAAATAACTAAATAGAAGCAGAAATAATCCTGGAGAATACTGACCTGTGATACGGAATATAAACATAAAGAGGTAATCCAGCATTAAGAAGAAAAGGACAAGCATATAAAATAAGGGAGAAGCATGCTAGTTTATAAAAAGAATTAAAGTAAAAATAATTAACGATGCAAAATGCATGGTAGCTAAATTCAAAATAAACATTAGAAAGAGCAAAATACTAACTTATAGGATATTAATAAAGTAACAATGTTTAAATAAAAATAAAACATTTAAAAAACAAGTGCTAATTATTAAGTTTAAAATAGGTAAACTCCAGGGAAAGAAGAAGAAAGAACCGAACCCCAATCAATAAAAAAATATATGAATATAAAAACGAATGCAATGATGTTAAATTAGATTTTAAAAAAGAGTCTTTGTAAAGACTAATTTAATGAAACAACATTTTGAACATCCTGATGGTATTTTTCTGATATATTAAAAATGAATGAATAAAACTTAATAGCCACAAGGGAAAGAAATGAAGATTTATCAGTATTTCTTCCACAGTCCTTAGGGTCAGATAACCTTAATAATTATTTTGTCCAACTCCTTAAGGAAACAACAATTCTCTAAAATATGAACTATTTCAGGTTATTGAAAAACAAGGTAACACTATGGAATTTATTTCATAAAGTGAGTAAAAAATTGGTACAAGATACATACAGGAAAACCTTTCCATGAGCATTCTTAATAAAGATATAAAATATTTAAATAAAAGTAAATTACCAAAATCAAAGAATCTTCTCCCTTGCTCAAATGTAAATTAATTACAAAAATACAAAAGTAAAAATAAGAATAGTCCCAATTGATACCAAAAATGTCTTTTAATATATTAAATATGTGGTTCTGATTTTTAAAATTAATATCAGAAAATTAGAAATTTGGGACAATCTTTATTATCAAAAGTACTAGTATATCAAATAGTTCAATATTTTACCTTTGTGGTAAAATATTAAGGCACTTCTCACAAGATAATAAAAAAGTCAAGCATAGTTGCCTATTATAATGATTATCTAGAAGTTCTAACTAGTGCAGATATATACAATAAGAGGAAGAATCCTCACTGATATAAAAAAGAAAATATACACTGATGACTATATTGTCATATGTATAGAAAATCTCAGAAATAACTTAGCACTTTTTAAAAATTTAATAACGTGACTGGATGGGAGATAATACTATATACTTTCCTGTTGCTTTATCTATAAGCAATTATAAGACATGGAGAGTTGCAATTTAAACTTTTAAAATAACATAGGACATAGAATGAACACTATAAAGTATAGACTTTAAAAGAAAAAAAAAAGGGGGGGGGGATGCCTGGGTGGCAGGTAAGTGTCCAAATTTGGCTCAGGTCATGATCTCACTGTGAATGAGTTCCAGCCCCTACATCCAGTTCTGTGCTGACAGCTTGGAGCCTGGATCCTTCTTCAGATTCTGTGCTTCTGTCTCTCTCTGTTCCTCTCCCACTCATGCTTTCTCTCTCTCTCTCTCTCAAAAATAAATAAATGTTAAAAAAAATTATTAGAAAATAAAAAAAAACTATCCCATTTCATGAAAACAATCCTGAATTGGGGAAAAAAAAATAGGTATCAAATGCAATTTCTTTCCAAATTAATATCTCAGGTTTTTTGGTTTGTTTTCATGGTTTGGATATTTGAATAGTTTCTTTCCCTTTTCCACTGACTCTTCCTTCTTCCTTTTAGCTTGGTAAAATTATTATGCAGTTCGACTATAGGCATTGGTAATTAGAATCCAAAGAAAATGTAAAACACTGACCAAAAAAAAAAAAAAAAAGAAAGGAAATTAATGCGTATTAGGCTTGCCTTTCTGGATTACAAAATAGATCAGACAGCTATAACTAATGTAACTAAAATATACTCATGAAAGAAAAAACACAAATTGTTGGAAAACCTAGAGTGGGACAAATAAATATTTAAAGAATGAATATTTAATTTGAAAATGGTACTTTGGACGTAATTAGCAGTGGGCCTTGTAATTTAAGTGTGTTCCCAGTGCTTATGTATTCTTGCACTACCCTCCCCTCACTGTCTCCCCCTGGCAGGTGGATTGTTTTGATGTAAATTCCAGTTTCACCACTTACTGTGTCAATCTAAGTACGTTACCATAATTTCGTAATCCACAGTATTTGTATCTTTAAAAACAGTGATTGAACCTACTTGCTAGTTAAGTGACTGACACTTAATAAGCTCTCATCAACTTGTACTAAATTAGTTGGAGTAGTGGCAGTAATAGTAAAATACAAGTAGGCACAGATGTAACAGAAGTTGCACTAATCGTAAAAGTGACGGAAGAATTGCATTAGTTTTTGCCTTCATCATTTTCTTCCATATCACAAGTCAACATCCACAGTGTCTGAAGGATAATGTTTAGACTCCAAGACTGCATGCTACTTTTTGTTGTTTTGTGGTTGTTTAAGCAACACATAGGAGTGAGGCAATAAATTAAGTAATCCAATAAATGCACATTATACACATAAAATGTTGATATGATAATCTCTCATATTCATGAGATAAGACAAGTGCAGTTATATTTTGATTTGCTCCAAGTGCTAATTTTTCTTGAGCCTTTTTTTTTTTTTTGGACAATAATTGAGTGTGAATTCATAGTTAGTTAAATAATACACCCAATATTTTATTTGTTACAGAGTACTATCAACTGAGCAATTTCTGTTGCTTTTCCTAAATTTTGAGGTAATTTAATATGGTGGTGAAACATGGGATGTGTGAGTTTGAGCAAGTTAATTTCCAAAACTCATTATTGGTAGTAGTAAAATGAGGAGGAGTAAAATAGTACTTACTTCCTATCATTGTTATGAAAATAAAGCAGATCACAAGATGATCACGTAAGACACATGTAATAAATAGTCTTTCCTGTTTTCTGTTGTAATCATTACTGTGGCAATTGTAGTAAGTTATATTGCCGTTATCAATGTAAACGTTAACATGCTTACCAATTAACTAGGATAAAGCCATGTACTTATACGTTCAATTGATTTTCAATTAAAAAAAGAGAAAGCAATCCAAGGGTGAAAAGAATATCTCCAAACAAATGATGCAGGGAAACCTGGATATTCATTTGGAAAGTAAATGAAAACTCATACTTCACATCAGAAATGAATAAAACAAATTGAGAACACCAAAGTCATAAGGATGTAGAGCAACTGATCTCTCACTGTTTTTGAGAAAGTAAAATGTTATAACCACTTTAAAATAAGTTCTAGCACTTTTTAACAACATTAAACATTCACTTGCCCTTGCCTTAAGAATTCCACTTCTACATATATTCTCAAGAGAAATGAAAACATGCCCATGCAAGACATAGTACGTGGAAAATCTTAGAAACCTTACTCATAATAACCAACAACTGGAAACAGCCTAGGTTCCCTTGGCAGAAAAAAAGGGCTAAAAAAAAAAACAAAACTCTATAGTTTATTCACATAACAAACTATTACTCATTCGTAAAATGGAACAAGCCACAGACAAACACAAGCTTAGATAAATGCTGAAATAAATGAAATGAAAATGAGTAAAGTCAGTCAGAAATAGTTACATAACTGTAAGTTTCCATTTATATGAATTCTCAAAATAGAAAAATGAATTGATGCTAGATAAAAAAAAAAAAAAAACAAAAAAACAGAGACTGGTTGCGTTAGTTAGGATGAAGTAGAGGCTTGATTAGAAATAAGTGTTAGAAAACTTTCTGGAGCCACACTAGTGTATATCTTGAGAAGGGTGTGAATTACATAGGTCAATGCACATGTTACAACTCAGCAAATGGTTGGGAGCTTGGGAAGATGGCACAGTAGGAGGACCCTAAGCTCACCCCATCACACCTTTACAACTAGGTATCACTCATATCCCAGTAAATAAACAGACAGCTATCAGAAGACTGTCAGATCAAACTCTACAAGGACAAGTAGAGAGGAAGCCACATTAGAGGTTAGGAAAGGCAGAAATGGCGGTAGGCAGCTGCCTGCAGCAGGGAGGAGCTGTAGGTGGGGAGAGTGGAAAGCACCCGGGGAGCCACAAGGGGGAAACAAATCCCTGTAATGTCTGGCCTTGAAAACCAGGGGGGCTGCTGAATTAATTCCATGAGTTTGTATAACCGGCATGACTTGGAGCCTGGAGCTTTAAAAGTCAGCTGACAGTGATAGCTCTGCCACTTGTCCTTGAAGAGACTACAGCCCTGAGGAGGCAACATGGAAGAAAGAGTTTGCACCACGCCTGGGGCAAATGGGAGGGAGCTCAGATTACACTGCTTTTGGAGCCTGTTCTGGGACTTTTCAGGGAACAAAGGGAATGGCTAGAGCCATTTTTTTCTCTGCCCTCCAGCATAAACACAGAGCTGCCTATGGAAGGCAGAAATTCACAGACACTTGCTACTTAACTTGCTATCAGTGTTCCCGCAGAGTTCTGTCTTACTCCTGCACTCCAAGCCAGTGCATCCAAGCCTGTAGCCCTTGGGCCTGGCATTCAGCGTAGATTGTGTTAACCCACTGCCCTTCTCTGGCCCTCCTGGGGTCATGCTCCAAAAACTCCCAACAGGGATACCTGGCTGGCTTAGTTGGTAGATCATGGGATATTTGATGTCTGGATTGTAAATTTGATCCCCACAATGGCTGTAGAGATTATTTAAAAATAAAATCTTAAAAAAAATAAAAATAAAAAACCCAAACAAAGTCCAGGACCAGATGGTTTCGCAGGTGAATTCTACCAAACATTTGAAGAAGAGTTAATATCTATTCAAACTATTCCAAAAAATAGAAATGGAAGAAAAACTTCCAAATTCATCCCATGAGGGCAGGATCACTCGGATACCAAAACCAGATAAAGACACCACACACAATACCTCTGGTGAACATAGATGCAAAAATTCTCAACAAGATAATAGCGAATGAAATTCAACATTAAAAAAAACCATTTACAGTGATTAAATGTGATTTATTCCTTTGATTCAAAGGTGGCTCACTATTTCCAAGTCAATGTGATAAGTTACCTCAATAAAAGGAAGGATTGGGGCGCCTGGGTGGCTCAGTCGGTTGAGCATCTGACTTCGGCTCAGGTCACGATCTCACGGTCCGTGAGTTCGAGCCCGCATCGGGCTCTGTGCTGACCGCTCAGAGCCTGGAGCTTGTTTCAGATTCTGTGTCTCCCTGTCTCTCTGACCTTCCCCCATTCATGCTCTGTCTCTCTCTGTCTCAAAAATAAATAAACGTTAAAAAAAAAAATTAAAGGAAGGATAAAAACTGTATCACCATTTTAATAGATGCAGAAAAAGCATTCACAAAGTTAATATCCATTCATGATAAAAAACACTCAACAAAGTAAGTCTGGAGGGGAGAAACTTCAACCTAATAAAGACCATATATAAAAAAAACCCACAGCTAACATCATCCTCAATGGGGAAAAACTGAGAAATTTTCCTCTAAGATCTGTCCATTCTCATCACTGTTGTTCAACATAGGACAGGAAGTCTTAGCCTCAGCAATCAGACAACAAAAAGAAATAAAGACATCCAAATTGGCAAGGAAGAAGTCAAATTTTCATTGTTTGTAGATGACATACTATATATAAAAAACCTGAAAGATTTTACCAAAAGCAATTAGAACTGATAAATGAATTCAGAAAAGTCATAGTATACAAAATCAGTGTGCAGAAATCTCTTGCTTTACTATACGCTAATAATGAAGCAACAGAAGACAAATTAAGAAATACTTCCATTTACAGGTGCATCCAAAATAAGATATCTAGGAATAAAGCTAACCAAAGATGTGAAAGATCTGCCCTCTGAAAAACTATAAACTATTGATGAAAGAAATTGAAGGCACCACAAAGAAATGGAAGGACAGTCCATGCTCATGGATTAGAAGAACAAATACTGTTAAAAGGTCTATATTACCCAAAGCAATCTATACATTTAATGCAATTCCTATCAAAATACCACCAGCATTTTTCACAGAGCTAGAGAAAAACCAGCCTAAAATTTACATGAAAGTACAAAAAACCCTGAATAGCCCATGCAGTTTTGAAGAAAAGTTGGATATATCACAATTCAAGACTTCAGGTTATATTACAAAGCTGTAGCAATCAAATCAGTATGGTACTGACACAAAAATGAACACATAGGACAAAATAGAAAACCCAGAAATCAGCTCACAATTATATGGTTAATCTTTGATAAAGCAGGAAGAATATTCATTCAATGGGAAAAAAAATCGCTGCTTCAACAAATGGTGTTGGAGAAACTGGTCGACTATATGCAAAAGAATGAAACTGGATCGCTTTATTTCACCATCCACAAAAATAAACCCCAAACAGACTTAAGACCTAAATGTGAGACCTGAAACCATAAAAATCCTAGAAGAGAGCACAGGCAGTAATGTCCCTGACATTGACCATAGCAACATGTTTCTAGATAGGTCTCCTGAGGCAAAGGAAATAAAAGCAAAAATAAAGTATTGGGACTACATCAAAATACAAAGCTTTTAAACAGCAATGGAAATAATCAACAAAACTAAAAGGCAACCTACTGAATGAGAGACTATATTTGCAAGTGACATACCCAATAAAGGGTTAGTATCCAAAATATATAAAGAAGTTATATAACAAATAATCCAATAAACAAATAATCCAATTAAAAGTGGGTAGAAGACTAGAGCAGACATTTCTCCAAGGATGACATATAAATGGCCAACAGACACTTAAAAAATGCTCAACATCACTCACCATTAGGGAAATGCAAATCAAAACCACAATGAGATACCACCTCACACTTGTCAGAATGGCTAAATCAGAAACAGAAGAAGCAAGTGTTTGTGAGGATGGGATGTGGAACCCTCTTTCACCTTTGGTGGGAATGCAAACTGGTACAGCCACCGTGGAAAACAGTATGGAGATTTTTCAAAAAGTTAAAAATGAAACTACCCTACAATGCAGTAATTGCACTACTGGGTATTTACCACAAAAAATACAAAAACACTAATCCAAATACAGAAATACTGAATCACTATATCATACATCTGAAACTAATACAACACTGTATATTAACTATATTGGAATTAAAATAAAATAAAATAAATACAATAAACTAGGCAGGTCATAAAATAATTTAAGAAAAAAAATTCAATGTTTATTTTTGACAGAGACAGAATGCGAGTGGATTAGGGGCAGAGAGAGGGAAACATAGAATCCGAAACAGGGTCCAGGCTCCGAGCTGTCAGCACAGAGCCTGACGCGAGGTTCGAACTCACGAGCTATGAGATCATGACCTGAGCAGAAGTCAGACACTCAACCGACTGAGCCACCCAGGCTCCCCAGGTCCTAAAATAAATTTTAAGAAAAAAAAAAAAAGAGGAATTTATCTCCAGGATCAAAACAAAGCTAAGGAGTATGATAACAGTAACATTAATCATTGCCATGACAATAAAATATTAACATTAAATTAAATGAAAAGTTAATCAATTAAAAAGGAACTCAGCAAAGGTACCCATACATTTAAGCAAATTTCATATCAAAGGAAAAACTAAATACTTAACTCTAGTTAGTGATGTGTGTGCTGAAGTTTTGAAGAGAACTGATTTTTTGTCTATAATTTTAAATTTATCAATAATTTAAATGGGGGCACCTGGGTGGCTCAGTCCGTTAAGCATCTGACTTCAGCTTAAGTCATAATCTCATGGTTTGTAGGTTCAAGCCCCACGTCAGGCTCTGTGCTGGCAGCACAGAGCCTGGAGCCCACTTAGGATTCTGTGTCTCCCTCTCTCTCTGCCTATCCCCCACTTGCACTCTATCAAAGATAAATAAACATTAAGAAATTAAAAAAAATTAAATGGACTGAGGCATGGATGTAAAGATAACTAAATTGATAGGTGATAAAACCAGTAAATTCAACTATTAATGTTAGAACCTAGGTGTTGGGTATGGGTGTTCACTGCAAAGCTCTTTCAAATTTGCTGTATGTTTAAATATTTTCATAATAATGTACCAGAAAAGTTAAACATACATCTATGCTGATACAGTGATTCTATTCCTACTTATTTACCTGAGATAAATGAAAACATGTGTTCACAAGGCGTGCTGTACAAGAATACTTATAGCAATTTTATTAACAGCCAAGAGCTGACAAAAGGTGAATGCATAAATAAATTGCGTGATTTTTACACACTGAAATGCCAATGAGCAGTAGAAAGGATCAAACTACTCATATACGCAGCAACATGGATGAATCTCAACATTATATTAGGTGAAAAAAAAATCTAGCATTAATTAGTATATATTGAATGATTTCATTTATATAAAGTTTTAGAAATCAAAACTAAACTTCAGCGACAAATCAGTGCAGTAGTTGTATGGGGGATGAGAGATATTTGCTTGGTGATGGAATCATTCTATACATTGAATGGAAGCTTCGGTTGTGTGGGTATATAGATTTATCAAAATTGATTTTACTGCACACTTAAGATCTATGCATTTAATCATGTGTAAATTTTACCTAGAAAAAAAAAGGAAGGAAAAAAAAGTACTTCTTTTTTGGGATCCTTTTTTTGGGATTTAGAAGGTTTATACATAGATGTGAAGACTGACATACATAGGAACAGTTTAAGATCATGATTCTCAAACTATAAGGTCCATATCAGCCATCTGGTAGTCTTGATATGCAGATATCAAGATATCAAGATAACCCAAATAAAAGAGCTAATAAGTCAAAATACTTTTCTTCAGATATTTAAGGCTATCTTATGTAAAAGTGGGTTATTTTTCCTCCCTTACATACATAGAATAGGATCAATGATAAACAATTTACAGGGAGGCAAATATGTAATCAATATAATACATAATTTCAAACAATTAGGTATTCTTAGCAACACAACTTATTGTGTAAAATAGGAGGTTCTTCATGACTAGAATTGATCAAGGGATTCTTATCAACTTTTCAGAATATATCAGAGGAACATGTGTGTGTGTGTGTGTGTGTGTGTGTGTGTGTTTAAATTTACAGCAAGATTGTATTAAATTGCTTCAAACTTTCTATCATATCTACGATTCCGATTCCACAATGTTGAGGAAGATACAACTATTACAAAACAATGCTATAGCAAAGCTATAAGTTGTATGCGTTTTGAATTTGAGATGAGTATAAATATGATGAGATGGGCTTGTTTAGTCAAGTAGGCAGACCCTTTAGAAAGTTCCATGTTATATTTTTATTTAATACTTAACTGCCAAAAATGACTGTTTGAAATAACGTTGCCAGTCTTCATTAAATATTTGGATGTCATACAATACGATTAGCTTTAATAAAAAAACCTAATTTTGACTTTAGTTGGTCATTATTTCTCTTCTTTGAATTTATGCAGAATGTTAAATGTATTAATATAATAAAACATTCACATACTGTGCTCAAGATGCTAGCAGGAAAACTCACTCCCTTCTCTTTCCTGGAAAAAGACAAATTGTGCTACAACCAAAATAGCCTCATTTTGTTCCCCTTGTCATGCTGGAACTAGGAAGATGTCACTCAAAAGAGTTGAGTATTCAGAAGATGTGCAAAATCATACATTTGGAACATTAGGCCACATCATTAAACTACCCAAGTTACTTACCTGTGACTTCAATTGGTTTTATTCAGAGATTTCTAAATTTCAACTTTATATATATTAACCACTCAATTTCAAACCTTACCAAACACAAGTGAAAACAATTCTATATTTTACAGAGATTAATTTTGAAATTTTCAAGTCTATGATGATAAAATGGATTCAAGTATATAATCTTTTTTTTTTCAACGTTATTTATTTTTGGGACAGAGAGAGACAGAGCATGAACAGGGGAGGGGCAGAGAGAGAGGGAGACACAGAATCGGAAACAGGCTCCAGGCTCTGAGCCATCACCCCAGAGCCCGACGCAGGGCTCGAACTCACGCACCGCGAGATCGTGACCTGGCTGAAGTTGGACGCTTAACCGACTGCGCCACCCAGGCGCCCCTCAAGTATATAATCTTAATCTCTCGTGAGCTAAGAAGTAAAGAAATCTGTAATGCCTACTGAGCACATTTAATTTAAATACATGCCTTCCTGTAACAAATATGATAAACTATTAAAATTACATGGAAAACTGAAAGAATGTTCTAGTCAATCAGTTCAAAAAATCAACGGTTCTTTTCAATGTTATTCCTTAATATTGACAAAGCACTATGATTAGTTTCGGTCAGGATTCCAAGGAAAGAGAAGAGGATGATTCTCTTTTGTTGTTTAAAAAATGCTTGAGTTTTTTTGTTGTTGTTGTAATAATCTTTTGTTATCACTTATGTATGGTTTTAAAATTGATACTTTCTAACCTGTTTGTCTGCTCTCCTAAGGACATTCAAGAGTATCCTAGTCTAGGCCACAGATGATGGAAGTTTAGGTTTAGGTTTAGAAACTTGGAACCAAAAAAAGGGAGCTAGAATTTCGGTGCTACACTAAATAATACTTTTTACTGAACTTAATTTTCATCCTGACTGCTTATATCTTAACGAAGAAATTGATAAAATTTACATCTCAAGGTCTTTAAAAGTACAAATAAAATCAATGTGAGCAAAAGATATCAAATGATACAAATTGTATGCCTTCACAAAGTAAAAAAAAAAAAAAAAAAAAAATATTATAGCTCCTTTGGGATTTCTTCCACAGTCAAAATGTGAAAATTTGTAACAAAAAATTGTTAAAGGTCTTGTCATGCTTCCTTCTGCATACATTATGAAAACAAAACCAAACAAAATCAATAACACAAAATCTAGAGGCGCCTGGGTGGCTCATTCAGTTAAGTGTTTGCCTTCTGCTCAGGTCATGATCTCACAGTTCATAGGTTCGAGTCCCATGTCAGGGGACAGCTCAGAACCTGCACTGACAGCTCAGAACCTGGAGCCTGCTTCAGACCCTGTGTCTCCCTCTCTCTCTGCCCCTCCCTGACTTGCACTCTGTCTCTCAAAAATAAATAAACATTAAAAAAAAAATTTTTTTTAATCAATAACACAAAATCCTTAACCTTTGCCCTCTATATTTGATGTCATGTTTCAGAGAGGTTAGAGAAAAATCAGACTAATGCCTCAGTGTTTTTTAATTTTTTTTAAATTTTTTTTTAATGTTTTTTTATTTCGGAGACAGACAGAACGTGAGCAGGGAAGGGGCAGAGAAAGGGAGACACGGAATCTGAAACGGGCTCCAGGCTCTGAGCTGTCAGCACAGAACTCCATGCAGGGCTCGAACCCGTGAACCATGAGGTCATAACCTGAGCCAAAGTCAGACACTCAACCAACTGAGCCACCCAGGAGCCCCTCAGTGTTTTTTTTATATTAAAGAAAACATGCTAAACTCAGTTATGTTTACTTAGAAGGAACATTTTGAAATCACTATGGTATTTATTCAAATACTTTGCTAGGCCAAAAGGAAAATGTGATAAAATATATCTGTTATGTAAAAATTATATTTTATCCATGTCTATCAACATATTATAAAATCTTGAAAAAGACAAAAGTGAAAATAAATTTGATTTTATAACAAATTTGGTATTTAGTAATTCTAACTGTTGAAAATAGTTCCATTTAGAAAGAGTATAACTAAAATTAATTTGATATGACTTTTCAAGTGTAGGGTTTTATTAATAGATTAAGAGTAGACTAAATATCTATTTTAAATTTCCTCGGAGGAAACCACTTTACTTAAGCACGTATTACAATTAATTTATTACAAATTATGTATAGCTTCAAATCAAATTCCTCAAAAAGTCAAACACCTGTCTTTGATAATAGCTTTTTACTGTTGTATTTGTGCACCAATAATTTGAGTGCTTTTTTGTAAATGGTATTTGATAAATGATGTCCTATTGAAAGAAGACACATTTATTAAAAGTAGAGTATAGAAGTGAAGAAAACTCATGATTATTTGTCAGGCAATATATATTCTGAATAAGGCGTGATAATTACTGGGAAAATCAGGCAAATACGGCAAAAATATAACTTACTGGCTAAAGAAATATAAAATGAGTTCAAAGGATGCTGGGAAAATTCAAAGAACTGAAGAACAAACCAATTACATAATAGAAGTCAGGTTTTCAGGAACGTAGGCTGAATAGGTAGTCATCATTGGCACGTCTGTCTACTTTTAATGACTCCTTCTTTATCAACATTCCTTATTCCCCCAGAATGCCATTCTCCTTCACTGAAGTCATGGTTATCACTTATCTGTGTTTAGCAAATCCAATTCAGAAATACTAGATGAGGTCTCTGCTTGGCATGGATTGAGGTGCATGCTGAAAGCTGTCCTTGCTGGTGAAATGAAAGACCGGGACAGATTCCACCTTTCAATATATTCTCATGGAGAGGAAGGGTATGCCAGTGCAGTTTCCATTCAGACAACACGTGGTAGCACGTTATAGGGAAGCAGGAAGATGGCCAGGAGGAAATAAACGTGGCATTCTTAGATAACAAGATGGGGTTGGGGAAGACACAATAACGATTTAAGCAATCCGTGTTAAGGAAAGTAAGTGCTAAAATAGACTTTTGTGCTCAAGAAGAAAACCTCAAATATAGTTGAGGCTATATAGTTAAGAAATAGCAAGGAGAAAAAAATGAGAAACCGTAAATAAGTACCCCATGTTGATAGAGATTATGAATGCTTCAAGAATTTAGAAGAGTAGAGAAAATAGCTTGTTCACAGCTAATGGTTTACACTTCACTAGGAGGATGGTATTCAAAATGAATCTTAAAAATGAATGCAATAATTTATGTTTGAAAGTGACTAGAATTTTCTGATGAAAAAAACTATCAAGTCTACATCTTGAGTATAATATTTATTTATTGGGTTATTTAACCTCTGTGCCCCCTTAACCTTATCACCACCACCACCTTCCTGGGAAGGTATGTAATATTTGCTTCTCATTATTATCTTTTTAAATCAAGAAATTTGTGTTTGTATGTGTGAAACCTAAGTAATAAGAGGCAAAAATGGAAAAAAAAAAAACAAATAGAAATAAGAACAATATAGTGAATTGTTAACAAAAATAACTCAAATGTCATATAAAAATAAAGTAACAGTCTATACACATTGATTCAATCTTCATTGACACTGATACCCTTTAATTGTATCCCCTTTTATTTTTAAAAAAAATTAATATTTATTTTTGAGAGAGATAGAGAGAGAGAGACAGCATGATCAGAGAGAGAGGGAGACACAGAATCTGAGGCAGGCTCCAGGCCCTGAGCTGTCAGCACAGAGCCCAACGTGGGGCCCGAACCCACGAAGCGTGGGATCATGACCTGGGTTGAAGTCAGACACTCAAGGGACTGAGCTACCCAGGCACCCTAATCATTGTATTCTAATTAATAACCTTTAATCATAATTTTCAAACATTTCATCTTTCAACAACATTTTAAGAAAGAAGTTTCAGGGGCGCCTGGATGGCGCAGTCGGTTAAGCGTCCAACTTCATCCAGGTCATGATCTCGCGGTCCGTGAGTTCGAGCCCCGCCTCAGGCTCTGGGCTGATGGCTCAGAGCCTGGAGCCTGTTTCCGATTCTGTGTCTCCCTCTCTCTCTGCCCCTCCCCCGTTCATGCTCTGTCTCTCTCTGTCTCAAAAATAAATAAACGTTGAAAAAAAAAATTAAAAAGAAAGAAGTTTCATGCACATAGTAAAAAAAATAAGTCAATACATTTTAGAAAAGTCAAGGCTAAAATTTAAATTTCGGGGGTGTATGGGTACTCTTGATACTTTCTGCTCCATTTTGCTGTGAACCTACAACTTCTATAAAAAAATACCCTTGGGGCGCCTAGGTGGCTCAGTCGGTTACGTGTCCGACTTCAGCTCAGGTCATGATCTCACCATCTGTGAGTTCGAGCCCCGCGTCAGGCTCTGTGCTGACAGTTCAGAACCTGGAGCCTGCTTCGGATTCTGTGTCTCCCTCTCTCTCTGACCCTCCCCTGTTCATGCTCTGTCTCTCTCTGTCTCAAAAAATAAATAAACATTAAAAAAAATACCCTCATTTCCTCTATTCCCAAACCTCTTTCTAATTCAGGGATAACTACAGGCAGGATATTATTTCTAACATTACCAAACAAAGTCTTCCTGTGGAGGGATGTATATGATTTTATAGACCTACATATCATGATTTTAAATAAGATTATAATATACATATTCTACACTTTTTGCATTTTCTTAATTAAATGCAGTCTTTTTGAAATTGGCACTTAGATTAGCTTCTATGCTTTTAGTAATTATATAGTATTATATTTTTCAAATTTACCATTTTATAATTTGTTTTTTCTATTTTATAAATATTTTATTTATATGTTATAAATATCCTGTATGTCAACTGCTTCCAGGTTTGTTTTTTTTTATTATATACTTATGCAGGCATGACAAACATCTAGAATTAGAATTACTGAATACATTTTAAATTTAGTTTGATTATGGCGTGCCTGGGTGGCTCAGTTGGTTGAGCATCCACTCATGATCTCAGCTCAGGTCTTGACCTCAGTGTCGCTAGTTTGAGCCCTGCATTGGGCTCCACACCCAGCATAGAGTCTATTCAATAATAATAATAAATTTACTTTGATTAGCAGGCTATATGTACTAGTTGTTTCAATAATCCCTACTTTCACCATGAGTGAATGAATGTTCTCCTATCTCTGAGTTGGAAAGATTCTTTAGCGCAGTAAACCTGCAAAAATGTATATCGCTTTCGAGGAGGTTTGATTGAAATAAATGCAAATCCAAACAGGACATTGTGAAAACTGTAGTTTGTCTTAATTGCAGTTCTAGGATTTATTTTTATGTACATTCAGTAACACATTTCAGTTGGAAAAAAAAAAAGTAATGAGGACCCCAAAACAGCAACTTTTCCAATGGAAAGTATTGGATGAATTCTGAAAGGGCAAGTTAGGCCCTGGATTCCAGTCTTAGCTTCATCACCGTAAACCTTGTGACTTCAAGTGAATCATTCAAAAATCTCTGGTCCTCAATTTCATGATATGCATAGTAAAGATCACACTATATGTTGTTGACTGTCCCTGCTATAGCTGATTTCATATTAAAAATTTATGGAGATAGTAACCCAGCCCTTTGTTCATACAAATTCTGTCTAATGGGGAAAAATAATGTCTTTGTCATTACACAGTGATACACTAAAATTTCTCTCCTTGAGATTTCTGGCTTTCCAAATACGGAAATAAAGAAAAGGTAAAGGCATTTGATTAGTCCAAAGTACATTTTCTCTAGCATAGCAAAAATTCTCTAAGAAGAAAACTTCCAGTAAAAGCAATTGATTGTGAGAGGACACAAAGTTCTGTGAATATGTGAACTGAAAATTAGGAAAGCAATATACAAAGTTTATGAATTAAAGAAACAGTATTTTAAAGTTAGTACTATTGCCTTTTACTAATGGTGTTTGGTGATGTTTTTTAGCACTCAGGCTTAGCTGACATTGTTGTCATTTCTGGTTCTAAAAATCAGAAGTATTAATCTCAAAGTCAGGTAAACAACATCTCAGGCATCAAGCAAGTGTTCAGGCCACATGCTATTCAATCCTATTGAATTTTTAAAACCTCCTGAAATTTAAATTGGCAGACTTGGACCAAGTTTGAATAGAACACTAGCAGGAGAGCTCCTTAGAGAGTAAGAAAGAAATCTTTGCATTGAAATTATGCCATAATTAACAATATTTTAAAATACTGTGGTTATTTAGATAACACATTATTTACAACTATAGTCACAATATCAACTTCCTTAAAAAGTACAATGCAAAAGGATTTCTAAAACATTATCTATGTACAAGGCACAATGACTTTATCTCAACAGAAATAAAGTCACAAACTCTATATTGATGCAGTCATAATCATTGAGATGTTACTTAATGTACTTGACCCTAGGATTCATATTTGAGATATGATTTCTGCTTATGTATTTTTCCTTTCAGAGTAAGTCGATAATATAATATACAATATACCCTTAAAACTCTGTCTAGATAAAAGAAAAAATCCTACTATATAAACTTTTGTTAGTTTGCTTCATACCCACTGGATACAAATAATTCATTTTATGCCAGGTAATCTCATTGTCACTTTTTTTTTTTCCTATTACCACAATTATATTACTGAAACAACACAGAGCATTTTCTCGTTTTAAAATTTATCTTCAGGAAATTATATCTTAAGATGGACATGTCTGGCCTTTGTAATATAAAGCAGGAATAGAATGTTTTCAGAAAGTAATCACTGAATTCTACTCCTGAAACCAATATTGCACTCTATGTTACCTAATTAAAATCAAAAAAAAAAAGAAAGCTTTCAGAAAGTTTAAACTTCCTGCATGCTATGTAAATAAATAATGAGCTTGACTGTGTTAATACTTTCAACTAATTATTCATTTTACCATTTTGAGTAGATTAATAGCTGTGCATCTTTATAATTAAAGTCACTAAAGTTGCAAAGCTTTATGTAACATATAGTGCCTGCAACTATACTGAAATTACACTAAAACACTAGATTAACTTGGTCATGGGATACAGGTCATTGGCAGACAGAAAATCAAACTGAACTTTTAAGCTTTTATTCACACTTAATCACATATTTACTTGATTATAAGGTGCATATATGTGGGGCATATATATTTCACGGTAATTATCATAAGTAGTTGAAAATATCAAAGTCTTGGAGTTATTTATAATTTTGCAAAATTAATATAGGAGCATCTATTATATACAAAAAAGAACAATAAATGATAAATTACATCAAGGAAAGTTACAGGATGAACCTTCATAACTTCAAATAAATGAATTAACATGAAAGACAGAAAGAGGAGAGACTTTAGAAGAATCAAGCAGGGTACAGGACAGTTGTTTAACAAAAAATTTTTTTTGATAGAGTAAAATGAGGGGCACCTGGGTGGCTCAGTCAGTAGAGCATTGGACTTTGGCTCAGGTCATGATCTCCCAGTTCATGGGTTCAAGCCCTGCATTGGACTCTGTGCTGACAGCTCAGAGCCTGGAGCCTGACTTGGATTCCGTGTCTCTTCTTTCTCTGTCCCTCTCTCCGTACCCCCCCCCCTTTCTCAAAATTAAACATTAAAAAAAAGGAAATGATATTTGTATAATACCTAATATAGAATCATGGGTAAGATTATGTTAATTTATGACAGTGAAAGAAATCTACAATTATGCTTAAATAAATCAGTAGAGAAATATTACCAAAAATATATCAGAAGATTCTAATGCTTTCTCTCCCTATTGGGGGCATCATTTCTGGGGGAAGCAAGCAGATATAATGTAGGCAACCTTATGGAGAGTCCCATGTGGTGATGAACTGGAGTCTCTAGCCAATAACCATGTGACTGAACTTGAATGTTCCTTCAGCCCCAGAGGAACTTTGAAGTGACTGAAGACCTGGCTGATAGCTTGGTGGTAAGCTCTTGAGGGATTGGATTCCTGACCCACAGACGCTGAGATGATAAATACTGCTTCAAGCAGCTATGCTTTGGGGTAATTTGTTACATAGCAATTGATAACTCCTATATTACCCAAATGTCCACCAATGGGAAAATGTATATAAAGTCTGTTATATTTATACAATGATATATTACCCAGTAATAAAAAAGAATGAACCACTGCTACACAAAATACGTGCTTCCCACAGGTTCAGTGATGAACAAAAGAAGCCAAGCCAAAAAGAACACATATTATAGGATTTTTTTTATGTCGTGTTTAAACATATTAAACAAAAACAATATATATAGAGACAGAAGTCAAAATAATGGTTATGTTGTGGAGTACTGAATGGGAAGGAGCAGAGAGAATCCTTTAGTATCCTTCATAAATAAAAATAGTATCCTTCATAAATTTACAGAGCTATAGATGTGTTATACCTTAATTTTTGAGATCTTTATATCCTATACATAAGTAAAAATTAAGATTTATAAGCTTTATTATCTGTACATTCTACATCAAAAGAATTAATTTTAAAAGAACACAGGAGGTAAGGTATGTTTGGAAAATACTACATTTGCATATGTTATTTGATGTTCTATTTGTCAAACCTGCAGTGGAATATATAGACTTAGGAATCTAAAGGTTCTGAAATGATATCTGAGACAGTATTATAGTTTTATAATGGTTTTCTGTGTCAAGTCCACTGGGCTGAGGGATGATAGTTGGTAAGACATATTTCTGATTGTATCTCTGAGGGTGTTTCTGGGAGAGATTAGCATTTGAATTGGTAGACTGAGTGACAGTCTCCACCCCTCACCAATGTGGGTGGGAAACATGCAATCCATTGAGGGCCTGAGTAGAACAAAATGGGGGTAGAAGAGTGAATTTATGGGTGCTTTATTTTGGTTATCCATCATCTCATTGCTTTTGTGCATGAGTGCTTTTCATTCTTAGGCTTTTAGACTCAGAGTAGGACTTACACCATCGGCTTCCCTGGCTCTCAGGACTTTGGGTTTGAACTGGAACCACTTCCTCGGGTTTCCAGCTTTCAGATTGCAGGTTGCGGGACTCCTCTGCCTTTGTAATTGTGTGAGTCAATCTCTCACAATAAATTTCTTTCTATATGTTTATATAACTCCTATTGATATGGTTTCTTAGAATCTAGTATAAGCTTTTAGAGTCATAAATATATAGATGTACTTAGAACCATCACAGTAAATTTGATTTCTCATATAGAACATGTAGAGTGGTCATAGAATAGAGCATAGGTCATAGAACTCTGAGGAAAAACAACATATAAGGGCCAGGAAAGAAAAAACAAATTACCACAGAGCCAAGATGAACCAAAGGAAAATCAAGGGAAAACCAGGTCATGTTAACTAATGTCTCTTGGTTGTTTTTCATTGAGAAGGGAGAGGTCAACTGCATCATTATATTTCAGGTTAAGTAAGGTTAAGTAAGGATTGAATGCCACTCATTCAGATTATTAAAAAAAGATTATGTCTAACTATGAAGAAAGTAGTTTCCTAAAGGAAGGGTGAACTAAGGTCATCTCCATAAGATCTTGGGCAGAAGTGATTTGAAATTCATTATATACAATAGAAACAAATTTAAGTTTCTGGTTGTCATAAAATCTTTTCTCTAATTATATATTACAGTCCATCTGAACACACAAGAACCTGTCATACTTAGATCAGTAAAATAAAGTTGAATTCAAGCAAACAACCTGTTATTGTCAAAATGATGCCAAATACCACTTTAGACTGAATGTAATACTTTTCAACTAGTTATATTGGTGTCATATGTCTACAGCGTTAGTAAGTTTCTATCTCAGAAGTTTAGGGGCTCCGCAAACTTTAAATAATCATGAAAATGTATTGTCAGCTCCTCCCCACTCCACGAGAACTAGTCTTTCATATTTCCAGGTGGAGTACGGGAAATCACAGTTAAATTCTACTTGATATTACTCATGTATTTCTCACCTTTGACAAAATAACACACTGCTCTCATTCAAAAGGGGAAAGACTGTTTTGGAAAACAAAATAAAACATTCCTCATTTCATCGCTTTAGAGCATTGCTTCTATAGGTGTGAAGTTAGATTTATCATTTCTCGGAAAACATTGATACTTTTATAGGTTCAAATAACTCAGGAAGTTATTTCACCCCAAACACTGGCTCCGACACTGGCTTATCCATCTGAGCAACAAATAGGATTTATATAGGGAAAGGAGTGACAGAGGACATAGGATGTTATTGGTCACAACCAGTTGGAAAAGAATGTCTAAGAAAAAGTGAATTTCCTTGGAAATACTCTAGCTTAGCATCCAATTAAAAAACTGTGGGTTATGGGTTTGAGGGTAGCTATTAAGACTCTTATGCTAGTTAGCTTATATTAAGGTTTGAGGGCCTGGCTAGTGCTCTAAACCTTCTTCACTAGCTGGAACTCATGGGCCATGAGATCATGACCTGAGCTGAAGTTGGATGCTTAACCGACTGACCCACCCAGGTGCCTCATGAATATTTTGTTATAGTGGAAAAGATATTAAATCAACCAATTACAGAAGGCAATATAAATTTGAAACTCTAAGAAATATTTGGAAGATTCAACAAAGATTTTTCATCAATTTAGGACACCAGGGAAAGCTTTCATGAGAAAGATATATTTGTACTGAGGTATGACAAATTAAAGGACATTATCCAGAGGCACCTGAGAGGCTCAGTTGGTTAAGCATTGACTGGGGCTCAGGTCAGGATGTCACGGTTCATGAGTTTGAGTCCCGAGCCAGGCTCTATGCTGACAGCTCAGAACCTGGAGCTGCTTCAGATTCTGTGTCTCCTCTTGCTGCCCCTCCCCTGCTCACGATCTGTCTCTCTCAAAAATAAAAATAAAAACATTAAGTAAATTAGTGACGTTATGTAGGTGAAAGAAGAGGAATGTAGATAGAATCTAAAGATATTATGTGGCAAATCCCACATGAGTGGTGAATGAACATGTGAATGTGAGACAAGAATAGGACATAGATGACTGGAGTTGTATGGCTCATGTTACTAGAAGGATGGTGATGAAATTTGTTGTAACATATTATCCTGGAAGGAGTAACCTATTGGTGTTGAAGGTCATGAAGTCCATGAATTTAGATTTTATTTGTTGGCTTTGATGGGTGTTTCAACATCAATGACATATCAAGGACTAATTGGATATATGAGTATATATTCCAGGGGAGGTATCTGAAATGGATATATAAACTTGAAAGTCACCTGCATAAAGGTAAAAACTGAGGACTTTAATGTAGATGAAGTTTACCATGGAAGGGATACAGAGTGTGATGAAAAAGGGATTATCACCCAGTGTTTGAGAAACTGAAACATTCAATAATGAAGCAAAGGAGGAGGAGCATGCAAATGAGATACCTACTGAGCAAGCAGAGAAAAATGTGGTCCTTTAGAAAAGCAGTGGTGTCAATGTTGTTAAAGAGTGTCTTAAGGAAATGATTGACGGGAATACTTTCAAATGCTTGATGCATGGCTGAATAGTAAAGTAAGAGGAAGATTGAAAAGTAATCTTTCAGCATAACAGTACGGAGGTTATAGGTGACTTTCCCAAACATGCTGTTGTGGAATGATTGGGACAGACTGAAGTCAGGGTAGGGTGGTGGCCATGAAAATGCATTTCACAGATCTGCTTTTGCAGAAGTACATTTGACTGGCAGTCCCAGTTGTTGCCCCTTTGGATGTACCACTGTGTTTATAATGAGACCATGCTTGCTATGGGGATGCTCTCACCCAATAACTGAGCATATCAAGGTAATGAGAAAAGCCTATTACTGTGAGATGTGAGATGTGGGATTCCTCCAACAAATTTCATTCAAAGGCAGCCCACTGGTCTGGTCTCCTCTTTCTTACATTCCTGGCCTGCCAGACTTGAAAAAATATCTTCGTACTATTTGTGCTGCTGTGTTCATATATATGTGGGAGATGAGGATAGTTAGGACAAGATGCCTTCTCAGATGCCTTCTGAAAAGCTGAGATGATATTCAGAACAGCTGGAAGAGAAACTTTATTAACCATCTTCTTAACACTTCTCTATACTTTGTGTGTTCTCTTTTAAGGATAGGCATTTGTCTTCAGGAGAGAATAAGACCCAAGAGCATGGGTAAGAGCTTCATTGGACCACTAGTTGATTATAAAACTAATTATTGACCTAATTTTAGAATGTTGTATTTAGTAGAAAATGTCTTTACTATTATTTTTTCTTGGGTTGGTGTTGGAGATATTAATGTAAAGAGGAGGGTGTGAAGTGACTAGGTGTAGGGTAATATGCCTACACAGCTTGAAATTAAAATTGAGTCATAAGCATCTTTAACCAAAGTGGTAGGTACTACCTTATCAGAAATAAATGACATCATCGCTGTTCCCAAGGCAGAGGAAACAGATCTAGGATGAATATTATCTAGAAGATACTATTTAATCTCAAAATAGTCACTCTGAATTCAGATGGAATCATAGGAGGTTAGCCTTTACAAAAACAAAATTGAATCAAGTAGACTAGAACATTCAGAGAACTTAGGAACACTTGCATGGCACAAGAGAATTAGATTAGCAATTTCTCAAAGCTGATGGTACAGATAAAATATAGGATATTTCCAAATTTATAAGAATACATTTATATTTATATGAAAATGTAAAATTTGCTTATGTTCTATTTGGATACACAAATACTTATTGACAACGTGTGTTATACATCCTTAGTCTTTGATAGTCTGCAGTCTTAAGTATATAGTGACAAAGAACAGAGATCATTTCAGTGAAGATAGTTCAAAAACTGAAAGAAAATGGGAAAATTTACTTATTGTGAGAGAAATAAATCTGTCGTGAGAAAAGATGTCAATTAAGATAATCTTGACGAAAACATGTAGTATATAAGAACATGTGTAAAGGATTCAAATTCTGAAAATAGTCATAAAATCTAATGTGAGTAGTTTCTAAAAACATAATAAGTAGGCTTCCTCATTTCACTATATAACCATAGAGTTCATTTCTGTGAACTCTAGAAATACTAAAGTTATAATCAAGGATTGAGGCTGGAGCATATATACACTTAAAGGGTATACATTCAATGAGATTTAGTCTCCATGTTTTCTAAGACGACAGGACATTAAAAATCTTATTTTCTTTCAAATGTCAATCACATTGTATATCTAGTTTCATAAATACAAGAAACTTATGCTGTACTATATTGACAAAAGTTACATTCCAAGCCAGAGTACTATTTATGTTTTGTGTTCTTGTGTCCCCTGTTCAAAAAACTTGGTCAATTTTTCCTTTCCATATAGGAATCTCAAAATTCTCTAAATTTTGGAGAATATACTTGTCTTGTATACATATTTTTTCAGTCATATATTTCCCTGGACATTCCTATGAAGTCTATTCCATAGACTTACACTGTCCAAATATATTAGTAACTACCTATATACAGGTATTAAAAATTAAATTTAAATCCATTCAAATTAAATTAAAATTTCAGTTCTTCAGAAACACTAGCTTTCAGTGTTCGATAGCACATGAATCTAGAGTCTTCCATGTTGTCTACTTTAGACATAGAGTACTTCCAAAATCACAGAAAATTATACTGGACAGGGCTGTTATAGACAGCAGCAATCATTTATTTATCAATCATTAGCTAATATTTTACTAAACCCTTGTGACATATCAGGTACTATCTGTAGTTCCAGAGATATAGTAAATATAATGGATACAGTGCCTGCTTTCATCAGGCTTACATTCTTGAAATTGAGACAGACATAAAATATTAATCAACAAAACCATATGATGCTGTATAAAATATTAGAGTCTATATTAGAGGAATTAGGACAGACTGGTAGAAGAGAGTGGCGATAAGAAATAGTTTTCCTGAAGAAATAATGGTTCCTGAAAAATGACCGTGAATTAACCAGGTGGAAAAAAGTTAGAGCCATACCACTGCAGAGGGTATCATGGCAGAAGAGGAGTCGACTTTGCACATCGGAGTTTGCATGTGAAACTTGCATTAGTGAGAGTTTGCATTAGTGAAAGCTCTAATGCAGTACATGGACCACATCCTACAGGCTGAGGTGGGTGCTGGCCAGACCTGACGCAAAGACGTTTAGATAAAGGCCTATTAAAGCTGCAAAATAATTGACTTGATTATTTAACTGTGAAGAGTAAGAAACTTCTTATAATAACTGACCTTTGTGCGCTAACATGTAACCCCCACCTCCCACCCCGGTGTGGCACATGCTAAAGAACAAGGCTGTGCTTTTATTTTCTTCTGCTTGATCAGCTCCATGGGCCACATAGATGGCTAAGGCTTTGCACTTCAGAAGTGCGTCTTGAGAAGTAAGAGGAGACCTGAAGAGACAGATATATCCATTCTAGCATGCATCCCTGGTGTCGTGTGGATCTTTATTCTCTGTCAGGTTGGGTCAGTTAGGCTCAGGCAGGAAAAAAGAAGTCACACCAGTTATTTTAAGAGAGAGAATGTAATATAGAGAATTGATTGAACAGGTATTACACAGAGCTGTCCACTTATAGCTACTGCCGAAATCAAATATAATATTTGAAATAGAGCCATCAAGTGCCTTCTACACGCAACTTATGAGGCCAGGACTTTCATGGGTGGGACTGCCATGTCTCCATGTGCATGGGGCAACGGTTATTTAAAACATAAAGTGTTATCATGTTTAAATGAAGTTTCACTTGTTTGACCATCATCACTGCTAAGTAGTGCCAGGCCTAGAAGATAGCGAACTCATTTTCCAGGTGTTGAAGCTTTATAAATTGGCTTGTGATTTTAGCCAATTTGGTAGATTTCTGTTCTGATTGCTTTTCAATCAAAAAGCAATTTTGGCCTTTACTGACACCAACAGGAACAAGTCGACCTAAGTGGTTTATGATGGATCCAGGAGGACGTAGTTAAAAGTGCCATTTTCTGAGGTATGGAAGAGACACATGATGCTGGAGGTATAATAAACTTAGTTGCAACGAGTTGAGATAAAAAAACTAACAAGGGTTTTGTAGAAATTTTATGTGAGGATGCCTAGAAGGTTATTTGGGTTTATGGATAAGAATGGGGCTCAAGTGAAAAATCTGTCCTGAATACACAGGTCAAGCTATTCGGGTGACTGAGATATCACAGAGGGAAAATGAAGAGTTTTCCCATGTGTAGGACACTATTTCTCAGGAACCCCCAAATTTAGACCAGGACAGGAAAACAGCTCATTTTGGAATGAAGTAATAGAAAGATAAGAAAGATCTAGAAATTTCTTATCTAGAAAGATAAGAAAACACCTGGAGAAAGTTGTGTATGGAAATCAAGACATTTCAAGAATGCATGAAGAAAATGGCCCTCGATATCAAATGTCATACTGGTAAAATAGGTCCTGAGAAGAATCCACTAAGTTAACAAGGAGACTATTTTTTTTTCAATATCTTTTTAAAATTTTATTTTAGGGAAAAAGCATATCTCAAGCAGGCTCCACGCTCAGCATGGAGTCCAATGCACAGCTCAATCCCACGACCCTGGAATCACAACCTGAGCTGAAATCAGAGTTGGATGTTCAACGCACTGAGCCACCCAGACACCCCAACAAGGAGACTATTGATACACTGAGCAGTGGAGGATGAAAGAAGATTTCACTGGTTTGAGCACCAATGTCAAATGAAGAAGTAAAGCCAATGAGATGAGCTCATCCTTTCTTACAACGGCTGTTTAAACTGTTGCAACAGTCTGAATGTTAATAGAAGAAAGAAAAGAGCTTGGCAGTGGGGGAGGGCACAGGTAGAGGGAGAGCTTCAGCAATTTGTACAACTTCCTATAGTAGTAATATTAAGCCTCAACTTACAGTATTTTTCCAAAGTGCACTCTTTGTACAAGAACTATCTTGATCATAACAGTAAAGTCGGCCATTAACTCCTAAGTAAGTGGAATTCTTTATAAATTTTTGGAGATTTATTTTCTCTCACGATGCCACATACTGTGTATTAATAACTGGTTTGTTTTAGAAGATGAAGCCTTTGAACTTCAAAACGTAGGCAGCATTTAAAAATGGCTCCTGGAAGGGGGGTCTGGGTGGCCCGGTCGGGTAAGCATTGGACTCTTGATTTTGCTCAGATCTCACGGGTCTTATGCTCTTTTTTGTTCGCTTTCTCAAAATAAATAAATAAACATTTAAAAATAAAAAATAAAAAGGTTTCTCAAAAAATGTCCTTTTCATGTTCTGGTGAAATGTTATCAAGTCAAATTTAGATATTATGACAATGTGTTGTAAGGTTTTTCTTAGAACGGCTTCAAATATCTGAAGAGTGAAGGGCCCTGACTGCTCTGACCCCTATCCCCACCCCAAACACACACTCACAGACACACACACTCTATTTTAGGGCAGATGATCAGAGACTAATTCATGGTTAGTTTCTGTGAACATAATTTCCTCCTCATGCCCTCCGGTATAATTGTGTTTCTCCTTCTTTTACAAAAATGATTTAGAGTAATGACCTGGACTTCTGGTTTCAGGTTTCCCATGTAAAGAGCTTGGAAGTTGTCACTCTGTCCTAACAACAAATAAAAAGCAGAACAGACCAAAAACCCAAAAACTCTTCTAGGACTCTTAAGAGAGGGGAAAACACAAGTGAAATTGCTGCTCTCAAGCTGAAGAGACCAACAGGTAAACAAAAGTCATCAGGACTTACCAGAGCATGGACTTGCAAGCAGAAACTTTCAAGGGAGAGAGTTCTGGAAAAGCAGAACTGTAATTGATGAATTGCTAGAAGCTCAATTCTGACAAGTCTGAGAGTTAAAAATTCCAGGGGGACACAGTCACAGAGGGTTCCCACACTTCTGTGAAGGTTACCTTCAGGAGTTCAACCTGCAGACTGAGTCAAATTTCCTTGGGCTTCCTGTAGGAGAAGGGAAAAAGAAGCCATTTTGAAATATGCCACAGCGCTCTGCTCTTAATAAGGCCTGCCCTGGGAAACCAGAACTTACCCTTCTGTGTGGTAATTGTCAGAACCTAATCGACCCGGGGAAAGAGAAATACCCAACACCTGCCAGCTCTGGTCATTCTTCCCACCTAAGCAGGGGGTGGGTTGGGGGTGGGGGGGGGACCTGGAAAACACTTTTGAAATTTATAGTCCAGAAGCAGAGGCTCACTGAAAGACTTAGACCTAGTCACAAGACTATAGAACACTTCAACTACCCCCACACCTCACTGCCACTTTACTAAAGACCTATTTACAGCAATTCCTTGTACATCGTGTCCAGCTGTGACCCCCAACTACAATTTTTCTTGTCTTATTGGAAACACTGGGTAGGGTATTTAATGATTCTGTCCTTGAAATACATGGAAAATAAAATCTGCTGATTTTCTCATGCATTCTTTTTTTTTTTTTTTCTTTAATAAAATGTAAATTGTCTCTTTGGCCCAACCCTGTAAATAGCATGCTTACCTACTAACACTTTATCAATAGGGAACACATGGGCTTCCCGAATGACAGAAGAATTAGCACCTGACAGGCCACTAGGCCTGCAAAGCAGGGTTTTGCAATGGTTTTCTGGCGTGTTACCTCAACAAGATGGCAAATGAGGTGTGGGACACAGAACAAGTGTGTGAAAAGGACATAGTAAAACGTGAGGGACAAAGACCAGGTCTTTCCTTATAAGAAATCTTAAAAGGGTTATATAAGGATGTACGAATTCATGGGATGACAAATGTGACAACCCCTGCAGTAAGTAACAAGATAGATTACATTAAAATACCCAAATTATGTAAATTGCTTTGACTTTATATCTTTCAGAAGCCATAAATCAAAGCTTAATTGAATATAAATGAAAAACATTAAATGATGTCATATTTCCAAAGTAAAGTTTTCAAAGCAGAAGACTGTAAGAATTGCTTTTGTTTTCCAATTTCAGATAATTTTAAGAAGAGTCAGTGTAATATACGTGCTTCATTCAATCCAAATCAGAATTCATCAAGTCTGTATGATCAATGTGTTCCACCCAAAAGCAAAATAATAAAAATAAATCAAGCCATTATACATGAGAATTTTGGGTAATTTTTTTTAATTGCTGTGCAACATCAATTATATCTGGGGGCACAGAGGCTTTTAACCTAATTCTCAAACCTCTCAATGCCCTATACCTTTTTTTGATCTATGGACTCTAGGAAAATAAAATTATAAAAAAGTTTTTTTTCCCTGAATATTACAAGGTTCCCCACGAACCC
Organism: Felis catus; assembly: GCF_018350175.1. NCBI lineage: Eukaryota > Metazoa > Chordata > Mammalia > Carnivora > Felidae > Felis > Felis catus. Next base: position 180,429,247 of record NC_058371.1, read on the forward strand.
TCACTTGTGGTGGAGCCAAATTTATTTTATAAATACACAATTAAACTAAAAAAATAATTTTAAAAAGATCTTGTATTCACATGTAATATGAAATCATATTTATTACATTATCCCAATTTTTTTTTCAAAAATACTTTTTTGGTATTCTAATTGCCTTTAATAATTTTCAACACAATTTTTATTTTCTAATAAATGTATAATGATTTTAAACAAGAAAACAGGGAAATACCCAACCTCATTGTTGGGATTTGAATTCAACCATTTTGTCCCCTGCCAACAGCCACCTGCTCATGTTTTCTTGATTCTTGCATTTAGTGGCTGTTGGCCGTGAGAAGATCATTGCGATGGCCACACTGAAACAGGGCAAGCAAATCTAAGATACGGTTTCACCACGACATCCCGATTTTTTGTAAATTAATTACAAAACAGAACAAGAATTATCATATTTATAAAAGGTAGCCCAAATATCAGCCAGTTTGGTGATTTCAAGTCTTTTGTATGCCACAATCACTTCATTCTTTAATATGTAAATATTAAACATCAAATTTTCTTATTACATATAATGGGAAATCCAGGATCTCCCAATTACTTCAGAGTTGGTCAACAGGCTTAAATTCCTCTTTATGTCTAATGTGGTCAGTCCACTGAATCTTGAGATTGCCCAAAAGGTTTACTAAGTATGTCACTGCTTTCTTCACTCTCCGAAATAATACAATTTAAGAAGTCTTAGTTAATGAGAGTGACGTTCTCTCACAGCCTATAGCTCATCATGGGAACCACTTTCTAGTATTTCTAGTAGATTATGTTAGTTTGCATATGGATTATTCTCATAAAAGTCAGGCTGTATGGAATTATGGCTTCAGGAGATCCAACATCTGTGAGCATGGGTGCACTTTCTTTACCTTAGTCTCAGTTGACTTACCTGGAGATGGAGAGAATTCTGAGCTACAATTTGCAAGTTTTATTGCTGGCTTACTTTCTGTTCTGGTTGTTGGCACTTTGCTTCAGCCCCCACACCTGCTGTTTTATGAGTATTTCAGAATCATAAAAGTTTCTGCCATTTTATCATGTCGAGAAAATGTTTCCACTTGGTTTTTCTCCATAGCCCATCCTGGCCTCGACTTCAGGGTTGTTTTTACATCTATGAGGAGAATCATGATGTTGCCCTAGACTGGGGTTTGGCAAACTTTTCCGGTAAAGGGCCAAATGATAAGTATTTTAGACTTGGCTGCCTTAGGGTGTCTGTTGAAACTACTCATTGCTACTCACCTAGCTCGAAAGTGGCCATAGAAAATACAAACACAAATTGGCAGGCTGTGTTCCGATAAAACTTGACAAAATCAGGTGGAGTTGGCTCATAAGGCATGGTTTGGCTACCCAGGCTGTGATGAAACATGAGTGTATCAGGCAATACGGATGCCCCCATGCCATAGTTTGCTAACCCAACCATTAAAGAAAGGCAGATTGATGTCTTAAAATAAGTTTATTATTAAGAAATATTTTATAAATGTAATTTTATGTTATATAAATGCCATATGCTGTATACAGTAAAACCATAATAAAATGAGTAATTGAGAATCCAACACCTGAGTTATCCAGCAGAGCATGACCAGTACAAAGGTCCTTTTGTTGCCCTTTCAATTATATGACTTCCCTTTTCCAGGCTCCTTCACCACCCCTATTTGCTCCTCTCTGAAAATAATTTCTATTCATATACATTATTTTCTGGCTTTTCCTCATCAGTCAATCCTCCTTATCTGTGGTGTTTATATGGCATAAAATTGAGGTGAACAGTGAATTAGCAAATACTGAACCATTGCTTTTAGGCAAAATATGGAGACACACACACATCTCATACAGATTATTACCCTTAATCATAAAAAACAGCTCACTCTGGTAGATTTTATTTTATTTTACAAAACAGGAAACTAGGTTCAGAAGTGTTAAGTGACTTGCCTGAGGCTGCCCTCTATCAGATGCCAGAGTTGGGGTTCCTGTCCAGCTGGCCCCAGGGACAGAGTTTCTTGCACTATGAATCACTGTCATCTCCCTTTTCTGGCCATCTCTGTGAGAGCTGACACAAGAAGACAGAGTCTCACCTTGGTCAACCTCACCTGGGAACATATGCCTCAGTGACTCAAATTTTTCACTGTTTTGAGCATGTCTGCAAATGACCAGGAAAGTGATTTTGTGATTACAGATAAATTGTGGCCAGCAGGCAAATCACAAATACAGAATTATAAACCATGAATGTTGACTGTAGTTTTGTTAAAATGAATATGCATATATTTTAGTTTTGCATCCTTTTGATCTTTATGTAATTGATAACATACCAAATGCTTTCTTGCTTACTGATTCATTCATTCATTCATTCATTCATTCATTCATTATAATGTTATGGTCAGGCCACACATACATCTGAGATTGTTATGTCTGAATTGATTGACTGTGACTCATTCATTTATATTTTTGTAATTAATTCTGATGTATAGTTACATAATTTTTGTCCATTCTTCTGTTGGGGGGGCATCTGGGCTATATGAGCTTCTTGGTATTACAAACAAATCTGGGTTTGAATATTCTTGTTCATGGCTGTTAGTTAAAAAAAAAAAGATTCCATGGGATATATTATTTTTATTTTTATTTACTTGATCACAGTTTCTATCTCTTTACTTACTTTACAGAAGGATAATATTAATAGCTTTTCTAATCTTAATCCACATTAGTATATAGGGGATAAAACTAATTTAGTTACAATCTCTTAAATTTTAAAACCTAGTCTGATTATGTTTTCCAGTGTATTGTTTAAATGCTTTGTATCCATGAGCATAAGTGTGAGTTGGCATATAACATTTTTATTCCTTTTTTTTTTTTTTTTTGTCTGGTGTTAACAAAATGTCTCTTAAAATTAGATGGCGAGTGTTTTCAATTTTTCTATGCTTTGTAAAATTTGTGCATCTGTTCTTGGAAATTTGGTAAAATATTTCTGTAAAACATATATTATGATATTTTATTTTTATTGTTATTTAAAATGGTAAACTTATTCCCTAAATTTTCCCCTACAGTAATTTGGAATGTATTTTCTCTATTTCTAATTCTTTGGTGATTCCTTTTGAAAATTTACCATAATCCATTTAATTTCAAAAAGTAATCAATTGCTTTCTAGAACAATAAAAATATGTTGGAATTTTTTTGGGGTCATAATCCCCATTATAGGCTTATATATTGTCATGATCCAACAATTACATGTTACTATTACTACTACTTTTTTAGCATATTTGTTCAGAATTTTATGTATCTGTTTAAATTGGTATTTGTGAACCAATTTTTCTTGTTTCCCTGTTTTAGATATCCTTTCCTTTTTTTTTTGAAATTAATCATATATGCTTGAGTATATGTATGTATGTATGTCTACCTGTGATATTGATAATATTCTTTTTAAGGAGCGTGGAGTCTGTTCATGCTAAATTTTGTCTTTCTGTTTATCTTATTCTTGTTCTTGAAAGAGAGTAAAAATTGATGACGCATTTCTCCCAGCATTTATTCTTCCACTGATTTTGCCTCTCATTGTTGCTGTTGGAAAATTTACTATCAGTTGAATTGTAAGTTTTTTTGTTTTGTTTTGTTTTATAAATTACTTTTAATTATTACTACCTGCCATAGTATGTATTGCCTTTAATGAATCCTGTTTGGTATATGTTGTTTCTTGAATTTTAGGCTTCATATCTTTTACCAATTCTGGAAAATTCTCAATCATTATTTCTTCAAATATTTTCTCTCCACCATTCTCACTTTTAGCTTTAATTGTGAGAGTATGCTTGTATTCCAAGTTGGCTACTGGAAAAGGACTTTATTCTGTAGACATCTTGGGTTAATAACAAATTAAAACCTGTTGTCTTAAGAGACATGTGGCTGTTTGCTTGAGGATTCATAAGCACTACCGAAGAGAAAATGGTGGTGTGCTAAAATAGTTCTCACCTTTATACATATATTTGATTCTTAATCAACTCTTATCTATCTTCCTTTCCTTTTACATTTTTGAAAATAGGAAAATAATTATTGTTGTGTTTGTTTCTACATACCACATACTGGCTGAATGCCCCAGGCAATGGTGCCATAAAACGATTCAGTGTTGGTCTCTGCTGCTGGCATATTGAGCACCCAGTAGTAGCTATGGCCAGGAGGTCCTTGGTAAGTATAAGACTATATTGCTCAGCCCATGTATTGTCTCCATTCTTGCTACCATGGCCAATTTCTTCATGAACCCACTGGGCAATAACGGAGGTGGTTAGGAAAAGATGTTGCTGACTGATAGCCTCAGAATAATCCACAGAAGGATTATTAAAACACTCCTCTCCTGAAGTCACCCTTTTGGGAGCATTCATATGGGATGCAAGTATCTTCATGTTTCTGCCCATTCTGAGGGGTCTTGCAGTCATGTTCCATTCAAGTCTCTGACCATCCAGCCAAACCTTTCTCCACAGCACAAGACTTGGTGGGGCTCCTGGGTGTCTCAGGTGGTTAAGCATCTGACTCTCGATTTTGGTTTAGGTCGTGATCTCACGGTTTGTGGCATGGAGCCCCGCATCAGGGGCTCTGCGCTGACAGTGTGGAGCCTGCTTGGGAGTCTCTGTCTCCCTCTCTCCCTATTCCTGCCCTCCTCTCAGAAAACAAACAAACAAACAGAAGAATTGCTATGTAATTACACATACGGCCATTTCTCTTTCCGAGTAAAGCGAATAACCAAGTGCACTGCTTGAATTTCTGGCCACTGGGAGAATTTTCCTTCACCACTGCCCTTCATGGATGTCCCAGGAAAGGTCTGGAGCACTATAGCTGCCCACTTTCTGGTGGTGCCTGTATATTATGCAGTACCATCGGTAAAACTAGGCCCAAGCCTTTTCTTCTGTCACCCGATCATAGGGAATTCCCCATGGTACCACATGCGCCAGCTGGGAGTGGAAAGCAGTGTAGCAAAAGGAAAGACCATGAGCATTTGCATCTAACTTATGTCTTCAGGTTCTACAAGGGCCCAATCATGTCCATGGTGCTTCTGTTTGGTGATAGAGTGTTGCTATGCGTGTCAAACATTATGGATTGTTGGGTTAGTTAACACCTGGCTCATGATGGACATCTCAGGTCACATGATATGTTGGCGGTCCATGGTTAGGTCTCTACTAAGGCACAGTAGTATGCCAAGAGCTGATTCTCAAAAGGAGAATACTTATCTGTGGAGGATGGCAGAGCTTTGCTCCAAAATGCTAAGTGCCTGCACAGTGATTTACCTGTAGGAGCCTGCCATAGTATCCCTACCTGCCCCTGAACTCTAAGCATCATTGGATCTGCTAGATCCTATGGCTCAAGTGGCAGAGCAACTTGCAATTCAGGTTGGATATAGTCCAGAGGCTTTTCTTCTTCTGGGTCCTGCTCAAAGCTGGCAGCTCTCTAAGTCCCTCAGTAAATGAGCCATAGTAATATACTCAAATGAGGAACATGTTGTCTCCAAATTGCAAAGAGGTCCACTACGGATTGAGCTAGTTTTTTAGTTGTAAGCAGAGGCTAAATGCAGCGACTTTGCCTTTACCTAGAAGGGATATCTCAACATGCCTCATATTAACAGATACCTACAAAATTTCACTGAGGCAGAAGACCTCCGAACTTCTATCACATTTATTTTTCATTCTCTGGCGTGTACACTTCTTACCAATAACTCTAACGTAGTTTCTACTTCCTGCTCACTAGGTCCAGTCAGCATAATCTTATTAAAACAATGGAACTTTGTGACATCTTCTGAGAGGGAAAGGCAATCATGGTCCCTGAAAAATACATTATGACACAGGGTTGGATGTTTATCTATTTATTTTGAGAGAGAGAGAGAGAGACAGGGAGGGAGAGAGAGAGAGAGAAAACAGGGGGAGGGGCAGAGAGGGAGGGAGAGAGAATCCCAAGCTCCACGCTGTCAGTGCAGAGCCAGATGTGGGACCTGATCTCATGAACTATGAGTGATATCATGACCTAAGCCAAAATCAAGAGTTGGACACTTAACCAACTGAGCCACCCAGTTGCCCCAGGGATGGACTCTTAATATATCCTTGAAGTAAGATAGTGTGCTTATTCTTTCCAGCTAAAAGTATCATACAAAGTCATCTGGCTTCCTGCTTCTTACAAGTTGGAGTATCTAATGTTAATATTTAATAGTGATATTTTATATTGCTATATTGCTCCATTGCTAGATTATGCCATGGAAAATCAGTGTTCTTTACTACTGGAGATAGAGTCATTAGCATCTTAAATCTAATCAGATTAGAGAGCCAATTCCAGAAAACCCAAAACCAATTCAGAAAACTCAGTCTTAAAATTCTGTTCTCCTAGAACCATTCTCATTAACCATAACTCTATTAGTCAGGCTTCTCCAGATATATAGAACCTGTATGTGTGTGTGGGAAGGGAAGGGTTTTGTGTGTGTGTGTATGTGTGTGTGTGTGTGTATGTCTATATCTATCTATGTCTGTCTATATCTATATCTATATCTATATCTATATCTATATCATCTATGTCTATATCTATATATGTACATGTATACATAAAGAAGGTAAGGAATTGGCCCACGTGATTACGGAGGTGAAGAAGTTCCAATATCTGCAGCTGGAAACATGTAAACCCAGGAAAGCCAATGTTATAGCTCTATTCTGAGTGCAAAGTCCTCTGAGTCACATGCACCGATGGTATAAGTTTCAGTCTGAAAGCCTGTAGGCTAGATTTTGCATGTGATTTTACAGCTGATTTTTCAGTTTAAATTCAAAAGCTGGGAAGGACTCCTATCCCCAGTCAAGCAGCAAGGCCCAAGGAGTTCCTCTTATTCACCTCTTTTGTCCTATTCAGGTGTTTATTTGATTGAAAGAGGGTCTCTCACATTAGGAAGGACATTAGTCTTTACTCCGCCTGCCAATTCAAGTGTTAATCTCATCTAGAAACACCCTCACAGATACACTTAGAATAAGTTTGACCAACAGTCTGGGTGCCTCATAACCAGCTGATACAAACTTAATCATCAGAGACCTTTTTACAGGGTTTTGAAACGAGGTGTAGCATGACTTACCTGTGTTAAAGAAAAAAAAAAAAACAGAACCCTAGTGATGTATTGAGGATGACTGAATTTCAAGGGTAGAAGTAGGAAGGTCTATTACAACTAAAAACTCCAGGGATGGAAGCTCTGGAGCTGCTGAGAAGTAATAAGAATCTTTATAAATTTCGGATGCAGAGCCAACAGAAGTAGGTATGGGTTGAAAAAATACTAAAGGAGACAAGGACAATGCCAAGGTTTTTATTTTAAAAAATGGAAGAGTAGAGTTGACATGATATGATTTGCTATAATAACTAGGTAAGCAGATTTGGGAGAGAAGAGAACAAGATTTGCATTGACACCTTAATATGAGATGTCTATTAGACATTCAACCTATTATTTATTGAGGCATTTGTTAATAATGAATTCAATTTTGACTCTTCCAAGAAGTTTGACAATTTTCATAGAAACTCAAAAAAAAAAAAGACATAAAATTGAGTCTATACATTTGTGGTTGAAACTTATGATACATGTTCAGAGGGGCTCTACCCAGGCATTTACAAATCATGCTACATTTTTGAGAACCCGGTTTGACTTTACACAGCCTGGACTCTTAACCATTTTTACCGGTAGCTAGTGTTGGCAAGCGGGAAGATAAGAACATAGACCAAGTGCCTTTTAGTGGTATGTCAATCTCTCTATGACTTTGTCCCAAATTCCCTTTCTACACTTCATTATTCATTGCCCTCAAGCATTTTCCTCCAATATTTCCGTTATTTCTGTTAGCTGAAGTCCTTTTCCTACCCCATATCTTTACTCATGCTTATCTTTTATTCTGGAAGATCTGGTCTCCCATTTTCCAATTCTTAAAGTCATTTACCTGAAAAACTTAAAGCAACTACTTTCTCCTCCATGAAATTTCTCTAATGCCACAGTAACTTATTTTTCTCCTATATTTGCATCACAGTTTTAGAGATCAAATCAATATTTAAAGATGCTGCCATGTATTATAGTTTGCTATTATCTGCCTGTTTTTTTTCCTCCCTTAGATTGCACTGATACTATGAACACACAAACAATGTTACCATGAACATTACTTATTTTTATATCCCCCAATACCTTACACATAGTAGGTACTGAACATTATATAATTACTTTATTCAGTTGAACAAGGAGAGTATTTGAATGACAGCGAATAAAGCAATGAATATTGCAGGCTTTCAAAAATCATTGTTATGTTAGATAACATTTTAGCGTACTTTATTTTTAAAAATTTTTTTTTCATTTTAGCATACTTTAAAAATCACACTAACTTGTCTCCTATAAATGCTAGGTACTAAGGAAAAAATTGTGAAATCCATGTTGAATATCAGTAATAATCTGCATGCTCATTTTCAACATCACGTATTTATTTCTCGATATCAGAGATTGGCATATTATTATTACATAGTATAGAGAACAACAACAAAAGCACATAGAATTGTGGCCATTAAATCATGCATTTATACATGTAATGTTTGTTTCCCAGGGTTTACATTTATGTGTAAAATGTATAAGCATTATTTAAAACCAATTAAAAGTTTATATTATAAAGCAAGAACAATTCATATGATTAGGCTATAAGGAGACAAAGAACAGGTTTTTAGCAATTTCTAATTTGCTCCATTTTTCCTGTGAAAATAACACCATATTTAGAATTGATTATGGCTTCCACAAATTTATAGTTTGACCAATACAGAAAATAATTGGATGTTTACCCCATTCCCTCTATTTGTATTGTTACAATTTATACAACTGCAGGAATCATCATCAAGGATTAAATGAATTATTCAAAGACACATTATAATTAAGTGTGCATAAACAGAAAATATTTTAAAAATTGAATTATTTTCAAAACATTGAAATAGCCTCCTTTTATGATTTCTTAGTGATAATAAAGAAAATACAATGGTAAGTCCTTTTCTAAGATAATTAGACAACCTAAACTATGCAATCTTCAGCCAAGTATAAGAAAGGTGAAAATCATAAAGTTCATGCTATAAAGATGATGCGCATTAAACACGTTATTTTTCAAACTTCTCAGTCCTCAGGCAGAACCAACCTGTCTTATTTAGATGTTAATCTGGCATGGTTAAATTATTTCATGACCCACTGTAGAATTGGTAGGATAAGTGGAAAGTGGAGATAAGTTATGAAAGAGAAAAGTTTGACAATTAATTATAAGAGAAAAGCCAGGGGGCGCCTGGGTGGCTCAGTCGGTTGAGCGTCCGACTTCAGCCAGGTCACGATCTCGCGGTCCGTGAGTTCGAGCCCCGCGTCGGGCTCTGGGCTGATGGCTCGGAGCCTGGAGCCTGTTTCCGATTCTGTGTCTCCCTCTCTCTCTGCCCCTCCGCCGTTCATGCTCTGTCTCTCTCTGTCCCAAAAATAAATAAATGTTGAAAAAAAAATAAAAAAAAAAAAAAAAGAGAGAGAGAGAGAGAAAAGCCAGGACCAGAACCCAGAACCTTCTCAGACACTTTCAATATCTTTTCTATAAATATAGAATCTGAGGATGTAAATTTTGATTGAGCAAATATGTATGGCATCATATTTAATATTGACAATGATTAGACATGAGAAAACTGGTGTTTACAAAAGTTAAAATAATGGTTTATACTTTATAAACTAATAGTTCATATTAGTTTGCATTATTCACTGTGTGACCAAACTGAACTAAGAATATGCTCTGAAAAACACAAGTGTTTTTACCTTGAAAACCCCCAGAGGATCAGTTTGAGATCCCACAATGTTGGAGTAGATTCCTAATGACTTTGGCCTGGCCAACCATACTTGTAGATACAGCAGAGACTCTGAAGCCGGCTTCCTAACTCCTTTATGAAAAAAGGTAGCTACAATGCCTGGTTTGTAATAACTCGGATTTTCAAAGCTGTGAATAAATACTGTATTTATGAAAGAAAATGTGATTGGCTTTCCGATGAATAATCTGAGAAGATAGAAATATATTCCTCCAGGAATAAACAAAGGCTATGTGATATTAATTGAGAAGGAACAACATGGATTACACCTGGGTTCTTAAATGAGTCAAAGTTGCTGAAGGTACTGTTTATCTTTAAAAAAACATAATTTGTGAAAATAAAGACATTATAAAACATGAGAGAATTGCTATAATTCTGAAGTCCTCTCTGAGAAAAAAAAATGTTGGTAGTGTCTTGTCACTTAATATTCCTTACTAGAAAAAAATTTCAAAGAGAAATGATAATAAATGCAAATGTCATGAAATGAACGGTTATTTATTATTTATGAATCAACATAACAGCTAATGTCACTAAACTTGCATCAGAGCAAAGAAACCCCTCATGGAAACTTACATTCATGGTTGCTCTCACGCAAGATAGACTGCTTGCTTCTCTCTCTCTCTCTCTCTCTCTCTCTCTCTCTCTCATTCTTTCTCTTCCAATTTATCCATCCATCCATACTTCTATCCATGTTTTAATTTTTTTTATCAATCTCTCAACATGTATTGTGTTTTTCCAGCACCTGTTTGTCCTTGATTGAATTCTTGCACCTACCCCTGCTATTTTCTTTACTCTGCTGTGTTATGGGGTAGCTGGCACTATATTTCCTATGGATTCTAGCCAGTTGACTTCTAGCTAGGGATGGCCCATGGTTCTATCTCCTCTGTGGATACAAATGTTCCCAGATAAACCCACCATGTATTCTATCTCTTCCAGTCTATCCTGGGTCTGGGTCCCTCCAAAAAAACCCTCCTCCCTTCGTGCCTCCAGTCCGGAGGTCATAGTAGCTAATTGATATTGCTAATCTCTGGGACTGATCCACTCTCTGAATTTTGGGTTCTTAGTGTTTCTTGCACTTGAATAACCAATCCTCTGCATTATTCTTTTTATATATTCAGGTGGTTCCTGTTATCTGGTTAGACCCTGATTAAAACAGCAACCTAAGCATTTACCTCTTCACCTACCATGGTGTTTTGGATGCAGTGTGAAGAAAATAAGTAATGTTTGGGTATGTTTCCTATTTTCTCTGTGGAATAAAGGGGCTTTTGTTTCTCCCAGATGGGTTTCTTCCTCTCCCTACTCTATTGGAGATTTGTTTATTGCCAGATATGCTTTTATCGTGATAAAAACTGGACTGGTCGTAAGAGCACTTTCAAAGAAAGAAGTGTGTATGCATATCTGTTTCATGTGCAGGAAATTAAAAAATAAGATGGATTTTAAGAAATATTACTATGTGCTACATTTATGTTGTTCAACAATATAAAATAAATAAATGAGTTATTTTAAAAGTAATGTCTATGGTGCTGTGTGTCTTTGAACATATGTATTACACAGAGTATCCTAGAGGAAGCAAGAGCTGTTGCCCTTAATGGGAGAAGTGATGGTTTGTTGCAAAAACCTCTTTTTCATTTTCTTCCACCTGTTTTGCCTTTCCTCACTTAGTCTCCTATTTATTTTCTTTTTCTCAAGTTTTTTCCTAACACAAGTGATTTCTTATTTAAAAGTTCTAAAACAGAAATTATGGTTAATTCTGAAAATGTATCTAATAATCACATTAATAGGTGACATTTCGTTTCTGCAGATTATATGACAGATACTGGTACACATCCCTCATAAATAGTACCTTATTGAATCCCCACCAGGATCTTGTGAGTTAAGCAACATTATTCTTGTCATTTCATAGCAGAAAGAACAGGTTTAGAGGTCAAATTAAAGCTAGAAGCTATGCATTCTGACTTCAGGTACTAAACATTTAGCTATTATGCTAAACAGAAAATACAGGATTTCGTGAATGTCATGAAAATGTACATGAAAGTAAGTTTGTAAGGTTTTAAATTTCAGGTAAGAATAGTGCAACTTGAGAATGATGGACTTTGCTATTAACATAGCTAATAGCAAAAGTAAATAGTTCCTTATCTTCCTTATTTAATTGTAGAGAGAAATTTCATAGGTGAAATATATTTAGCATTTTCCAGGAGCAAACATTTAGAGAAAGAAATAGACGAAAACTGACTTCACAAAATTAAAATGAGCTACACAATTATAATTGATTATTTTCTGAGAGATTTATCCACAGAAACAACAACAAAAAGAATACACTTGTTTGACTTATTTGTTTAAGAAAGTACAAATGAGATCACAAAAATAGCTTTATTGTTTATTACCTCTTTTGTAGTCTAAACATTGATCAAGGTCTTATACACAAAATTTCAAATAGTTACTTCTTTCTTTAAAAATTTGTTTAGTCCTGTGATTTTTTTCCATATAATTTTTATTGATAAAAATGAAACTCATGAGAAAATTATTATTGGCCTGAAGAAGATGACGAATGTACACAAATCCTTGCCATCTTTGGGGGATTATACTTCATGCTGAGTTAATGGTCTAATAATTCAGAGTGATATTTTCATAACCAAGTGGTTAAATGTCTGATTATCTAAGATACGATGTGTGCTCTGTGAAAAAAAAATCTATGAATCCATTATTGAAGTTAAAAAGTAGGATTTTATTCAGAGTTTTGTCTAGGTTTCCCTTTTCATGTCTGTCCTTGACACTTTCTTTCTGCTTAGGGTTTATTTTTCGCATAAGAGACATACTCCCTTCCTTTTACTTATCTGCGTCCATCCTTCTTTTTCTGAAAGAATCAATTCAATGTTCAGTTGTGACCTCAGTCCTCATGAAAAAGCTGAGGCTCTTTTTGTAGTTGAGTCAATGGGCACTCATCTTCCTCACTTATTGTTATAATCAATACATGTTACCCCCACTTATCTAGAGATCAGTTAACCAACAATCAAAAACTAGAAAACAACATAAAAAAATTAGCTGCTGAGGTTTTCATCAGGTCACCTACCATATCAGGAATCTAGAAACCAGAGAGAATATCATATTATTCAAACACCATTCGAATGGTGTATTTTGGAATTCTTCCTAAATCCTTGTTCAAGTATTTGTCATGTACATTTGAGTTCATCTTCCGAATATTTCTTCTCAATTTTCCTTGGAACTTATCCATTACCCTTCTTATGGGTTGAATTGGTCCAAAGAGATATGTTTAAGTTGTTAACTCCATACCTGTGAATGTGACCTAATTTGGAAATAAGCTCTTTGCAGATGTAATCACGTTAAGATGAAGCCATCAGCATGGGTCCTAATCCCAAATGGCAAGTGTCCTTATATAAGAGCTATATCTGGACATATAATATACAGAGAGTGGAATGTCATGTGAAGACACACACACACAGAAAGAGATGGCCATGTAAAGATAAAGGCAGAGAATGGAATTATACTTCAACAAGATAAGGACGACTGAAAGTATAAGAAGTTGAAGGAGTAAAGGAAAGATCCTTCCCTATAGGTCTCAGAGTCAACATAACCCGACTATCACCTTGATTTTGGAATTCGAGCTCTGACACAATAACTTTCTGTTGTTTTAAGTCACTCAGTTTTTGGTACTTTGTTATGGCAGCCTTAAGAAACTAACCAACCCTTGACTTCAATCATGCAATGTGACAATTTTATTAATATAACCTATTGAGTTTGACAACTGTCTTAGTTAGGCTACTATTACAAAAATGTCATAGACTGGGTGGCTTAAACATTTGCTTCTCACAGTTTTGGAGGCTGGGAAGTCCAAGATCAACACACTGGTATTTCTGATGTCTGGTGAGAGCCCTTTTCCTGGTTTTCAGGCAGCTATCTTTTCCTTGTGCCCTCACATTGCAGAGAGCAGAAAAAGAGAGAACAAACTCTTATGTAGAAGGACACTAATACCATTCATGAGGACTTTACTCTCACATCCTAATTATCTCCCAAAGGCTCTAACTCCTACTGATATCACACTGAAGTTTAGAACAAAATGCAACATATGAATTTTGGAGGGACATAAACATGCTGTCCCATGACCAAACTTTTAGCTTATTCGATGGATTTGTCTATGCCACTAGAGGTGCACTGGTTACAGGGCATACCAGTCCAAAAATTGGCATAGTCCTCATATCATGAATATGGATATAAAAGTTCATCTGCTGAAGCTCATGAATTTCATTCTTAGATTGACCTTTATGTCCTTATCATTACTCTACTCTATTTTTATATTCAACTTTAAGAAAATTAGTTCTTCTGATTCCCCTGCTCCATAGATGATTAGAAACAGCAAATTGAGTGGGAAGGAATGGATTCAAGAAATATAATCAGAACAGGAATTATTACAGAGCCATGAAGTGGTAAATTTGAAATCTGCTTTGGAATGTAAACTCTGTTACTAATAACCTTCAGGAGATTAGGAATTTGACTTAATTTTCCAAGGCTAACTTTCCTCATTTGTTACATGGAAAACCATAACACCGTTATTATTACAATTAATGATGTAACATCTGACAAGTATCTCAGTCAGACATACAGGAGGTATTATTGTCAACTCAGTTTTTCCCCCTTTGATTTCATAGGATATACCAGTCTAACACCACTAACTGTAAAGAAAAGCCTGTTAATACATTTTCATTTAGTGCTATAACTGCTAAGCATGGATCCGAACTTGAAACTTCAATAAAAGGATTAAAAACATTAACAATTAGCAAGAATGTATATAATTCTTTTGAGAACTTGCATCAGATTTCTAATGCTGCTATAGCAAATTGCCATGAATTTAGTGGCTTAGAGGGACACACATTTATTACTTTTAACATTTGGTAGGTCAGAGATCTGACACAGGTTTGTCTAGACTAATATCAAAATGTCAGAGGATCTCTGTTCATTCCTGGAAGATCTAGGGGAGAATTTTTCTTGCCTTTTCCAGCTTCTTGGAGGCAGTCTGCATGCCTCGGCTTATAGACCCTTCCATCTTCAAGATGAGCAACATAATAATTCCCTGACCTCCCAGAGTCCCATCCCTTTCTCTGACTATACCTAGGAATGATTCTCCACTTTTAAGAAATCATGTGATTAGACTGGGTTCTAGTGGTGATCCAGATAATCTATCTCAATATCCTTAACTTTAACAGTTTGAAAGTGATTTTTGTCATTTAAGGTAACAAATTTACGGTGCATGCATTAGGATGTGGTCATCTTTAGAGTGGGGGGAGAAGAAAATGGGAACATTATTCTGCTTACCACAAAATTATTTAATTCCTACATGAATCTCTAAATTACCTTGAATTTTTATTAAATATAATGGTTATTTTTAAGAAATTTTAGCTATTGAATATTGTTTTTGGAATCTCTTCTGTGTTTGATAATTAGTAGACTCTCTGACATCCATTTATATTCATGGGAGAACACTAGACACATCATATACCTAACCATTGCTGTTAGTGGAGCCCTCAAATATTATACTAATGTAGTAAATGTTAATTGCCTCTATAATTTAGACAATTTTTTAGTTAGAGTATCTATTCCCTGCTTTCCAGAATTGTTACATTTATTCACTTCTTGCGCTAATTCTAAATCCCTACTCCATAAATGGAAATTTGTGAAATGTATTACTACAAATGTCAAAGCCTCAAAATAGAAAGTAAAAATGAGGAATAAAAACAAAGTTGGTTAAATCAATATATTATTTCTTTCCAATTTTACTGTGTTTATTATTATTTTTAAAATAGAAACAGCATTGTCTATTCTCCTATATTCTCAGAGTTCTAAATAGATTAACCAAAAAGGATTAACTAAGGATTAACACAACGTTTATAAATTTTATGTGTTTGAACTGTAAGAGCTTTACAAACAAAAACAGGAACACTGGTATCTAGATATAGCTAACACAGTATTTTTTAATCAAAGAATTAGTGAATATTAAGAGCGAAACATAAACTGAGTCCTAGAACTATTAGATTACTTCAACATAGTCATAAAGCTAGATGCTAAACTAATTTAATTCTACTTTGGACATACTAAAAAACATAAGAGGAGAAATCATACACTGAGCCTAGTCTGACAGCAAAGCATAAGTATGGATTAATTTGCAATTTACACAACAAAAATTTATTTGCTCCCAGACATTGTACGAATTGCTGCAGAGCAGGGAATAAGGAAGATCTTCTGATGTCCTTGAGAGTTCACAAATGAACTAAAGCAAATCTGTCATATAATACGCTTTTATCCCTTCAGAGCCCTTCTACCATTTTACTGACATTCCATCATTCCCTTCCTCTAATCAACTTTGCTCTCCTTGAACAGTCATTCACCTAACTTGAGAGTTAACTCTAACTTTTATTATCAAGTGTATTCTTGGGATAATTCCACTGAAATTGGAAAATCTAGAAATTTAGATAAACTTAAAGAGCTCAGTGAAAATTTCAAAAATGTGCATTTCCCACAAGATGGGAAAAGTTGGGTTAAAGAGGCCCATAACAAGCATATTTAAAAAGGCCCATTTTAAGTATACTCAATACTAATTAATTTTAGAACGTGACAGATTGAAACCTTGTTTATTAAAATATGTAATGGGGCGCCTGAGTGGCTCAGTCAGTTAATTATCCAATCTTAGTTTTGGCTCAGGTCATGATCTCACGGTTGTGGGACTGAGCCCCATGTTTGGCTCCTCACTGACAGCATGGATCTTGCTTGGGATTCTCTCTCTGTACCTCTCCCTCATTCGTGCTCTCTAAATAAATAAATAAATAAATAAATAAATAAATAAATAACTTTTAATATATGCAATAAATTTACTATTATACAATGAAAATAATGAGTAAAAATAAATGTGCAATATTTATCCTAATTTTAATTTTCTGAATCCTTGTGTATTCTCTTCCAGAAATTAAGTTTCATTGAAATAAAGGAAAAGAAGGTAATGAGTTCTCTTGTAAGTGTTGACTTCACCAAATTGGGACAACTCCCACCATCACCACTACTGCTGCCAAAGGACTGACTATGGACGATTCACTTTGTAAAAGTGGAGAGTCGAGATTCAAATGTTTCATTTCTATTAACTGTTGTTCCCTACTGATTCATTTTGTGACTTAAACCAAAAATCGTTTACTGGGATGCCCGGGTGGCTCAGCCAGTTGGGCATCCAACTTTGGTTCAGGTCATGATCTCATGGTTCATGAGTTCAGGCCCTGCATTGAGCTCTGCGTTGACCACATGAAGCCTGCTTGGGATTCTGTCTCTTCCTCTCTGCTCCTTCCCCAGTCTCTCTCTAGCTCTCTCAAAATAAATAAATAAACTTAAAAAAAATCATTTACTGATAATGTGTGTTTACATGCCATCGTTTTCCTGAGAAGCTAAACAGATTTAATTCCTTTCTACTTCTTTTTTTGGTATATTTAAAGAAAAAATAATTATAATGCCAACCATTGTCCCACAATGTTATAAATAAAATCTGTTCAAATATTTTGATAATTTATGATAAATATTGCTAAGTATAAAATGCTATTAATTAGCTACACATTGATCACAAGATGCCCATTATTGAAGAACAACTTTAAAACTTCGAAACCTTCACTGCTGTTTTGAAAAGAAACAGCATTTGCTTAGAAATAAGGCATACATTTTGAAACTTCAAAACCTGATATGTCACAGAGCGACAGTGCATTTATTTGAACCTTAAATGCAAGAAGAAAAAATGTGTATCGCACTAACACTACTCAATACTTCCTGCTCACCACCTATTCTTTTTTTCTTTTTTTTTTTTAACACATTGAAATTATTCTTTGGATAAAGTGTCCATTTAAATGATTGCTATGTTCTAAACATTTTTTTTTAATGTGATGGGTTGGCCATTCTTCATGCTGCCCAGGTGTTCTGGGCTAGTTCTTATGGTTTAAGTGACCTCAGCAGCAGGGAGAATGACCATAGGAAAGAATATCCCTAATCGCAGGAGACCACAAAGCCTAAAGTCACTATTTCTTTGTCTTTTTCTTTTTGTTCAATTAAAGTACTTTTTACCATATTCAGAGTGCAACGACATGGGTTGCTTTCTTTCATTCAACAAATAGTTACTGAGATACTCCGTGAAACTTCCCTCCTTGGTCTACCTACAATCATCGGTTGGTTATAGCACATCTTAATATGCAACATGGCTCAATGAAAAGTCAACTTACATGTGAATTTGGTCATTGATTTTTTTTTTTTAATTTGTTAGACCCTCCAAGGCATATTAACAAAGAAATGTGTTTTCATCCACCAAGATTAAAATGGCTGCTTTCTTTTTAAGGAGATCATTTAGATCAGGCCCCAAATCAATGTTTCAGACTTTGATTCTAGATCTCATTTCGAAAGACAAAAAAGCAGAATACATGTCAAAGATGCAACTATTTTATTACTGAGAGATACGATGTCTAAAGAATATGCAGATATTGAGGGTCTCTTTCTTCTAACAGCCGTCATTATTAGCACTATAGTTGGTAAAGTAACACTTGGTGGCTCTATAATGACATCTGGATGGAATGCTTCGCTTTCCAGTCACACAAATCTCATGATGATTAGGGCGCTCTTATTTTCTTTCATTTACAATTTGTACCTCCGTCTCCATTTTAATCTTTATTTCCTCCTCTCCTCTGATTACAGACTAAAGTGGAGGTGCTGGCTGTTTGGATTGGAAGGACAATAGGATCCTTGAGCTAAAATTCAGTCCCTCTTCTAATAAACACTCCTGCATGTATTGTGACAAGGAGGAGGGATGTTAGGGGAAAGTTAAATATTTCTTTACCAAACAAGGTCAGGTGCCAGGCCTCTTTACTGGTTGATCTTCCTATTTCTCTTGCTAACACTTTCCTTTCTGGGATAAGTATCCCAATGGCAGGTTTTGTGGGTGCTTGTGTGCGTGATTCAGAGGGTATCAGTAGGCACCCTCCCATTACAAATGTGGCTGATTTGTGACACTCGGTGCTGCTACCCTAATTCCCACACATTCCTAGTTATTGCTGATGGCCAATCATCTTTCCTGTGGTCTTTTACTGCCAGATCTCCCTGCCTGATTAAATATTCCCTTATGTAGGGTATGAGTCAAATGCTCAAGCTTGGATAACTATTTCACTCAGCATAATCAAGCCAAATAATGCGAACACAGGCATCTCTGTGCTGCCACTCTGTCAGTCCCAGGAAGTCTCTCTACTTCCATCAGTTTCTAATGGAATAGGGACATATCAGTGGGTCTGTGGACTAATACTTATACAACATAGCAGCCAAATATCAGTTTTCAATTGTGGCAGGCCCAACTAATTCTTACAAGTGATTCTCTGAAAGATTCCATTCTGTTGGCTTTTGACAGTAAAACAGTCCCTAGACCACCTCTCTGTCTCCAGGAATACTGTACCCCTAAACAGCTTCCACATGATTTTTCTCATGCTCTTTTTAAATAAAAGGAAGCCACTTGGATTAATTGTTGATTCTACTCAATGATTTATATGAGCATGATCTTCTGGGATAGCAGGCCTCAAGACCATACTATTCTTGGAATTTCAAACTGACTCTGCAAATATCTATTGAATACCAACAACATGGGAGGAGCGTGCTGGTAAAACAGCACGAAAACAACACGAATAAGTTTCCCCTTATTGAGTGAAAACGCCTATGGGGAAAAAAAAACTAAAGCAGATAAGGATAAGTGTTTTGAGAATAGTGTGTATGGAAGGCTTTAATGGCAGTGGTACTGTTTAAAATGTAGCAATTAGTGAAAGCCATTCTGGGAAGAAGTTATGTGAGTAGAGATGAAGAAAGTGAAGGATCATGGGTCAGGGTGGGGGGCTGCAGGGGAAGGAGGGTTGTAACAGATGAAAAAACAGGTGCAAATGCCCTGAGGCCAAAACACGGAAATTTGTTCGTGAAGCTTAACGTAACACGGGGGTGTTTTCTGCTGTTTGTTTTCAACTGTTTTCCCCAGTCCAAATGCAGGTGCTTCGCACTTAGCATCACACTGCTCCACAATGTTAAGGCCGTGCAAGTCTTAAACTGTTTTGGACATCACAAAACTCCTGAAGCGGGATCCTGCTATTACTAATATTCATATCAAACCATACTTTTAACACATTGTGAACTCCTTTTTTTTTTAAACTAAGGTATAGTTGGCATATAACATATTATTTTTAGATGCCTAACATAATGTTTAAACATTTGTATATGTTGCAGAATGATCACTGGATAAGTCTAGGGAGCATCTGCCAAAATCCATAGTTATAACATTGAGTTGCTTGTGATAAGAACTTTTAAATATACAATACAGTATTATTAAATATAGTCACCTTGCTGTGCGTTACATACCTGTGACTTTTTTTTTTTATATAAATAAGCCCATTTTATAAAGAAACATACACTTAAATCAGTCATCCTAGGGATGCCTGGGTAGCTCAGTCTGTCGAACTTCTGTCTCTTGATTTCAACTCAGGTCATGATCCCCGAGTCGTGGAATCAAGGCCTGTGTTGAGCTCTATGCTGAGCATGGAACCTGCTTAGGATTCTCTCTCTCTCTCTCTCTCTCTCTCTCTCTCTCTCTCTGTCTTGACCCCTCCTCCCTGCTGTCATGGACTCTCTTTCTCTTTAAAACAAAAATTTTAAAAAGAATTGGAAAACTCACCTACTTCTTAGCATATAATAGATGCCAGTAAATGCCTGCTGACTCAGTGAATCAAAGCTATATATCAGAGATAGATCATTTGTTTTATGAAGATGAGTAATTTGACCATTTCTTTCATTAAGTCTCCATAACTGAATTTGTTCTGAATTTCTTGATCATCATCATCTACCATTGAGCCTCTTAAAGGATGGGGTCAACCTACACACCCAATAATCTTTCCCAATAATAGAAACCTTTTGTAAAGAGTTTACTAATTCCAAGGCACTATGAAAAGCACTGGGCATATAATTCCATCTTAACTTTAGTTTGGTTTTAACATCTTCTAAAGACAGGAAGTGAGATTTTGAGGAATGATTATATTGCTATAGGTTATAATAGTATTGGGAAGGTATGAAGTCTGGTGTTTAAGACGAGTCTTAGATTCTATTATAGACAAACTAATCATGTATTCAAAGAACTGAAAAAGAGAGTAAGGAGAATAATTTGATGTTCCAAAAAATTAGAGGCTTGTACCATGATATTTTCAGTGCTTTGTTCCTCCAATTGTTTTGATCATCCCTTGCTTAAGTTTTGGGAAGGGGAAAGTGACAGAACTTATTGTAACCTGGATTTGCCATTTGCTAATTTTGTGACATCAGGAACCTCTCTGAGGCTCATTCAGATTCATTATCTGTCTAATAGCAATAACATCTATCTTGTAAATGAGTGTAAGGGGTAGATGAGAAAAATGCAAAGACTTCAGCAAAAAACATATGAAGAGCTCAGCAAAATATAGATAGCACCATTCTTGGTTAGCAGAAACAAATCTCGAATCTACAATCCAAAATCAGATCTGCCTCATTCTCAAGTCTAGACATTGAACCACTGCACACAATGCCTACATAATTTTCCAAGAAGTTCTCAGTGATTTCCTGCTGTCAAATATATATACGTCTATTTTTGTAGTGCTTCCCTTCTTTATCTTCTTGTGTCTTTTATAGAAAATGAGGGATAACAGCTGCACATAGGTGTTCCATTAAGAGACCAAGAGTGTTCACTGCAGTGTCTTGAAAACATTCTCTCTTTTTTGTTTTTAATATCTTGTGGGGGAAAAAAATTCAATAATCCATTCCCTCAGCCAGTCTCAGCTTAGCCAAATTCCTAAGGGACAGTTTAAGGTGAAAACTTCACTAGGGTGTGTTTCTTTTAAGAGGAAGTGGTGAGGAGTAGATTTCACCACCCATACTTGCTAAGACCCCTGTAGAGAAATAATTCTCACCAACCTCAGCTACAGGCTCTAGCTTTTACAAATATAACAACTGACAATGGCTTGTTTTGGCATCCGTTCACAATGGAGAGTTAAAGTCTGAAGACACAGTTAAGTATTTACAGGTCATGGCAAAGGAGGGTCGAAATGGGGCAGATGGCCCTGATTCACTTAGCCATCATGTAAAGGATCCGTCACACCACTACCATGGTTTGGATAAAAACAAGGCGACTATATTTCATACTGCACTTTCTAGCAATGACAGAACACTTCAGGAAAAATGACCTGTTAATTATTTTCTTAAGTGAATTGTATAAAAGTGTGATCGTGGTAAAAATGTTCCCCTTTCAAATACCTTTCGTGGTTTATAACCTCCTCACCCAAAAATAATAAACTTGGCACTAATACGGTCTAAAGATGCCAATTTCAAATACTTTTGAAAATAGGACTATTTTTCACATCGAATGTGAGTAGTCCTATAATGTAAAAAGGTAGATTAAATGGATGCTCTTTTAGAACAAGCTTATTTTATAAGTTCAAGTTTAAATACGTGCATATGGAAAGTCAACCCATGAAAATAATGAGCCTGTTGTGACGCAAACATGTTAGTTTGGTTGTTTCTGGTGACAGCTGCAGTTTTATATTAGTTTTAGCGTCCAGTTTATTTTGTTTTTTGTTTTTTTTTTTTCCAGTTGCACAATACTGAAACACAGGAATCCGCACAGAAAACTCAAAGCAAATGGAAATAGTTCTCATAGCACTTTTGGCAACCTCAAGTTGCTATTGATTTGAGCAAATGAAATTTGAAATGGAAGTAGGAGATTTGGGGGCTCCTGGGTGGCTCAGTTGGTTGAGCACTGACGTCAGCTCATCTCATGATCTCAGGGTTCCTGAGTTTGAGCCTCACATCAGGCTCACTGCTGTCGGCATAGAACCCACTTTGGATCCTCCGTCCCCCTCTCTCTGCCCTTTGCCTGCTTGCACCTGTGCGTGCACTCTCTGTCTCAAAAATAAACATTAAAAAACCAGAAAAGAAATATTAAGTAGGAGATTTTTGTATTAACTTTCAAGACTTAGTAACTCCTCTAATTGCTGCTTAATACTGTTAACAGAGGGGCTCCTGGGTGGCTCAGTCAGTTAAGCATCCGACATTGGCTCAGGTCATAACCTCACAGTTTGTGGGTTGGAGCTGCATGTGGGGCTCTCTGCTCTCAGCACAGACATTGCTTGGGATCCTCTGTCCCCACCGCCCCCCCATCTCATCACCTCTCACCTGTGTGCTCTCTCTCTTTCTCAAAAATAAACATTAAAAAAATATAACAGAATAGAAAATACTCAAAGCTGACAAATAGGCATAACAATTACATTCCAATATTATCAATTGATAAAGAGTGAAAAAAATCTTGTTAATTTAGACTAACAAGCGGCAAAGAGCACATATCCCTGAGAACTAACTTGCATACAGTTTAACAGTGTGTCATGTGTTTCACAGTGAGCTCAGTACAAGTTTAGATGACAGGGCATACAGATACCTGTCTAAAATCCATTGAATACAGGAGCTCCTGGTTGGCTCAGTTGGTTGAGCATCTGACTTCGGCTTAGGCCATAATCTCATGGTTCATGAGTTCGAGCCCTGCATCAGGCTATGGTGCTGACAGCTCGGCGCCTGGAGCCTACTTTGGATTCTGTGTGTCTCTCTCTCTCTGACCCTCCCCTGCTCATTCTCTCTCTCTCTCTCTCTCTCTCTCTCTCTCTCTCTCTCTCAAAAAATAAACATTAAAAGAATTATAAAAAAATTAAAAAATCCATTGAATACAAAATGTCACCCCTTTTTCTCCATTATATATTTACAGGAAATACTATTATACACCCAAAGTTAGAAAGAAAAGAAGTCTAGTTTCTAAAGTCAACACAAAAATACTCAGTGGTGTAAGTGAATGTTTACAAAACACTAAATTTACTATAAAGGTATACATCAGAATCAATTAGAGTGTTTTCTAAGCCTTCCACTTTTAAAAACTATTAAAAATTAAGTTCAAATCATATTTGTGGGAATGCTAAACATCTGAGGAACATGGTTTGAAAAACATTGGTCTAGTTCAGTGAGAGGTCATATTCAAAGATATTTTAAGTCAGAAACTGACCAAGAATGGACAGTCCCTGTACGTTTGTTTCAGCCTGTTCTTTTCAAAGTTAATGTATTTATTTTTATTTATTTTTTAATTTTTAAACGTTTATTTATTATTGAGAGACAGAGAGAGACAGAGCATTGGCATGGGAGGGGCAAAGAGAGGAGATGACACGGAATTCAAAGTGGGCTCCAGGCTCCAAGCTGTCAGCACAGAGAGTGATGCGGGGCTCGAACCCACAAACCGTGAGATCATGGCCGGAGCTGAAGTCTGATGCTTAACCGACTGAGCCACTCAGACACCCCTATTGTTGAGAGAGGAGGAGAGGAGGAGAGTGGGACGGGCAGAGAGAGAGGGAGACAGAGTGGTGGGGGGAATTCTAAGCAGACCCTGCACTATCAGTGCAGACCCTGTTGAGGGGCTCAAACTCACAAACCCACGATTGCCAAGATTGTGACCTGAGCCAAAATCAAGAGCCAGACACTCAACCTACTGAGCCACCCATGTGCCTCTGTTTCAGTCCTGTTTTAAAAGTATTTATCCCACATTGCTTTAGTCCAAAGGTTCTCAACTGACATGATTTTGAGTCCAAAGGGACATTTGACAATGTCTGGAGATATTTTTTTGTTTTCAACACTGTTAAGGGAATGGTGTTACTGGTCCTAGTGAATAGATTTTTACTAAACATCCTGAGATGCATAGGACATGCCTTATAAGAAAGAATTATGCAGTGAAAAATGTCAATAATCCTAAGGCTGAGAAACACAACATTATACCACTAACGTTAAATTAAAAACGTTGATCATGGGGTGAGTGGCTCAGTTGGTTAAGTATCCAACTCCTGATTTCGACTCAGGTCATGATATCATGGTTCATGAGTTCGAGGCCCACATGGGGCTCTGCACTAACAGTGTGGAGATTGCTTGGGATCTCTCTCTCCTTCTGTCTGTCCCCCTCTCCCCCCCACACACAAAAATAAATAAATAATAAATAAATAAACTTTAAAAATTAAAAAAAAATTATCATTATGTTCTTTTGTTGGAAACTCTATAGAAAAATCTTATCCCACACAATTTCACGCTATGTAAATAGGGGCTCAAAATAATCCTAAAAACTATTTGATACCTAAATGTCTTTTTTTCTTTAAATTGTTTTAATGTTTATTCATTTTTGAGAGAGAGACACACACAGAGTGTGAGTAGGGAACAAGCAGAGAGAGAGGGAGACAATCTGAAGCAGGCTTCAGGCTCTGAGCTGTCAGCACAGAGCCCAACGTGAGGCTCGAACCCACCAGCTGTGAGATCATGACCTGAGCCGAAGTCAGATGCCCAACTAACTGAGCCACCCAGGTGCCCCTTGATACCTAAATGCCTTCAAATGACAGATATTACTTATACCATAAATGTTTTAAAGTTTTAAATATGCTTTGAATAATTTCCATATAACCATGGAGTCTAATGATAATATGATTCAAGAGACAGAACAATATGACCCTGTCCTTATATAATATTTGCCATTTGGATGACTACTGATCGTGCAATTTCCAGGCACCCTATTCTGAAGCAAGATCATGAACCTCCATACACTCTGGTATTTTGTTTCGACAAAGGTTTTGACCTAGATGTATTGTCTCAATAACATAATTTACTCTGATGGCTCCCAACTTCAAAAATTATCTAGATTATTTGAAAATGGCCTTCTTTAGCATGGGATATTGTAGGCTATTTCTTGCACTGTGCATTCTGGTCCCAAATTACCTCCCTGCAAATAGCATCCGTGTTATAGTTATCAGGGCCTTTGACATTTTTTTTATAGTAAAGAACACCACCACAAATACTCTGCGAATGTAGTTTTATAGGATGAAGATTTGTAACGTACATAATTACAAAACTTCATAAATGCATATGCCATGTTACCCTTAATAGTAATTCAACAGAGAGGCTTCTCAGCCATCATTGAGCTTGGAACACTGAAAGTCAAAATTCGCAAGTTAATGGCTTGCCCTTTTCTGACAGCACTCCAGATTTTCACACTATAACTAACACTTTGACTCATTCAACAACTGAACTGTTGACAGGGGCACTTAAACTAGTCAGAAGAGTAAAAAATACCAAGCACATCAAAAGCTAGGGGATATGGAAGGAAAATAACAAAATTAAAGAAAACAATGAAGTTTGGGATTTTCATAGTGCTCGTATCAAATATCCCAGGTGAGTTTTCCTATCTCATTTATGTTATATATCAAATACAGTATAAATTTTCTTTGGTAGGTGTATATTTTAAGCTAGTTAAGAGGAAAAATTGATACTTAACACCCAATGTTATTTTAAAGGAGAATTCTAAAGTCTTATACTCATTATTTTAATATTTCAATGTCTTTGTATTTAGTTACTGACTTCACTAGAAACACTCTCAATAAAGATATGATATATATAAAAACAAGAAAATATTTTTCATAAACATTAAAGATACATCCAAAACCGTTGTCAGAAGTGGGGTAACGTTCCAGGTAGACGAGTGTGCATTAGCTAATAAGTTTTATTTTAAAACCCAGCAATCAGTTTAGAATGTGTTCTAAGACAAAACCCATTTGCAGTCCTAAGTCACTTGCTCTCAGGCTGGTCAGTACTGTAAACAAAATAAATAAATCTATGCCACGTTACCGTATGCCTTGGTTTATGAATTTGAGCCTCCTGTCTTGACTACCAACTCACCCTACCAACAGCATCTCTGTTAAGAATCTTAGAGGTAGATGGAGATCAGAAAAGTCAAATACTTCAGCACAAACAGAATATTTTAATGTTAAAAGTACTGTTAGCATCGCTGATTCAAGGAGAGTAGATGATCCTTGGAATTCATTTATATGGAAAAGTTAAAGAATGCCCATATATAATCATATTTTAATTAGAACTTAATATATTCAGTATTCTCTTTGTAAATCATTCTGTAAGAAAAAAGTACCTTGACAATATTAACGGAATATATGATTTGCATCCTTGAAAGCCTAATGAATGAGACTTTATTTGCAATTATATAAATGCATAGTTAAGACCACCATACAGTTGAAAGTACGTAAGGAATAGGAAGGAAGATTTTAGGAGAATGAATTTCTTTCAATGCATATCTAGAGCATCTATGTCACTGGGGCCCTCTCATTGTATCTGCATGGCCCGGATTTTCTTGTCCAGACCACATGTTTTGATTCTTTAAAAAATATTTCGTAAATGAATTTTATTCTATGCAATTAGTATTATTTCATTAACTCTTTCTTTTAACTTTGATACAACATGTTATAATGATTAAAAGGATGAGCATATCTGGACTTTAGGCTTCCTCACTGAACTGGCAGTTTCCTCATCAGTAATATAACACTATTAATAGACTCTGGCACATAGATTTGTTGACAGACTAGATAAAATAACGCTATAAAAACAGTTAGCACTGATAGTTATTACTTGGTTTGGCATTATTAGTAAATTTAGAGTCTAACGATATCCAAGAATTATCATGACTCTATATAGACTTTATATAGATTTGGGCTCTTCCAGTGTAACTGGAGAGAGTCTTCTTTTAAACATACACACACCCAATACCACCAAAAATATCATAAACACTTCTGGAACACCCATAAAAGGAGACTGACTTTTTCCTGATATCCTAAATTATTTGGAAGGAAAGAAAGCATTATGTAGTCATTCTAAGGGATCAATGGAAAGGTATAGAATTATATATAATTGGTAACTAAAGCCACAAATTAGGAACAAATTATTTCCTACCTTGCTAATATGTGCAGCATAAAGGAAAATGTTAGAAAGAAACTCCAGAGCCCATAATTACAGATACTGGTTCTTAACTACACTTATTAAGGACTGTTATCATTAATTTAATGTGGAGAAACCAAAGACTGGTACCAGATAGTGGTATAGTCTTCATTCTTCATCATATAAAAATATATATTCTAAGCTATATATCACTCTCTGTAGTTTGGATGTAGAAGACTCATCTCAAGGATTCTTTTAGTTATCCTCTATTCAGTACATACTCATTGAGGTTTTGCTCTGAACCATCTACTGTACTAGAAGCACCGAGAATATATCAGGAAACAAGAGAGACTTAGTTCCTGCCCATGTAGGCACTGCAATATAAATTAAAAGATACATGCTGTCCTAGTGATTACAAGTGTGTTTCCCGTTAAGGAAGAAGTTAGCAAATAAAGATTCTTTAGAGCTGAAAGAGAATGCAGGAGGATCAGGGAGACTGAACAGCATGCTAGATGCAAAAAAAAATAGCACATGGGAAAGTTGGAGTCCAGAGTGAATGTGGCTCCATTAAAGACTTGAAGTAATTAAAATATGCCTGAAGATGTAAGATGTGGTAAGGTTGTGGTAAAGGCAGGTAACAGACCAAGGAAACAGGTTCATGGGAAACCAAAATCCAATTAAGGATTGTCTTACTCTGTTTGGGCTGCTGTGACAAAGCACCACAGACTGGCTGGCTTATAAACAACAGAAATTTATTTCTCCTCGTTCTGGGGGGCGGGGAGTGAGAAGTCTGAGACTAGGGTGCCAGCATGGTTGGGTGAAAGCCCTGTTCCCAGTCACAGGCTTCTTGTATCCTCGCATGGTAGAAGGAGCTGGGAGGCTCTGTGAGGTCTTTTTTACAAGGGTACTAATTGCATTCATGAGGGCTCCACCCCCATGACCTAAGCCCCTCTCAAAGACCCATCCTCATAGTTCCAGCACATTGGACGTCAGAATTTCAACTTCTGAATTTTGGAGGGACACCAATACTGGGATTGCAACGATTTTACAATTTTATGTCATGTAGTCAAAGGTACAAGCTGGTCTGGGTGAACCCAACCTACCTGTTACGAGTCGATCGTTAAACACATATTTACTGAACACTTACTACTTCCCAAGTACTAGGTGTACGCCATGGGTACAAAAGGTTGGCAACAGTCATGGACTAGACATAGGCCTAAGTAAAACTTTCTTTTTTTAAAATGTTTATTTATTTACTTTTGAGAGAGAGAGAGAGAGAGAGAGAGAAAGAGGAGGAGGAGGAGGAGGGGCAGAGACAGAGACAGAGAGAGAGAGAGAGAGAGAAAGAACGAGAGACACAGAATCTGAAGCAGTCTCCAGGCTCTGAGCTGTCAGCACAGCGCCCAATGCAGGGCTTTAACCCATGACCCACAGGATCATGAGCTGAGCTGAAGACAAAACTTAACCAACTGAGCCACCCAGTCACCCGAGACCTGAATAAATCTGATAGAACTTGCCTAATAGAACTACCATCTAGTGGTAAGAAAAACAAACTTGTAATTATAATAAAATGTAATAGAGGTGGAAACACAAAGCAAAGACACATACATCAGTCTATGAAGTATCACAGTATCCTTATAATTTAAAGTTCTGGGGACATAAAAACGTATGTACATGCAAAGGTCAAAACAAGATAAATCATGATATAATATGACATTCGTAATACTCTATTTACATAAAAAAGAAAAAAAAAACAAAGAAAACTAAACTCCTTGTTAACAGGGGAAATGCACTGGGGATGTGACAGTTGTAGACTATTGAGTTGCCAAGGCTCAAAGTTGCTAAAGGGTCAGAACTAATTACAATGGAAGGTTTTATATTATAGTAATACCAAGTATATACTCTTAGTCAGTGTATGGTGTTTCAGGATCTAACACACGATTCAGAATCAAATCACATTCATGTGTTTTCTTACTGTGGTGAATATACATAGGAATATTTACCATTTCAACTATTTTTAAGCATACAAGTTAATTGCATTATTTACATTTAGAAACACTTGTTATTTTCCATATTTTTATTTTTGCAATGGACAATTTTACAAATATGTGTAAATGTGTGTCTATCTATCGATAGATAGATACACAGGGAGAGAGAGGTTTAAATGGGAGCCTTCACGCTGACATGGAAAGAAATCCTGTAATTCAATAGCCACCTTTATCTTCTAAGACAGGTTTCTCTACTTGTTTCTTAAAGGTATTGACATAAGTCCACAAGTTTGTATATTAATGACTGAGGAACTTAAAAGATCTCTCTGGCTTCATTCTGCATTTTTAAGAAGGTATATTGTGTGAAAAGGAGGAAAAAAATTCCTGACAAAAATGGGGTGGGGATATTTGCAATGACCACACTTGGGAAATTCTTGCTAGAGCATCTTCTGCCATTAACCACAACCAATAGTGTGATTTTGAGCAAATGACCCAAGTTCTTCATGTCTCAGGTTTTCCATGGGGAAAATGTGGGTGCTAAATCAGATGACTTTACGTTTATTTAGGGACAAAGCCACTAGGGCACATTACATACAGAAGGTACATTAAATGCTCTAAGATAATTCAATACACAGTGTTTACTGACTCTACTAGATTCAATTCCCCCTTTGCTTGGGTTGGCAAATATCTTGAGCACTGTCCACCCTCACTACCCACCTCGTCCTAACTGGCACCTAACACCCACTTCAAATGCCTAAAGTAGTACGATATAGGTGAACATGATTAGTGTTGTCATGGACTGAGGTATGTGTCCATCAGCGTGCTTTAAGAAATCTTATCTGGGGATTTGAACGAAGATATAGTGTAGAAGTGGATGCTGCTGGAATCTGCCCAGATCTCCCTTTTAAGACCTTAAGACCAAGACTCTCCTTTTTCTAGTTTCCAGGAATAGTGGTAGTTGACAATTCACAAGGCATACATTTGCCCTCTGTGGGGTTAGCTCACATCCAACGACTCTTCCATGCTGGCTCAAAAGGAATTCTCAAAGCCTGAATTTAGAACAAATCTGATGGCATGGACTGATACCTCTTTTGTAATGGCAATGAGATTCAAGTCCCTCCTCTGCTCAATCCTACCTTCCTTAATGTACTTTAGGTTTCTTTTCCAGAAGCACTTTCCAGCAAGTCTCATGCACACATCTGCTTCCCAGGATTTACTCCCAGGGATGCAAACCTAAGATATATATGATATGACGGGAAATTATTTAAGAGAATGTCAGTAATCACAAAGCTTGAAAATATATACAGTCTTTTGCTTACTTAATAAAGTCATACACATTTTCCCTTTTTTCCTTCTCAGACCATAATAACTTATATTTCTCATGAAACCACATGGAGAACTTAGGCTTTGATGACATGAAACATGACTTCAGGTGTCATAGAGCCCACCTTGATCATGAATATGGACTTCCATTGAAATAGTATTAATTATAAGTAAAGAATGCCTGATAAGATTTCTGTTTGAAGGACTCATGGAGAGAGTAACATTTTATTCTCATAGTTCAATATTTTGAGGAACATTTTATGAAAGATAAAGTATTTCTAATTTCACAGGTAATAGAACCAGGACTAATCTAATCTTTGCTTCCAGCCTTGAATGAACCGAGATGACTGGAAACAAATCTGGAAATGGAATTTAGCAGGCGTCTTAAAGCTCCTAAAACAATTAATGGCATTTACTGGGGACAAATATGTGCCTTTTGTTAAAAAAAAAAAAAGCCACTCAGGTTTGAAATGTAAGAATTCTATGAGTTACCGAAATAATCTTTTTTTTTAAAGTAGAGAGAAAAACTACAGTGTGTAATAAATCTGCCTTTAATGAACTCTTGACTCCATTCTCTAACTTTTAGAGACCAAAAGCAATTTAGCTGGTCTCTCTATACTCTGTGGGAGGCTAGTTTTCATTTTCAGCAGGACGCGCTGATTAAAACTGCAGGTGCAGCGGGGTAGGTGCAGGTCCACTTGTCCTTTCACATTCTGCACACTCACCCAACAGCTCTCTACTTCGTGGATGAGTGAAACTGGTCAAGTGAGCTCATCATGTTGTGGCTTGCTGCTACCTGCAAAATTGGAGCAAAGGACACTGCTCTTCCCAAAAGTTTGTGGTGGGAATAAAGGGCAATACATATTCTTGGAATATAGTAACTGATAACTGAATTTTATTAAATATCTCTTTTTTTCAATAATATTTTGTTTTGGTTCTAGCTAAGTGGGCCAGGCTTATTTTAAATATATATATATATATATATATATATATATATATATATATTATATGTGTATGCATGGACATATGCATATATATGTGTTTATGTGTGTATGCATATATTATATATATATTTTAAATATATATACATATATTTATTTATTTATTTATTTATTTATTTATTTATTTATTTATTTTTTATATATGAAATTTATTGACAAATTGGTTTCCATACAACACCCAGTGCTCATCCCAAAAGGTGCCCTCCTCAATACCCATCACCCACCCTCTCCTCCCTCCCACCCCCCATCAACCCTCAGTTTGTTCTCAGTTTTATACATATATTTATTTAAACGAGTTTAACATTGCAATATAGTACAAACTGAAATGATATCAAGCCATTCTGCGTGTTGTTTTTTTTTTTCCTTTCTCTACTTAAAACTCCCAGGTAATACAATACTCAAATGGTGCCGTAACTGTTGCAGCCCTTAAACTGTGAGATTTCTTTCTTCATTTTGACAGATGGCCCAGCAGATCTGAATGACCTCACACCTAACAAAAGTCTAATCTGCACCTGCAGCAAAGGGTACTTTAAATGGGAGCAGCGGCTAGTTCTTTTCCACAGCCCCTCCTGGGGTAGATCATCCTTCCTTCCTTATTTGAGGTAGGTTCAGAGGGCTGATGGCCTCTGTTCCTTATAGTAACATTAACTAGCAAGGTCTTTTGGACAATTGTTTCTCATTAGGATTTTAGAAATATCATATTGTTTTTATTAGCAAGAGTATGAAGTTTATCTTTCTAAAAACTGGTACTCACTGACTTTGAGTTGCACTCAAAACTGAAATGCAATGATTAACAATCACAGTTTTTTCTATATATTCCCCAAGAGATTGAAAAAAAGTCATAACATTTTTAAAGCAAGTTAGTTTGGGGCCGGAAAAATTGATTTGAGACCCAGTAGCTTTCTATTCTACATAATGACTGGTATTTAACCTTACCTGGATACATTGATACATTGATTTTTTTAACATAGAAAAGTCCTTTTTTAATAATTGATATTAATTTACTTAATTAGAACAGAGAATAAATATAATGAGGTTGTATCTTCTCAAATGCAGCAAATGATTTGTAACTAAGTATTATGGACTTCTATCATTAGTTTCTCTTTTTATTTTTTTTATTTCTAAACTTAGTAAAATTTTCACTTAAGTAAAAATAGACTGATAAATGCAATCAAGATATAGATATAAAACCAATGTGAAGAATATGAAATACTTTTAAATAAGAAATTTTCAGTGATTCTGTTATTTTTTTCTATTCTGACCATTTCATATTTGTTTCCCATTGAGCAAGCTAATATTTTTACATTATAGATGTTTTTGAAATTAGAGCATCTGTTTGATTTGACAAGGACTAATAATGAATCAATATGCTTTCTTTACATTTATAATCATGATGTGAAAGGTCCACATTTATTAGATTTCTTGAGTTATAATCTATTGATAAAATTGTACAACAGTATTTCTTACATATCATAAAATAGGAAAAATTAAACCTCTTATCAGTTAATGGCTTGACCAATTGCAGCACTTAAAAAAGACTCATACATGTGTAGTAGGTTACTTAAAGGACTTAGGATTTATTCTGGCTATGGTAAAATAGTCCTAGATTGATTTCTAGGACTGATGGAGCCACCCAGATGCCCCTAAGGCATAATCTTCTAAAATCTGTTATAATAGTTTGCATGAAAAGAAAATAAATAAGAGAAGGTATAAGATATTTTATAGTAGGGACACCATTTCTTTTAAAATTTTTGAATGTTTTTATTTATTTTTGGGACAGAGAGGGACAGAGCATGAGCAGGGGAGGGGCAGAGAGAGAGGGAGACACAGAATCCGAAGCAGGCTCCAGGCCCTGAGCTGCCGGCACAGAGCCCAAGGCGGGGCTCGAACTCACTGACTGTGAGATCATGGAGCCACCCAGGTGCCCCAGTAGGGACACAATTGTTAAAAATTTGAATCTTTATTAGTTAATATGGTGCGTGAATAAGTCTAACTGAAAATGAGCAGATGCATACATTCATTCATCCACATGCAGCTAAGTTACAGAGCCCTCTTATGTATCAGGTGTGATGTAACTAACTGCCTTATGGAACCGACAAGGTAGTGAGAGTGACTGATAAGTAAATAAAGAGTTAGCTGTAAATCCAAGTGCAAGATGTAAAGGCTAGTAAGCCTCTAAATCAGCCTGGAGCATGTGGAGCACAAACATTATTCGCCGTTCATCATGCACTAAGGTTATCAAATTGTATTGTTTAGCCAGAGTCGGGAGTAGAGTGCATAGCGCAGAATAGGGGCTTTGAGGTCCAATTTATAGTTTTCAATGATTTAAGTGATTTACACATGATTTGAAATTACTTAAATATTGTAAGGGGTTTCTTTTAGTTTTAAATCCTTCCAGCAGCTGGAAGATGGGTCCTCAGACAAGCTCTTTAAATAGGTGGGGATTGTTTTACCCATAAGTTGAATATAATAAGCGAACCACTTATTTCATCGAGTCATGTAATTGACTGAGAGAATGCACATGAAGCAGGACACTGTACGTGTCACGTGGTAGGTCCCTGTTGCAAGTTGGGCTCCAAGAAAGCCAGCTCTGAGTCAGAGATTAGGAAGCATATCAGGAAGCCCTTTTAGGATGAATACCTGTGGGAGAAGCAAGAGAAGCATAAGATGGGTGGTAGTCAGACAAGGGCCTCAGAGTCCCACACTAGGGGGGGTTGCTATCTGATACCCCGACATCAGCTAGTCACCAGGGGCTGGCTGCTCCTGTGACGTAGATATACCATCCCATTGGGCCAGATGAGTCTCTTACCACCAGCAATTTCCAGACGAGGCTGATGGCCAGGAGATGTTCATAGCAACATTCCCAGCAGCTGGGGAGTCGGTCCTGAAGTCCTTGAGGGAAGATCTCAGAGGCTCCATACAGGACCCACTACAGAATTCAATGGACGTTAATTATTGAGTATTAGTTATTGCTACTATACAAACAGTTTAAGTGGGCTTGAATTAGATAAGAGTGAGTTTGGGGAGCCTGGGTGTCTCAGTCAGTTGGGCATCAGATAAGTGGACTTGAATTAGATAAGAGTGAGTTTGGGGAGCCTGGGTGTCTCAGTCAGTTGGGCATCAGACTTGGGCTCGGGTCATGATCTTGTGGTCCATAAGTTCCAGCCCCACGTCGGGTTCTGTGCTGACACCTCAGAGCCTGGAGCCTATTTCAGAGTCTGTGTCTCCATCTCTCTCTTTCTCTCCCCCACTCATGCTCGCTTGCTCGCTCGCTCTCTCTCAAAAATAAATAAATATATATATTTTTTAAAAAGGGTGAGTTAAAATGGTGATAGAGATGCAGGAGTGCTCAGATTTTACCAATAATACCAGCAACTAGAGATGTTAAAAAGAAGCCCTGAAAACATTGATCCACTTTGACTCAACAATTACATTCCTACAAATACATCCTGAGGAAATAATAGGGAGGCACAAAAATCTTTAACTTTAAGATTGCTTATAAAAGCATTATAGTAGAAATCAAAGATGAAACAAGTTAAATGTCCAATAGTAGTGAATGTGTAAATGGTACATCCACTATTGAATCTATTATGATAAATTCACGATTAGAATACACTTTGGTCATTAAGATAATAGTTTTAACAAATGCTTATTGACATGAGAACAAGTTCATGGCATGCAAAGTCGGAGGGATAAAGCAGTTCACGAAGTCTGTATACTACATAATATTTCTTCATGAACGCACACAAAGATTTATTCCAAAGTGTCAATGATGATTATCTCTGAAAACTGGGGTTATGGGAAATTGTATTTTCTTAGTTTTACTTATTTGTATTTTCTTTTCTTTTTCTTCATTATTAAACATAGTATTCACATGACAGAGTATTATAATGTATACATATAGTCCACAGAAGAGTGATAGAAGGGAAACACAAACCCTCACCCCCAAACCAATAAAATAATATAATGTGACATATTCTATATACTATCCTACACGAGCATAATAATGATTATCATATAAAATAAAATTCATATGATCTCAGGGCACTTCATGTGCCTAGATCATCTCATCAAAATGAGAAATACGAACATGTAGAACACAAAGAAAAATTTAAGAAAATTCTTAGATCAGTCCAGAGTGATTTGAAGTTTGTAACTTTGGATTGTTCACATTTAGACGCAGTACAGTCTAGTGTTAAGACCATAGGCTCTTGGGATGCCTGGGTGGCTCAGTCGGTTAAGTGGCCGACTTTGTTCGGGTCATGATTTTGCGGTCCGTGAGTTCGAGCCCCACGTCGGGCTCTGTGCTGACAGCTCAGAGCCTGGAGCCTGTTTCAGATTCTGTGTCTCCCTCTCTCTGACCCTCCCCTGTTCTTGCTCTGTCTCTCTCTGTCTCAAAAATAAATAAACGTTAAAAAAAAAAAAGCCGTAGGCTCTTAAGTCACTTTTCTAGTTTTAGATTTTATTCGCTTCCAAACCGAAAGGATATCCCATAAGGGCTCTGACTAGGGAGAATATATAAGAGAGTGGCATTCTTTAATATGGATGCTCTATTGCTATTCACACAGTGTACATTTGTAATCCAGATGTTGGCATCTGGTGCTTATACAGGAATCTGTTTTGTTTTATGTTTTGCAATTAAGCTGCTTTATTTCTGCAATTTAGTTTTTCAAAGTAAATACTAAACTTTGCATTCACATTTATTAATTGCCATTTTACTAGTTTTAGCAGTTAACTAGAAAGATAATTGTTTGTTTGTTTGTTTGTTTGTTTTTAATAGTATCTAGTATGCCCTTGATGGATTGATTGATGCTCTAAGCTCTTTGCCATCTGTAGTTTTACAAATAAGGTGCTGAATAAAGCCAGGCCGGAGCCTTAGGGGTCATATGGAGCATGTGTCTACTATCTGCTCTTTAAGAACTTGACCCTCATCGACCCCACCGTCTCAGCTGTCAGGGGTTTCAGACACAGAGGGAGCTGAGCCGCCTTTGTGTAAAGCAGCTGCCATTCCCAAGGGTACAACCTCTCCTCCGGAGCAGCCCACCTATGACTGGTTGAAGTGGAATCAAAAGCCATGACCCCTTTGTCTCAATTCAGACCAACCCTGAGCAGCCATCCTAGCTCCGAGCTCCCTGTGGAATCAGGGGGAGGCCTTGAATGCAACTGTATCACGGGAGTTCTGCTGTCTCCTCGACTCAACCCTACTACTCTCACTCCTCACCACTGTCATTCCCCCTTAACAATCTCTGGAAACTCACCGTTACCGAGATCTGTCTCAGAATACTTCCCAGATGGTCCAACCTAAGACAACCCTGACTATCTCATAGGTTTGCGTTTTTCACTTACAAAGATAACATTATAGTCTTTAATTACTTTGTTTAAATAGTTCAGTAAAATTAAGACATAAACCTCTTATAGTATCTCAGAACTTTTGGTTTAATAACGCCATTACATGATTCATGTAGCATGGCTTTTTACTCAAGTCTTGTTCTTGCCTAGGAATCATAATTTCCTCTTTCAAAAGTCTAAAGCCCCTTTGCAACACCAACAGCATGCTTTCAGGGGTGTAGTTAATGAGATTCACATGTTTTTGTTTTTTTAACTATCAATAAAATATTTGCATTGGTGGTCACAACTTTACCTTTTTCTATGAGTCCCCAAAATCGCCCACACTAATTCTGCAACCATAAGTTACTAGAACTGCCCATCTATTATTACTACTCTTTAAATTCTAAAATAATACCAGATGTCAAATATTTTTTAAAGCATTCATTTGCCAAACATTGTGTTGAGAGCTTTATGTGCATATTTCATTTACTTCTCCAACAGTTCATGAGACCACAGTCTTGGTCTCCATTTTGGAATCGAGAAAACCAAAGCACAGAAAGGTTAAATTACTTACGTAAGGTCATACACCTATGGATTACATGCCTGGGATTTTAATCTTGACCACCAGTGCAACTTTGCCACTTCAAATTTCTTCATGTTTATTGGTATCTATCTGGACCCAAAACGTGGCACTTTGGACGGAAAATAGGTGTTCCTTTTTTTTTTTTTTTTGAAACTTAAGTATATTAAGTTGCCATTCTTTTGAAATTCCCAAACCATTAGCTGGCTTTAAGAAAAAAAAAAAAAAAAAAAAAAAAAAGAGTATAATGACCAGTCAGCCCTATCTTCCACGTCCCCTGTCTTCGTTCTAGTCCAGCCACAGGAAGTTTCTGGCTGATCCTTGGACATACGACGCACGTTTTTGCTTGAGAATTTGATATTTTTCTGTTTTCCTCTATCTAGAATGCTCTTTGCTAAGATATCACTATGGGTCAACCTACTTCATATCAGTATTTATTCAATGGTCACCTTCTTAGTAAAACTTAGTTTAGCCTTTCAAAAATTCTCCCTTGAAATCTGTTCCCAGCACTCCCTTTCTCTAATTTATTTTTCTTCCAAGGTATCATCACCATCCATTTTTTTTGTTTTGTTTTTGTTTGGTTTTTGTCTATACTCCTGCAGTAGATTTTAAACTCTATAAGGTGTTTGTCATTTTAATCCAGCATTACATCTCCAGGAATTACAATAATGTTTCATATAAAGTGAACACTCAATAAATATTTGCTTAAAATGCATTAAATGGGGAGGAAATAAAATAATTGGTCTAAAATCATTTAGTGACAGATCACTCTGATTTTTTTTTTCATTTTGATGTTTCTTCATTTGTTTTTGAGAGATAACATGCATGAGTGGGGGCATAGAGAGAGAGGAAAAGAGAAAATCCCAAGCGGGCTCCATGCTGTCAGCATAGAGCCTTCTGTGGGGCTCCATCCCACAAATCATGAGATCATGACCTGAGATGAGATCAAAAGGTGGTTGTTCAACCGACTGAGCCATCCTGGTGCCTCCATAGTGACAGATCAGTGTTAAAAGAAAATGCATCAGGTAGTATTAATCAAGAATACACTTGAGTGCATATTTTCAAAAAAATAAAAACCCACTAACATTTACTTCGCACTTAAAATATGTGAGGCAGTATTTTAGATGTTAGGAGTGCAACGATGAAGAAAGTATGTAAAGTCCCTGCTTTCATAGTGATAACATTTCAGCTCACTTTCCTACACAATGCTTGTATCACCATGCTGTCTAAACAGGTTTTGGGGATGGGAATGAAGCAGATGATAAACCAACATCATTGCAAAAGAAAATCTGTTTTGCAGCTAATTTTTCTTGGAAAATATTTCCTCTTAGAAATAGGTTTGAGGGGTGCCTGGGTGGCTCAGTCGGTTGAGCAACTGACTTCGGCTCGGTCATGATTTCACAGTTTGTGAGTTCGAGCCCCACGTCAGGCTCTGTGCTGACAGCTGGGAGCCTGGAGCCTGCTTCAGATTCTGTGTCTCCCTCTCTCTCTGCCCCTCCCCTACTCATGCTCTGTCTCTGTTTCAGAAATAAACATTAAAGAAATTAAAAAAAAAAAGAAATAGGTTTGGTACAGGGAACCCGTGTTATTAGTTATTTTCAGGACTTAAATAATATTTACTGACCATCTAAACTGCAGAAATGCAAAAGAAAACAGTTATATGGTGGATACTTTGTTAGTATTTGAAAGTAGGTCCACATCTGAGAACATTTCCCTTATGTCTCATGTTAAAGTATAACATTAAATGAAGCATTTTCTATATATATGTAATACATTACTACTTTATCTCAAAATAACAACATTAAATGGAGGATTTTTAGAGAAATATGAATGCTGATGAAATGAACATTTCAAAGGAAATATTTTAAAAATTATTATTTTAGCTAGCAATATATTCATATTTGCATAAACTTAGCATAAAAGCTTAATTTAAAAATGTCTTGCATTTTTCACCTCATTTAACAAATTCTCATATTTTTAAAGGATAGCGTGGTGAATTAATGTGGGAATATTTGCATTATCTTATAAATAACATAAGCATTGTTCAACAGAGGAAAGAAGCCAAGTTCTTTAAAAATTTTGCACATATCTATTAATCATTTGATTATGTGTCTTTTCATGCTTTTGCCGCATTGCTTCTTTATACTTGTAGAAAATGACTACTACATGAATACATGGTGAATTATTGCTGCCAAAAATAAAATATTAATTTTCTTAACATAATGTTTTTATTACTATATTTTAATAACACTTAAAAATTTTAAAGCCTTAAGGATGTACTCTGATTTTACTATATTTAATAAAATAGATACATACCATTACATATATGCATATATTTTATATACCCATACACTTTGGGATCACTGAGTTGCATGAAAACTGCTATAGAAATCACGTAATCCAATAGATACAAAAATCACAAAAATTATAGTAGACATAATAATATTAGAAAAATCTGCATTGAAAATGAGCCATAAAAATGTTTAAATGTAATTTTTTGGTATTATACAAAGGGTGAAATTAATTATGGTCAATATCATAGAGCAATATCATAGAAAGTAATCATATATTAAATTTGTGTATATTATGAGTAATTTGGAGAAAATTGTCAGTGTCAAGAAAGCTTGCAATTTCAATAGACAAAACTAAGACTGATAAAATAATTCTAGAAATACAGGAGACAGTAAGTCATCTGACTAAATGCACAGCAATTAAATGTTACATAAGTTAATAAAACTGATGTTACTTTCTTATGATTCCAGTGAAGATTTGCACCTCATTAGCAAAAGTTGTGCTCAGCCAACAGTGGTGAAATATGAGCATAGAATTGATAAATGGATATAAGTTTAAATTCTGAATGTGAGGGATGCCTGGGTGGCTTGGTCAGTTAAGCGTCCGACTTCGGCTCAGGTCATGATCTCCCAGTCCGTGAGTTCGAGCCCCGCGTCGGGCTCTGTGCTGACAGCTCAGAGCCTGGAGCCTGTTTCAGATTCTGTGTCTCCCTCTCTCTCTGCCCCTCCCCTGTTCATGCTCTGTCTCTCTCTGTCTCAAAAATAAATAAATGTTAAAAAAAAATTTTAATTCTGAATGTGAATCTTAGAACAAGTAACTTAATTTCTGCAAATATTGTGAAGTGAGTTATTATTACAACCTTGCAGTTTTCCTATGATATTAAATTAAGTAATGCATATGAGTGTACCTATCACAGAGCCTGATAAAGATTAAATACTTACTAAATGTATCCTTACTATCATTATATCCATTGGATGGATAAGAATTCCTTTTCTTGTCACTTGTAGGAAAACACAGAAGGATACATCTTACACTAATCCTCAAAGTCTCCCCCACCTTGGACTAATAAATTCCAGTTGCAAACAGTGGGAACTTGCTTGCTAATGCACCCTTTATGGTTACCTTCCCTTTTGTCTCACTTCTCATTCTTTACTATAGTTTCACTGATCATGTCCCGAATATTGCACTAGGATCTCTGTTTCGATGTCTTCTGCTGGTAAACCAAATAAGAAAAAAAAAAAGGAAATATAGCTTTAATCAATGCCATATAGATGAGAAGATGGACTTTATTTAATGCAGAGTATAAAAGAACTTTGAATGTGGGGTGATGTAATATGAGTAGCTTTATAGAAGGTCAATCTAGAGCTAGACTGGTAGATGGAGTGAAAATATGAAATACTACAGAAAGGAAAACCACTTAGGAATTCATTACAATTGGGTAAAATTATTAAGATAAGGATTTGAACCAAACTTAAAGGAACAAGAATAATGAAAGGATAAATAGGATAAAGGAAATAAAACACCTAATACAAAATAATAAGAAATTAGTGGGACGTTGCTAAGGTTAGGGGTCAGGCAATAGTTACCATTCACACATTGAATAAATTAATATATGTTTGAAAAATGACAGAAGAGAGCAGAGGACTCATCTTTTGTGATGAGTTACCTGTATGAATTATTTATTTCTAAGCAAACAGTGAAGGATTTTTTTTTACTGAATTAAAAAACGGAAGAAAGAGAAAAAGCACACAAGCATACAAATTTTCAGAATTACATAAAAGAGCAGGAAATTAATGGGTGTAGAACTTGTCAGTCACATGTTCCCCTACAATAAATTATTTTGCCTTTATTCTGATGCATCACTTGAGTTTTTAAAGTCTTCCTCCATTCATTAACTGCTTGCATGCACTTCTTTTCAAACATCCTGTTGTTTCAAAGTCAGCTATGGTATTAAGTGAACTAAAAGGCACAGATCAGTTAGTTATAATTATACCAAGATAAATAAGAAAGATAAAAACAAATGTTGCGATAGTGGAAGACTGGTCCATGTATCTGATTTTAGCCCAAATGAACTCATACATAGGAAGCAAAGAGGCACAGATTTACTGTATGGCGTAATTTCAGTGACACAGTGGATATCTTCAAAGTCTTTTTCAAAATGACAGATAGCAATAGCAATTTTAAAACTCAGGTGTTAACAGTTAATTTCTTTGGTTATTACTTTTGGACCTTACGTTTAAAAACTGAATACCCTGTTGTAAGTGTACATGTCATCAACTGCTGGACTGTGCAGGTGGCGGGGAAAACGGGACCAGAAATGGTGCTGTAAATACCATTCTAGACAAACTAACATAGGAAGATCATCTGAAGCCCACGGCAGGGTTCTACAAAGATAAAAAGCTGCAATAGAATGAGACAAATATAGCAGCCTGTGGCAGGGAAGAGATCCCGTTTATGGAAGAGACATGAAATTTGCCAGAACTTTTTGGAACCAAAAAAAAAAAAACAAAAACAAAAACAAAAACAAAGAAACAAAAAAAAGAGCAAATGAAAAGGTAGGGAAATAATATCTCAAAACCTCCCTTGTCTCAGAACCGATAGTTTTTTCTTTCCTCTGTGAAGAGAAGTGTTTTCTATATTTTGTGCATTCTCTGAAAGTTGGGGAAGGTCTCCCCGTTTCCCCTTTCTAGGCCACTCATTATCTCCCGCTTCCAAGCCAAGATAGCTCATGCCACTTAAACTGCAAACGATCAGTGCTACTTTCTTTACACTGTTAATAAACAAGAAAAAGATAAAAGAACGGTGGGAGTAAGAAGGATAAACCAAAGACAGAGAAAAGGGGATGAGGAAAGAAGGCTGTGGAGGGAGGAGGGGAAGGGGAAAGGATAGGCAACAGAAAAGAACCTTTAACATTGTTCTGTTAGCCAAAAAAAGAGAACGTAGGATGTAACAGAGACATTAGAACTCTTTGAATTGACCACTTCACTTCAGATGAGGAGACAGAAGACCTGAGATGTTAACTGCTGTGGTTGATACCCCAGCAGTTGACTCATGAGGGTTCATTAGTATTCATTAGTGCTTCATCCATGCCAGGCTTTGTTCTAAATGCTACAACACAGCACTCAATGAACAAAGCCCCGGGACTCAGGAATCTGCTCAGCAGAAGTAACATTCCAGTTCAGATCTCCCAGTTCCCAATTGCTCCACTCACCTCATTAACACGCATGCCCTCCTGAAAATAACTTCACTGATGTCATGAGCCTAGGTACATTCCTGGAAGAAGTTGCCGTATTTAGTATCTCTTCATGCTAAGAATCTCTGGTCCTAAAAGCAGTTGTTACAGGCATCAAAATATTAACTAGAAATGTACACATTTTGTTCTTGATGTATAATATACTGAACGTGTGATTTACTCATCAAAAAAGAACAGGTGATTTGCAGTTAGGGGAGAACAGTAGCAAGGGGATCATTCTTAGGAAGTTATGCTCTTTCTTTTTTATCCTTTCAATCTTCTAGAGTGTCTTCATTATTCTGACAAAGAAAATGCCCTCAAAGTAGGGACAATATATTAAAAATGCTTAAGACAAAATAAAAGCCAAATGAGAGAGCACTTCAAAATGCTTGGAAATAATGCATATGCAAAAGAGATGGGACAGTTGCAGAAAATGCTACAGTTTTACCCATCTTGACTGGCATACGTAGAGGAAAGTGAATTTCTTGG
Source organism: Felis catus (assembly GCF_018350175.1). Taxonomy (NCBI): domain Eukaryota; kingdom Metazoa; phylum Chordata; class Mammalia; order Carnivora; family Felidae; genus Felis; species Felis catus. The sequence continues at coordinate 180,473,203 of NC_058371.1, forward strand.
GGCTCACCCAAGAGTTGGTATGCAACTCAAAGATATTCCAAGCGATATTCCAAAAGCTAGCCACTTTGTCACTAGAAGCCTCCGTTAATTGTTGAGTATGTGTGTTTAGGATCATATTGTTGAAATATCACTTTTTATAGTGCAGTTATTTAGTAAATTTTGGTGAAAAAAACATTATTCTGAAAAAAAAAAGTTAATTGCCTATGGCGAGATTAAAAAAAATATTCAGGAGCAGTTGAGAAAAAAAAAAGCATGAACTGGACAGACCTATATCAGGGAAGTTGATTTCACCTTTCTTTTCTTCTTTATCAGTGTTCCTGCCTATTTTTCTTTTCCCCCTGAGCAAGTGTCTGTCTATTCATCAAGGTCAAATTCAGATGTCAGCATATTATGAGGCTGCTCTTACTTTCAATTCTGCTTTACACTGAAACTCTTTCTCGCCTGCCATCCAAAACCTTCACATTTAACTTTTTTTTGTTTGTTTTTATGTTTTATTGTTTACAGTTCTTAAGAAGAAGATACGTGTTTTAGAACGACCAGTCTTGGAAAGTGGGCATTGTTGACTGGATTAAAGTGGTAACATAGGGAGGCAGGAACACTAGGGTAAAAATCTGACTGCATAATCCAAGCAAGAACTGATAAAGTCCTGACATAAAATAATACAGTTGAGATGCACAGAGAGCACAATGATAGGTATTGGGAAATATAAAATAAAACAAGTAAAACTAAAAAAAAAATTAACAACGAAAACAGTAAGTCATATCATACAGAAAACCTTCTTTCATCAGACTAAAGTAAAATAGAATAACTTGGATGAGTGTATAATTTATTATCCAAATCAGGAAACAGTGTAGAGTTAAAGGGGTGTTAAAGAAGAGTCCAAAATGGACTCAACTTGTGCTAAGGCCACTTCGGCAAACCAAAACTTAATACCTAACCTAACTGCAGTTTTAGCCTCTCCCAGGAATGTATAACCTTTACCAGTTAATCTAGAATTACCTGGTCAGCACTAGTGAGACAATTTTCCCAACAGACCCCTTCCATCTCAAAAAGGGTGGTGACTGTGGCTAAAGCATTCCACTCTTTTTCTGTCCTTTCTGTCTACAAAAGCCTTCCATTTTGTACAGGTCTGTAGAGCTCCTTTTAATATGCTGGATGGAATACTGCCCAATTCACGAATTGTTGAATAGAGCCAATTAAATTTACAAATTTATCCAGTTGAATTTTGTTGTTTAACAGGGGAGACTCTTGATAATTAAATCAGAATAAGAAGTTGCTGACCATGGCAGGCTCAGACAAACCAGGACATCTAATCACCCCAAGTATAATGGGCTGAATGCTAAGTTATGAGTTGAAATGTATATAAATCCTCATCTAAATGCAACACTACTCATCTAGGAAACTTCTAGAAAATTAGCTAAATGATTTGGGGCTTAGTTTCAACTCATCAAAATTGGTTTAAATATACAGTAAAACCTTGGTTTGTGAGCATAATTCATTATGGAAACATGCTTGCAATCCAAAGTACTTGTATATCAAAGTGAATTTCAAGAACCATTGGCTCAGTTTTGATCATATGTCATTTGGCATCATGTACTACTTGTATTGCAAGATATCTCTGATTTAACAAGTTCAAGTGTATTAGAAATGTTTGTTCATCTTGCAGAACCCCCACAGAACAAATTACTCACTATCCAAGGTTTTACTGTATTAATGGATGAGGTGAGAAGGGCTGAAGTCCAAGTATCTTGCTAGTTTTCTAAGACTATATGAAAACAAAAAAAGATAAAAGCTCTCATTTCTTTCCCCTCCTTGCCACCCACTGCCTAATCCCTGAATGCAAATAAACACTCAAACCTCATCCAAAGAAGCCACTTTCTCTCCATGATCTATCTGATTGCCAATGCACGTGAAGATGTTGCTCCTTGGGAAACAAAAATCACTCTCTAATTGAGCGATTCAGTCCCAAAGCCTCAGCCCTATACTTTTACTGATGTCTTCAAAATGTATTATCTCCAATCTCAATCACTTTAATGAACTCAAAACTTAATACATTCTATTAATATATGCTAACCCTCAACTGAAGTTTTAAACTTACGTGCATTTTACACATAAAAGACATCTCAATTCAGATACTAAATGTTAATCAATTACTTGATTTGTATCTGTTTTTCATAAATTTTATAGTTAAGAATGTAGATCCACAAACAAAGCTGATCCAAACACACCTAAAAGTTTGTCATTACTAAATTGATTAGCAGTTTTTTAATTTAAACTTTGTGCAGGCTAGCACAATAGACTGCTTAGGAATGACAGGTGTATCAAATTTATAAAGTCCCATAAATTTATAAATTTATGTTTACCCTATCTCCTAATCTGCTATCCCCGCTAGACTTTCCCATTGAAATACCTGTCACTGCCATTGGCTGTGGGCCAAGGTAAAATAAAACAAAACAAAAACAAAAACAAAAACAAACTTGAAGTCTGTCTTGATTCTGTGCTATCTCCACTCCCCACACCTAGTGACCAATAAATCTTATTATAGATATAAAAATATATACAAAAATATCTGACCACCATTTACCACTATGGTATATTTACTATGATAAATATACCATAATTGCAAAGGTAAATATAATGCACAAAATTGTATGTTATACATGTGTATTCAATGATAGTTGAATTTTCTGCTATTCAGGTTACCATTGGTAATCATTTCTTATCTGTAGAGCCAAATATGGTGATATAAGTTGCTATTAATTAATAGGAAAGACAAGTGATATGTAATGAAGCAGTAAAAGGAAATAAAGGAAATAAGGAAGGGTGCCAGATAAAATTAAAAATGGGCAAACAAAAGAAAAGAAAGACTATAGCCAACATTGTATATGTCCCATGGCTTCAATGATTTTCTGCTTTTATGGATAAACAAAAATTGCTTCCTGGTGGAATGAGGAAATGGAGAGAGCAAACAGACATCATCCCGCACCTGACATTCATTCATTCATTCATTCATTCAATTTATTATTTATTTCCAAGCCTGACTTTCAAAGTGGACATCTGATTTGGTTAAGATGTGTTGTCTCCAAGTTATAACGTATCTGAATAATTTTGGCTTAAACAATTAGGCACTTGCATGTTTTCCTTTAACGGAAATTCTAGAAGTAGGAAACATCACAAAGGATGCTTCAGTGATATAATGACTTTACAGTTGTTCTGCCCAGGATGCTGGCTATTCTCAGGTTCGTAAGATGTTACCAGAGTTTCAATATTGAATACCATATGAACATCTGAAACAACAGCATCTGAAGCAGCAACAACATCTGAAACTTTAACAACAGCATCTGAAAGCATCTAGAGAGAAGTATGAGAAGATCTCTTTTCTTGCTACCTTCTCTTTTCACCAGGAGAGATATTGTTTCTAAAAGCCAAAGTATTTTCCTCTCATGGCTTCTTCTAAACCAATCACTGGCACACTAAGCAATTTTGAGTATACTTCACTCTATTTTTGGGTCATCTTCCCTAACCACATTGGCGGTCCTTATTACAATATTTGGGGCTTTCTTAGCAGGAAAGTGGGGTGAGGGACAGGCTGTTGGGAGATAAAGTGTTTTTATTTGTTTTTGCTATTGTTTTCCATACATGCTTTTAATAGCTCTAAACAAGGCCTGTATTACTTGTGGCCTTCACAAAATGGTCTAGTTCCAATCACCTCCCCTCTCATTTTTACACTATCTTCCCCAGCCCTCTCTCCTCGCAGGGACTCGGGGTGGGAAGATAAAGCCCCTTCTCTGGACTGGTTTTACTGCTGGTTTTTGTATAAATAAATCTGATGACCACACACGGAAACTCATTTTTGGACTCATTATGTGATGGTACACTTAATGCATTTTATGACTTTTAATTACTGTAAATGGTGAATTTTGTTGGTCAGCACAAAGCAAAGAACAAGAAGTGTGTAAAAATCACGTATAATGCATTTTATGGGGAAAAACAATGTCCTGCTCTTTAGCCATAGGTTTACCAATCATTTTCCTTATGAAATAATTTGGGGCAAATATGAGGCCTTCTTTACCTTATTTGTCCAAAAGTGATACTTGCCACTTCCTCCAAAGAATTTCATTAGCATTTAAAGAGACGATGCATGTATGCATGTATATCCATATATACACATATGCAAATGAGCTCTGTAGTGGTCTATAGTGAGTCCTACACTACTACATATGCTGTATTACTGCTGTGATGTTTTAGCAACGTAAGTTAAGCTTTTACATATCTTAACATCTCTGAAACTGGGATGTTTCTTTTACTTGATGATCTCTCACAATAGTTCTTGCTTCTTAAAAAAATTTTTTTAACGTTTATTTATTTTTGAGACAGAGACGGAGCATGAACGGGGGAGGGGCAGAGAGAGAGGGCGACACAGAATCGGAAGCAGGCTCCAGGCTCTGAGCCATCAGCCCAAAGCCCAACGCAGGGCTCGAACTCACGGACCGCGAGATCGTGACCTGAGCCAAAGTTGGACGCTCAACCGACTGAGCCACCCAGGCGCCCCAGTTCTTGCTTCTTAAAAGTTATGGATGTCTGGGGCACCTGGGTGGCTCAGTCGGTTAAGCATCTGACTTTGATCTCATGGTTCGTGGGTTCCAGCCCGCATCAGGCTCTGTACTGACAGCTCAGAGCCTGGAGCCTACTTCAGATTCTGTGTCTCCCTGTCTCTCTGACCCTCTACCACTTATGCTCTGTCTCACCTTGTCTTTCAAAAATAAATAAATGTCATGAGCACTGGTTGTATGGAAACCAATTTGACAATAAGTTATATTAAAAAATAAATAAAATTTAAACAATAAAAATAAAGAAATAAATGTTTAAAAAATTAAAAAAAAACTTCTTTAAAAGTTGTTGATGTCATTTGTTATCACCTGTGTATGAGTAAACTAGGTTGTTATTTCTAATGTTACAAGTGGACGTCTACAACTGTTTCAAGTTTCATGAAACAAAACACGTGAAGACCATTTGAGAAAGAAATAGGAGCTCTCGATGCTATGTGAAAATACAACATTGATGCTTTTTGCTAAAATACATAAAATGTCAGCATCAAAAGTAGCAGAATTAATGTCATCATAGTACAAGAAAACGTGGAGACACCTTTCTGATGGAGCTGAGAGCCATATTGTGAGAAGAAAACCTGAACATAGACCATTCTTCATCAGAAAGTGTTATTTAAAATATATGAGCTTTGAATGCACAGATTTAGAAATACTTTAACCGATGTGCTTTTCTTCTATTTTTCTTTGTATGTACATGTGAATAATATATGGTACCACTAAGTACATCCAAAGAATTCTTTCAACAAATATATATATTTTTAAAAAAAACTCGTGGGATTTCTTCATTAAGTTTTTTTTAAATGATTTTTTATTTGTTTAAAACAATTTACAGGAAATAACTATGGAATTATTGAATACCAAGAATGGTTATAAGCCTTGAATGTATCATAGAGAACAAGACAGAGAATAGAAAATGCATACTCTTGTGCAACGTACAATCTAAGAAGAGACATAGACAATAGAAAAATAGGTATGTAATATAGTTACTGGAAGTTATAAATGTAATGACAAAATACGAGAGCATGTGGAAAAAAAACTGATGAAAATAAATATTCTAAAAATGTGGTTTTGGGGCACCTGGGTATCTCAGTCCACTAAGTGTCTGTCTTCGGCTCACGGTTCATGAGTTCTAGTCTCACATCAGACTTCCTGTTGTCAGCACAGAACCCACTTCAGACCCTCTGTCTCCCTCTCTCTCTGCCTCTCCTCCACTTTTTCACTCTCTCTCAAAAATAAACAGTAAAAAAAAAATGTAGTTTGGGAAGATCTCTCTGAAGAGGAGACATTTATACCAAGAACTTAAATAACGATGCATATTTACATGAGTGTTAAAATTCTGATTTACCAGACTTTTTAAGCCCAAGAATCCCATCTTAATTTTTTCTTAGTTAATTAGTAAGTGTATGGATTTTGTCACATTTACACTATTTTTAAATACGCTCATCTTTTACAATCTTTGATTTACAAACTAACATATCAACAGTGAAAATCTTTCTGAAATTCTTACGCTGACGTCAAATTTTAGAAAGACTGAGACAGTTGAAATTTAAGTTAACACAGTGGTAAGTTACTGGTAATGTTGGTGTACTTCCTTAATATTTTACACTAATTGGAGTTTGTGCTAAAATTGTCCATAACATATGTAGAAAAAATGATGTATTTCTAGATATGCTATTTCCTTTTTAAGGAGTATGTTTTACTGTGTGTGTGTGGGGGGGGCTAAATTATTAAATATCAGGGCTATTGTCAGTTATTAGAATTGTGTATATTATTAAAATTATATATATTATTAATAATACAAAAGTTGTCTATAAAAGTAAAACATTTGCTATAAATTTTTGTTTTTATTAAATCATAATAATTTATTAAATAAATAATACAACAGCTAGATATGTTATTACCTATATATGTTATTATAACTATATAACCAATGACTGTATAATTTATTATTAATTATATTTTTAAATATTGAATTTTTTTCTGTTTTCTTTTTTTATATATATAATTTATTGTCATGTTAGCTAACATACAGTGTATTTACAGTGTGCTCTTGATTTTGGGAGTAGATTCCCGTGATTCATCACTTACATACAACACCCAGTGCTCATCCCAACAAGTGCCCTCCTCAATGCCCATCACCCTTTTCCCCCTTCCATAACTCCCCATCAACCCTTACTTTGTTCTCTGTATTTAAGAGTCTCTTATGGTTTGCCTCCCTCTGTGTTTGAAACTATTTTTTTCCCTTCCCTTCCTAATGGTCTTCTGTTAAGTTTCTCAAGTTCCACATATGAGTGAAAACATATGATATCTGTCTTTCTCTGGCTGACTTATTTCACTTAACATAATATCCTCCCGTTCCATCCACGTTGTTGCAAATGGCAGGATTTCATTCTTTCTCGTTGCCAAGTAGCATTCCATTCTATATATAAAGCACATCGTCTTTATCTGTTCATCAGTTTTAAATTTTTCATTTTTAAATATTTTTTTATTTTTATTTTTAATGTTTATTTTAGAGACAGAGAGTGTGCATGTGCAAGTGGGGGAGGAGCAGAGTTGGGGGGGCAGAGGATCTGAAGTGGGTTCTGTGCTGACAGCAGAGAGCCTGATACAAGGCTCGAACTCATGAACTAAGAGATCATGACTTGAGCTGAAGTCAGACACTTAACTGACTTAGCCACTCAGGTGCCCCTAACTAATTTTTTAATGTGTTCAAAAGTTTTATTGTTCGAAATATTGAAAGATTATCATTGAATATATAAAAAAGGCAAATAAGGGTAAAAGAAATAACAAATTCTTAAGTACTAGGTAGTATACAAATTGCATGCTGTGATCGTAACCCCAGGGTTTCAGAGATACGGGGATATATTACAGAATGGCAGACATAGTTTTAGTACATATGTTTAGGATTTTATTTTAAGTGTTGATATTTTATGGATTCAACTACAATCTCATTCATATCTTATCATTTCATGAGCAATACAGATGACTGATAATTAACCAAATACGTTATTGTAATATAATCTCTATCAATATTCCAACAGCATTTTTTATAGAAGTGGAAAAAAAACACTCCTAAAATTTATATGGAACCACAGAAGAGCCTCATTATCAAATGAAAACATAATTTTAAACTACATGAAATAACAGTGACTATTATATGACTACCATCAATACAGAATTCCCTGTCATCACATATTAAAGAGTATTTCTAAAAATTATATCAATACAGTGATTTTTAAAACAGAACAGCTTATGTTCAGCTCTTAAAATCACGTTTATATGAGCATATTACATTATTGTACAGTTTCCAGTTAAATGATCGGTTCTTCTTTCCTTCTAGTTTGTCAGTCAGGGATATATTTGAAACGTATAGCTTAAACCATCAAGAGTTCTTCAAATGAGCAGCCCATTTAAACCAAAACATACAAACAGAAATAATTATCATGGGCCTCTGTTTTTAAGAGAAAATCCATACAAAATGTATGAAACTATTTAATTCTAAAGATATCTTTATAATTTTGGCACTTCGAAAGTCAAATAAGGGTTCAACTTTGAATTTCTCATATGCCCTTGGTTAAGCTACTTAAACTATGTTCATGTAACTAAGATAACAATTATAATAGATAACAAACAGTCCTCCTTCTAATGATTGTTAGTTTGCGTTGGCATTGTTTGAAAAGCAGTATTGTGTTAATATTTCTAAATAACCCAAAGGAATGCCAAATAAATGCAAGCTCTTCCATTTGTCACTATGTTTTCTCTCTCATAAGGGATAAGTTCTCTGTGAAAACAAAATTCTTTTTAAAACTACTATATAATTGCAGTATTATTGAAAAGCCTCATATTGATTCTAGATACCTGTGATTGTAAATCAATGTGATACATGCTTTGGGAGCAGGAAAATATGCATAGCTCCCCTTCAGGTCCTGAGGGTGATTATAATTGTGAAAATGACAAAAGACGAAACTCATTGTCCTGGATGAACATACCAGTAATTTGCTGTATGACAATCTGTTTTTGAACCACTTGTGTGGGATATTGTGACTGAATGGTATTGCATTTCTACATGAGCGGAATTTTAACTTATTCTCCAACCCCCATATTCACAAACAAATGGCAGAGAAAATATTGAATCAATCAGTGGTTATGGATTATCTCATTTATATTGCATTAATGGGTTTCACAAAAACACGTAATTCTGATACTCTTTGCAATTAAATCTTGATAAATGCTCTATCCTTGGCCACACTCCGGAGGAAAAAAAAAATTGTTGTGAGAGAAGTCATTGGTATTTCCTCATACGAGCTTTGCTTTGCAACTTGTAGCCTAAATGCCAATGTTTGTATTTTGATGCCAGTTTATTAGCTATAAGGTCTTAGGTAATGTTCTAAACTTTAAGTTTCATAATGTGTAAAATGGCTAACTTATTTGTCCTCAACTAGCCAAATATGTGCTCGTGGATTTTTCATCTTTATGTCAGAATTAGAGAATCTTTCCTTTCAATTTAATTAAAATTAACTTAAAAAATAGCAAGGTTATTTTTAGGTTTATCAAAATTTCTATAATTAATAGGTTATTAAAAGTGGGTAATTTGGGGCGCCTGGGTGGCGCAGTCGGTTAAGCGTCCGACTTCAGCCAGGTCACGATCTCGCGGTCCGTGAGTTCGAGCCCCGCGTCAGGCTCTGGGCTGATGGCTCGGAGCCTGGAGCCTGTTTCCGATTCTGTGTCTCCCTCTTTCTCTGCCCCTCCCCCGTTCATGCTCTGTCTCTCTCTGTCCCAAAAATAAATAAACGTTGGAAAAAAAAAAATGTTTAAAATAAATAAATAAATAAATAAATAAAATAAAAGTGGGTAATTTGGGGGAAAGGTAAAATAGTTGTTTTATCTGGATTATTTATCTCTGTTCAAGAAATGTGCCATTAACCTTTTAAAATACTAGCAAAATTTGGGGCGCCTGGTGGCACAGCTGGGTAAGCGTCCGATTTTGGCTCAGGTCATGATCTAGTGATCTGCAAGTTCAAGCCTTGCAACAGGCTCTGTGCTGACAGCTTAGAGCCTGAAGCTTGCTTCAAATTCTGTCTCCCTCTGTCTCTGCACCTCCCCCACTCACACTCTGTCTGTCTCTCCCTGCCGCTCTCAAAAGTAAATAAACATTAAAGATTTTTTAAAAAATAACAGCAAAATTTTAGAACACCCAAAAGTAAACCCGTGCTTATATGATCAATTAATCTACAACAAAGGCAAGAAAAGACAACACTGTACAGCTATATGCAAAAGAATGAAACTGGACAATTTACACCACACACACACACACACACACACACACAACTCAAAATGAATTAAAGACCTAAATGAGAGATACGAAAACACAAAACTCCCAGGACACAACATAAGCAGTAATCTCTTAGACATTGGCCTTAGAAACATTCTTCTAAGATATGTTCCTTAGGCAAAGGAAACAAACACAAAAATAAACTAGAGGGAATATATCAAATAAAAGCTTTTACATAGCAAAGGAAATGATGAATAAAACAAAAAGGGAACCAACTGAATGGGAGATATTTCAAGTGTCATATCCAATTAAGGGTTAATATCCAAAATATATAAATAACTTATATAACTCAACAGCAAACCCACAATCATATTGAAAAATAAGCAGTATACCTCAACAGACATTTTTCCAAAGAAGATATACAGATGGCTAACAGACACATGAAAAGATGCTCAATACCACTGATCATCAGGGAAATGCAAATCAAAACTGCAATGAGATATCACCTTACACTTATCAGAATGGTTAGAAAAAAAAAAAAAAAGAAAGAACAAGTGTTGGTGAGAAGGTGGAGAAAAAAGAACACTCATGTGCTGTTGGTGGAAATGTAAATTCTTACAGCCACTGCGGAAAACAATACAGTTTCCTTAAAAAAAAATAAAAATAGAAATACTATATTATCTAGTAATTTAACTTCCAGGTATTCACCCAAAGAAAATGAAAACACTAACTGGAAAAGATCTATGCACCTGTATGTTTCTTGCAGCAATATTTACATTAGCTAAGTCATGGAAGCGACTCAAGTGACCATTGATAGATGCATGGATAAAGAAGTGGTATATATATATAATGAAATATTACTCAGCTATAAAAAAAAGATGAGTTCTTGCTCTTTCTGACAACATGGTTAGACCTAGAGGGTATTTTGCTAAGTGAAATAACTCAGAGAAAGACAAATTCCATATGATTTCACTCATTTGTGGATTCTAAAAGAAATAGAAGAATAAACAAACAAACAATAAGCAGCAACAGATCCACGAATGCAGACAACAAACTGTTGATTGCCAGAAGGGAGTAAGCTGGGGGAAATGGGAAAAAAATGTTTGAAAAGGAGTGGGAGATACAGGCTTCCAGTTTTGAAATGAATGTCACGGGAAGAAAAGGTACAGCATAGGGAATATAATCAATGGCATTGTAATAGCATTGTAAGGTGACAGAGTATAGCATAACTCTGGTGAGTATAGCATAACGTAAAGACTTGTTGAATCACCATTTGTACACATGAGACAATGCAGCATTGCATATCAATTGTACTTCAATTAAAAACGAAAAATAAAAGGATTAGAAAAATTTTTTAATTTATGCTTGAAAGACTGAACTGAAATTCAGTAGGTTGCTCCATAAGTTAAGTGTTCAACTCTTGATTTCAGCACAGGTCACGATCTCACGGTTCATGTGATTGAGCCCCACATCAGTCTCCATGCTGACAGTGTGGAGCCTGCTTGGGATTCTCTCTCTCTCTCTCTCTCTCTCTCTCTCTCTCAAAATAAATAAATAAACATTTAAAGAAGGAAATAGAAGAAATTGTGGTTATAATTGAAATTATAGGTTGAGAAGTGAAAATAATGATCACTTTTAAGTACTAATATTAAGAAATTTTGGTGATGAAAATAATATAAACGTATAGTATGAAATTCTAAACAAAATGCTAATAGTTTTAATGATTTCATCCTGTTAAGCCTTCCTAATAATCCTATGAGGAGGTATTACCATTATAAATCCAATTTTGCGAGCAAAGATAAGGACACTGAGAAGTTAACTTACCTGTCCAAGGTCATACTGCTTACCAGTGACAAACATAATATTATAACCTAGGGATCCTGCCTTTTTACACTATGTTGATACATCCTTTTTGTGTATGTCAATGTTTCTCTAGACATCTAAACATCATAACTCCCTCTGCTTTTTAGTCTATCTACTGCTTTTAGCCTCTCATTTTTTGAATATTCAAGAACCAGAGTTTAGTTCTAAGATACTATATTCTCACCTTCCACCAAGTTCCCTTTTTACTCTTAGGCATAGTAATGTGCTCCAAAGGACAACGGTCTCTTGTAGATTAAGATATTTCTACCATCTATTATTCCGTGGCTTCTGGAGAAGACTTCTTGCCCATGGGATCACATCTTATGAGATTGAATTCTGAAGTCACCACTTAAGGTAATACAGGCAGACTTAAATTTGCATATCACTGGGCCTAAGCCTATTGGAACTATGCAATATTTCTGCTCTGCTTTAAGTAAAATCTGATATAAATCAAACCCTTCTCAAGCTTCATTCCAGAAAAATTTGAAAGGCTTGGTATATGAAGTTTTTCTCTTTAATGCAGCATGCTTGTAAGTAGCCTGGGAACGTGTCTGATGCTAAGCTCTTTTCCAAGGCAGGGATAACTTCTTTGATGAGGAAATTCATTTTACAAAAGCATAAAGCCATAAAAAATGCACTTTATAACATGTTACCTTTAACAACTATAACTATAGAATATTTAAAGCTTTTCCTAAATGTTTTCCTCTGTGGAATGTGGATAAATTGTGCATAACATCTCTTTCTTAGGAACCAACAGGATGAATTTTCATTCTTTAATTTACTAGTGCCTGCCATCTAATTATCCCCACTAACATACATACTCTACTTTCTCCTTCACAAGATAGTAAGGATGAATGGTCTGTATCTAGAGATAATAGATCATGGAATAATAGCCCTGTTTCAAAAAAAAATCAATAATCACTTAGGCTCACACATATGGATATATGCAACACAGTCTTGAATACATAATGTATTTCAAAAATAGGATGCTGCTAGTATAGTATCCATGTGTAAAAGAGAGGTTTTTATATGTTTATAAATATATGAAGTGGATGCTTTGTGTGTGTGTGTGTGTGTGTGAAAATAAGTAAATATATATACATATATATACACATATATATGTACTTTGTGATGTTCCAGAGGGTAGACTTATTACCTACATTTTTTAGACACGTTATAGGTACAAGATACAAAATAAACGTATTTCAATAACATCAGTCCGAACATAATATTCCCAAGTGTAGAAAGAAAAGCTTACTAATTTGTTTACATTCATCTTTTATGTCACTGAAAAAGCTGCCACATAGTGTTAGATATTGATGAAATTCGGTCCATTGTGATAGACCACAGACACATGGTCTTACTTTCATTACTAAAATATTCCCAGTATCCTGGTCACTCTTCATATTGTCATCACAATAGTCTACCACAAGCAAATACTGAGAACTTACTTCACTGTGCATTGTTAACTGCAGAATAATTACTTGAAGGGTTTTGTGATTTACATGAAGTCTGTGGTCCCTATGGTTTTATATACTATGTGCACAATCACAAAGCAGCCTTAGGAAATATAGGTAGGAAATGCTAAATAAAAACAAATATGTTTGGAAAAGTACCAGAACCATATAAAATATATATCCAAGTAGCTTTTCATATAGGAACACTTTATGGAAGAATGAGAAGAGATTTAAAAGATTTTGAAAGATTGGAAAAGTTTGGTGGGTGCGAATTAGATGTACTTTAAAAGGCAGAAGGGAGATTGATTTGGATATGGATCAAACATCTATTTCATTATATGATTCAAAAGGCTTTTCAGCATTGCTTCCTCCATGGCTGATTAAATTATGTATGAGAACACCAGTATCCTGTAACTCTGGTCAATTCACTGAGGAACTTCATTTTAATTCTACCATTAGCTTACATATGGGTTATCAGTATTCAGCAACCTAGCCAATCACCTATAAGAGTTATTGTGGATTATATATTAATTAAGTAAGTAAGGAACACAAAGGATAGCATACAAGATAATTTGTGTAAAACCTATTTCAAGATTATCCTACTTGAGGGACAAAGGAACTGGGCAGTTTTATGCCTGGGATTTTCATCAGGCGCATAGAAATTGCTCAAAGCCCACTGAAAATTTTAAAGGCTAAGGGTGAGTTACTGACAACATCGTCTCCAAAATATAAAATGAGAAATGAGCAAAGCATAGCATTAGTATGATATTTAATTACAATTATCAAAAGTGGAAAAGATTCCAAAAACATTTGGGGGTGGTGATGAGTTTGTTAATGAAAGTTCCTTGTCCCCATTTTGTATTTTCATTTAAGTGAGTGTGGTGTTCTTGTAATGGTTATGTTTGCTTTTCAGTAAGAAAGAAATCTATTTCTCATCCAGTGATTAGTGTTTCTTATTATCATCTGGTACTGTACTTCATTCTTCAGCAGATGGATATTTGTTGATCTCATATTATGCATCAGGTACTATTAAGGGTACTGGGATACAACCATGAACATTTCAGGAAAAAACATTGTTAGACACAAGAGCTATGAAGAAACTAAAAAGGGAGATGTAATAGAAAGTGACATAAATGGTTAGAAAAGCCCTCTTGGAAGAGTTAGCATTAATGTGACCTTTAGGGGATTAAAAGAAAGAGCACCCCAAGCAAAGGTTTGGTAAAAATCTCATCCCAGGCAAGGAAATGGCATTCTCTTAGCAAGTTTTCTGGCTTGAACAAGGACAATGTCATTGGTAGCACTGGCTAACAGTGTGAAGGTATCTGGTCACTGCCGCAGATACTGAATCAAATATCTGGAAATGGACAGTATCTGCATTTTTCAAGAAACTTTCAATGTAATTTTCACCTATGCTGAAAATCTAAAACAACCTGGATGATTCATTGAAATTTTCTAAAAACATTTCTATTTTATATAATAGAGCACAATGATAACACTTTAAAAATAGGTGTAACATAAGAAAACTTAGGTTATTGATAAATTGATCGTTTTTTACACTATGGTTTTATGGAAGGAGTTAGAATGTGTTTAGTACAAGAATAGTTTACTCAAATGGTCAAAATTTATTGTGATTTCTTATGAAACATACAAATTTTGTTTAGATGAAAAATGTATAACATTTTTTGCTTTATGGGTCATGGAATACACATTTTTTGAAGAAGAAAATTGAACCACTATTTAAAGTGTTCACTACAGTTTTCATAAGATGAAAATGCCACAGCAATCAAGCCTAAAAACCCAAATTTCTAACCATTTCTGTTTTAAATAGCTTTTACCTGCCAATGCCATGAATCATATATAATATTTGGTTCAAATAATGAAGAGTAACACAGGCAATAGCCATTTTGTTTTGACTACAAAGAGGGTTGACACCTTTCTTTGTTTGGTGGAGAGTTAAAAAAAAAAGTCAGATGAGATTCAAAGTAGTTTCCTATATTTTCCTTTGTTGTCCAGCCTCCTGGGTATCATTGTACCTCTTTCTGCCAGCTGTAGCGCACAACACAAAATACTATTTAAAGTTTAGGAAATTTTGTATTTTATGTATATATTATATGTACATGAATTATATATATATATACACATATATATGCATCTATATATAATATATATATATATTCAAGATTTGAAAATGAATAAACATCATATATAAGAGTGAGACCTCACTGATGAGATATTTCATGTGTTTCCATCTGTACACTCTATAGTTAGCCAAGCAGCCATGATGATTCTGCCCTGGCTTCAGTCAGGCAATAAGCTTAAAGGTAACATACAGCCCCATCTTCTTTATTCCTATGCTTCTAGTTCTGCCTGAAGTTACTTTGACTGCACTTTCAACATATCCTTTTCCTGGTTTATGGATCTGTAGTAATTTGGGGGAAAGAAGTAGGCACAATTTAAGATTACCAGACTCTTAATTTAGAAGCTGATCCATTATCTCAGGAGAACTTGGAACACTTTTCAGGGTATAGATAGGAAAAAGATAAAACAAGCTTTTGAGCACTGAATCTTAGTCTAGTATTTTTATGAGTCTCCATTCTTTTTATTTCATGTTTTCTTATGAAGAGGATTAATTGGCACTGACTCTTGCTTATGTCTACCCTCCCCCATAATTCCTTAAAGGCAAAAATTATATTTTTGGTAATTAGGGATCAGGTCATGGGCATTCATACTTAATCCATTTTCTTCCTTTCTTCAGATTATGACTGACTGTAGAGAGGACCCAGTTCTTGGTCATGAAATTCAATTAATTTAATTTAAAAAGTAAATTAATTTAATTATAAAAGCAAAGTTCTCACCCTCCCCCCACCCCCGAGATGTGTCTGTCATTATCCATGTTGCCTATCATCAGACACATATTGCCTCACTTGGTACCACAAAGCCCATTGATACTACACATTTAAAAAAACATACTTTGATTCTGTGTTTTCCATATACAGATTCCATTTTCACTTGCTTTTTTTTTTTTCCTGAATCTTGAGTGTTTCTCAGTTAAATTTCATGGGAAATAGAAGTGACATTTATTGGGCTGTTTCAAATCCCAAATACAGATGATATTAAAAATGTCTTTCTGAAAGACTCAAATAAATAAAATCAGAAATTAAAGAGGAGAAATTACAACTGGAAACACAGAAATACAAAAGATTATTAGAAATTAATGCCAAAAAACTGGACAAAATAATACAGATAAACAAATTTCTAGGAGCCTACAATCTTTCAAAACTGAATCTATTTCTATAGAAAATTTGAATAGAACAATTACTGGTAATTAAACTAAATAACTATTTTAAAAACTATCAAAAACTAAAGGTTCAGAACTATGTGGATTAACAGATGAATTTTACCACATTTAAAGAAGAGTTAATACCTATTCTTCTCAAACTAGTAAAAAAGAAAGAAAGAAAGAAAGATAAAAGAAAATGAAGAGGAAGAAAGCTTCCAAATACATTCTACAAAGCCAGCATTACCCTGATACCAAAACCAGATAAAGACAGTACAAAAAAAGAAAACTATAAGCCAATATCACTGATGAACATAGATGCAAAATTCTCAATGAAATATTAGCAAACTGAATTCAACAATACATTAAAAAAAAAACATTGACCACAATCAAGGGGAATTTATTCCAGAGATGCAAGAATGGTCCAATATTCACAAATCAATCAACATGTTGATTTCTATCATATTGATATACCACATTAACAAAATGAAGGACAAAAAATTATAAAATCATATCAACAGATGCATAAAAAGCATTTGACAAAGTTTAACAACAATTCATTGTAAAAACTCTCAATGAAGTGGGAATATACCTCAAGATAATAAAGGCCCTGCATGAAAACCTACAGTTAACATCACATTCAATGATTCAAAACTGAGAGCTTTTTCTTCAAGATGAGTACAAAACAAGAATGTTCACTCTCATCACTTTTATTCAACATAGTACTGGAAGTCCTAGTCATAGCAATCAGTCAAAAAGAAAGAAAGAAAGAAAGAAAGAAAGAAAGAAAGAAAGAAAGAAAGAAAGAAAGAAAGAAAGAAAAAAAGAAAGAAAGAAAGAAAGACACATCCATATAGGCAAGGAAGAAGATAAATCATCATCATTTGCAGATGATATGATATGATATACAGAAAATCCTAAAGGCTCCACCAAAACAAGTAGAAGTAATAAACAAATTTAGTAAAGTTGTAGGATAGAAAACTGATACTCAGAAATTGGCACTGCTTGTATACACTAATAACAAAGTAGCATAAAGAAAACTTAAAAACAATTTCATGTACTATTTCACGTCATAAATAAATAAATAAATACCTTGAAATAAGCTTAACCAAAGAGGTTAAAGAATACACTCTGAAGACTGTAGAACATTGACGAAAGAAACTGAAGACAACACATATGAATGGAATAATATTCCCTGCTCATGAATTGGAAGAATTAATATTATTAAAAAGTCCAAAGCATCCAAAGACATCTACAGATTTGATGCAATTTCTATTAATATACCAAATGCATTTTTCACAGACTTAGAACAAATAAAATTGAAACTTATATGGAACCATAAAGGACTGTGAATAACCAAAGAGATCTTGAGAAAGAACACCAAAGCTGGAAATAATGCAATTTCAGATATCAAGATATACTCCAAAGCTGTAGTAATCAAAACAATATGGTATGGCACAAAAGTAGACACATAGATCATAGACGAAAACAGAAAAACCAGAAGTAAACCCACATTTGTACAGTCAATTAATCTTCAAGGGGCAAGAGCAGACAATGGGAAACAGATAGCTTCTTCAATAAATGGTGCTGACAACACTGGACAACTACCTGTGAAAGAATGAAACTGAGCCACTTTCTTACACTATACACACAGAAAAAAAAAACTCAAAATAAAGTAAAGACCTAAATGTGAGATATGAAACATAAAACTCCCAGAAGAAAACATAGGCAGTAATCTCTTAGACATTGGCCTTTGCAAAGTTTTTCTCGGTATGTTCCTTAGGCAAAGAAAACAAACACAGAAATAAACTAGTAAGACTATATCAAAATAAAAAGCTTTTGCACAGCAAAGAAAACCATCAACAAAACAAAAAGGAAATCAGCTGAGTAGAAGATATTTGAAATGATATATCTAATTAAGGTTTAATATCCAAAATATATAAATAACTTACATAACTCAACACCAAATTCACAATCATATCGAAAAATGGCAGAGCACCTCAACAGACATTTTTCCAGAGAAGACATACAGATGGTCAACAGACACATGAAAAGATGTTCAGTACCACTGATCATCAGGAAAATGCAAATGAAAACCAAAGTGAGATATCACTTTACACCTGTTAGAATGGCTAGAATCAAAAACAAAAACAAAAACAAGAAATAACAAGATGGGGAAGTGGAGAAAAGGGAACATTTGTGCACTGTTGGTGGAAATGTAAATTCTTACGATCATTGTGGAAAACAGTTTGAAGAAAACATGAAGAAATGTGGAAAACATTTGAAGAAAAATTTTTTCTTCAAAAAATTAAACATAGAAATACTATATGATTTAGTAATTTCACTACTGGGCATTTATCTGAAGAAAATGAAAACACCAGTTGGAAAAGATATATATACCTCAATGTTTCTTCCAGCATGGAAGGAACCCAAGTGACCATCAATAGATGAACGGACAAAAAAAAAAAAAAAAAAATATATATATATATATATATATATATATATATATATAACATATATATTACATATATACATGTATACATATATTACATATATATTACATATATATTTTATATATATACACATATATATAAAGATATGCATATAATGAAATATTAGTCAGCCATTAAAAAGGATGAGTTCTTGCTTTTTGTGACAACATTGATGGACCTAAATGGCGTCATGCTAAATAAAATAAGGCAGACAGACAAACAAACAAAACAAATGAATAAACAGAAACATAAAAAGAAGCAGCATACCTGTAAGTATAGATAACAGACTGTTGGTTTGGAGAGGGTAGGGGGTTGCAGGGACGAGCAAAATGGGTGCAAGGGAATGAGAGATGCAATTATGGAATGAAAAAGTCATGGGAATGAAAGGTAGAGCCTGGGAAACATAGTCAATAATATTGTCATTGCACTGTAGGGTGACAGATGCTAACTACACTTGCGGTGAGCATAGCATAGTGTATAGAGATGTTGAATCACTCTGTTGTATATCTGAAAGTGATGCAACATTGTGTATTAACTATACTCAAATAAAAGAAACTTAACAAAAGAAGTTCTTTGGGTTCAAAGTTGTACCTAGAAGAATCCCAGTTGACCTGGCTCTCATCTGGGAGTATGGTTTAACTGTTAATTTGGTTAAGCTTACATTAGGGAGTGGAGGGAAAGAACGTTAAGACTTGAAAGTATCTTTGAATTGACTCAAGCCTTTTGGATTAAGGTATAAAAATATGAGTAAAAGATTTTCTTCACATTAACTCTCTTGATCCATTGATTTCAATAGATGCAAGTAATGCCACTCCCACGGCACAGGATCTTGCGTCTTCTTTCTTCTAAACCATGACAATAAGCTATGGCACCATCATCAGTTGGTTATTGGACTTGCTCAGAAATCTTGATGTATTTTTTTAAAATTTATTTTAATGTGTACTTATTTTTGAGAGAGAGACAGAGCTTGAGTGGGGGAGTGGCAGAGAGCAAGGGAGACACAGAATCTGAAGCAGGCTCCAGGCTCTAAGCCGTCAGCACAGAGCACAAAGTGGGGCTCGAACCCACAGATGGCGAGATCACGACATGTGCTGAAGTTGGACGCCCAACCGACCGAGCCCCCGAGGCACCCCCAGAAATCTTGATGTTTTTGTTTCTTAGTTTGTTTTTGTTTGTTTGTTTTCTGATTTAACAACTGGTATCCAAAGAGCTTTCTATCCCACTCATTTGGACCCTTTCCTCCCTACTATATGCCACAGGCCAAATCTTTTCAAATGTGATTTTACACAGGTGGAAATAAAGGGCTGCCACTTTGACAGCTTTGGGTACTGTGTTGGTGGCATATCGATAACAGAACTTCCCAGCCTAGCTTTTCATTTAGCTTCTCCTTAGAAGAATTTGTGGGGGTGTTGTTGCTGTTGTTGTTGTTGTGTTTTTTGTTTGTTTTTGGTTGTTTGTTTGTTTTGTTTGGGTATGGACATAACATATAAAGGGATGGTATAGGTAAATCAGCCTCAACTAAAGAAATAATTTTACAACTTTTTAAATGCTCCAATCTACAATCTCCTTTCACTCTTACATCTGAAACTCAAAACGATGTAGCACATTAGGGAGGACATGGTCTCTTCTTCCAATTTTGCAGATAAGAAAAGGGAGATTGGAATTATGAATCAGACATATTTGGTTTCAATTTCTGGCTACGTAATTTACTAGCAATATGAATTTCAGTGAGTTACTCCGTATCCCTATTTAGAAAATGTTTTGAGCAGTTAAATACAACACGGAAGCTAAAGCTGTTAGCACCATTTAGCAATCAGTAATTACTTAAGAAATAGTAGTTATTTTGCTTTCAATTTAACTCCAACATTTCCCTACTTTATCAAGATGAACACTAATTCTCAGTCATTCAAATATTTTAGAATTTCTGTATGTTGGCGAGTGCATTAATACACATTCCTGTAATTTCACTTTTAACCCCTGAGCCATATGTTTTGGCATAAACTCTGTTCCCTACATAATAACAAAGATATGCCAACACCATTCATCAAACATAGTTAGAAAAGGCAGAAAGGGGAAATGGCACGGAATATTTTCATGTAATTTTTGTGAACCACAGATGTTTAAGTAGAGTTGTATTAATAATTTCATCATTCATAATAAATTAATTTATTGGAGGTTACCACCGCCAACTGTTTTATAGATCAAAGTGTTAAGCCGTATTTAATAAATCATTTTCATTGTCTAAGAATATGTAAAAAATTTAGCTGTCATATCAATCTATATTGAAGATCCACAAGGAAGTTTCAATGAAACATAATTCCCTAAATATACTAAGAAATTTCATATATCAGAAAACAGCCTTTCAAAATATATGTACCATGTTATTAGAAAACATATTTAAAATAAATTTCACCTTTTTCACTTTATGAATCTGATCAAGTTTGTCCAAATATTGGCCAAGAGAAGAACCATAGTTAATTGTCTTATTCCAACCTCCAGCTCCTGCTAAAATTTTGGTTTATTTTCTTTGGAGACCTCTGTTGAAGGTACATTTTCTTTTCAACAATTTTTTCCCTTCTCTTTATATAGTCTCTTCTATTTTATGTTTATGGTTTTCTTATTATCCTTGCAAAAATATTATGAGCAAATTATTCAGATTGGGTTTATAACCAAGTAACTTAAAAATTTATACTTGAGTCTGACTAGACGCAAATCTAAAACCCAGAAATGCTGCTAAATAATTGATTCTGTCTTAAGTGACTTGTTTGAATTGTGATTGTTGATTTTGTTGGAAGTTTCAATTAGATCTCCTCTTAGATAATATGTAGCTATTCCAGTAGTTTCTTCTCTCTCCCTCCTAATTTTTAAAATGGTTTTCTAAACAAATAACTCGCTAAGTTTTTCTACCTATCGATTCCTTCCCTCATCCCACCCTCCCCCATTTCCATCTATTATGGGCTAAACCACGTCTTCCTAAAATTCCTATGAAGTCCTAACCCCTAATGTCACTGTATTTGTAGATAGGACCTTAAGGGAGGTAACTAAGTTAAATGAAATCATAAGTGTGAAACCTTAAACCCACAGGACTTGTGTCCTTATAAGAAGAGGAAAAGAGACCAAGTCTCCCTCTTCATGCATGCACAAAGAGTCCGCGTGAGAACACAGGGGGACGGTGGTCAACTACAAGCCATGCACAGTGACTTCACCAGAAAGCAGTCTGTTGGCCTCTTTATCTTAGACTCCCAGCAACCAGAACTGTGTCTGATATTTAGGCCATCCAGTGTGTAGTGTGCTATTACAGCTCGTTCTGTTGCACCCAGTTTCATTTTCACCCCATTACTAGACCAGGTGCATTCTTAAAAAAAAGTTTATTTATTTTGAGAGAGAAAGAGAGAGACAGAGCACAAGTAGGGGAGAGACAGAGAGAGAGAAGGAGACAGAATCCCAAGCAGGCTTGCACTGTCCACATAGAACCTGACACACAGCTTGATCTCTCACGAACCCCGAGATCATGACCTGAGCCAAAGTCAAGAGCCAGATGCTTAACTTACTGAGCCACCCAGGCACCCCAAGACTAGGTGCATTCTTATAGGTTCTCATATCTCATACTATTTTAGATTTCTGTTGCCCTGACTGGGTTAGGAGTTTCCTTAACTTAGAGACTGCTTACTGTCAACTCAACACCCTTTAAAATCAATCAAAGGGAATGGTGTATGGTAGGATACGAGAAATGCTTGCTGAAGCACATTTTTGGAGACAGATTATCGAAGACTGGCCACCATAAAGATGTCAAATAATTTTACATTTTCAATTTAATATGAATTGAAATTCCACAGTGCTTTTGTATGTGATAGCATTGTGGATATATCTTCTTCAGTGGAAGAAAATATCTATCAATTAGGGTGTTAAGTATAGAATGATGTATCAACTTGATGGACATTTATGCAGACGCTGAAAATCATGGTTACGAACTCAGGGAAGCATTATGGGATAGTTACAATCAAATCTAGGTAAACTGTGTGTAACATTATGAAAGATTATAACAAAATGTGAAATGAAAAAGCCAGGAAATGAATTTGCTCATGTACTATGATTACAAGTATTTACAGATGAAAGCATATGAGAATATTTAGAGAAAATAGTTATAACATGGCCAATATGATTATTTTACCCATTTTCCAAATTTCTTCTGTTTTTTTTCTTATTTTCATTATTACAATACTAAATTTATATTCAAAAATACAAGGAAGCATTTAATACCATAGACACATATATTGAAAGAGTCCACACAAAAGGGCAAAATAGCATGGTAGCTAAACATATGGGTAAGGGAAAAGTGTGTTCACATGTCAGTTTTAAAATTACTAACTTGGGGACCTTGGGAAAAAGAAGTAATTTACATGCTCTAAGGCTTAGTTTCCTTATCTTTCAAATGGAATTAATATTAACAATAATGTCCACCAAAACACTTAAAATCCAGAAATACAGTAAGTGCTCTTAAAGGCTAGCTAATAATTTCCAAAAGAAAGTAAGCTCCGTGAGGTTAGGGACTTGCTTAATTCATTACTGTAGATGAGGATCTGGCATTTAGTAGTTTTATAATAAGTGTTTATTAATGAATGAATGAGTGAAAGAGAGAATATAATAAGCTAATAGAAAGCTTAGGAAGGTTGAGGAAAACAGCAGAAC
Source organism: Felis catus (assembly GCF_018350175.1). NCBI lineage: Eukaryota > Metazoa > Chordata > Mammalia > Carnivora > Felidae > Felis > Felis catus. The sequence continues at coordinate 180,496,860 of NC_058371.1, forward strand.
TATATATAATGAAAGGGTTTTTTTTTCTTAATAAATTTCATTATTTGGAAAATGGGCAGTTTAACTATAATAACACTTTATATTTCCTAAAGAAGATTAATACAATTCTCCTACCTGTATAAGCTGTTTCCTGAATAAAACAGATACTTTATTGCAGAAACTACTTTGACCCATACCTTGTAGTAATTTACCATGTTTCTGTTCAAAATTATTTCCTTGTGGATAGTTAGCTCAAGCTCCAGCAGAATCAGCCACAGTAAATAAGTAAAATAAAATTACCATAAGAATGCTGAATAACACTTGATAGGGTCCTTCAATATTTTTGGATGAGAAAAAGCAGAAATTGCCTAACGCTCAGAATGCCTCTGCTGAAAAAGCTGTGTTCCCAGCTTTCAGAATTCATCTTGCTACTTCTGCTCAGTGATGTCACTAAAATTCACTGATACCCCCCTTTCCACATACACACATTTTTTTTTTCAACCTCACGTTGCATTCTATTCTCGGTTTGCTGTCTTTTTTTTTTTTTTTAATTTTTTTTCAACGTTTATTTATTTTTTTGGGACAGAGAGAGACAGAGCATGAATGGGGGAGGGGCAGAGAGAGAGGGAGACACAGAATCGGAAACAGGCTCCAGGCTCTGAGCCATCAGCCCAGAGCCCGACGCGGGGCTCGAACTCACGGACCTGGAGATCGTGACCTGGCTGAAGTCGGACGCTTAACCAACTGCGCCACCCAGGCGAGCCTCGGTTTGCTGTCTTAAAAACACAACTGAAATACATCCCAGGGTATTGATTATCTCTGTGATTTAAGTTAAAAAAAATATCAAGGACTCGGAAGGCAATAAACAAAGTGGTAGGCAGTTTTCTCTATCACTTTTTCTATGAATAGCACAGCAGCTATGTAAAGATGTTTTAGGATAAAAGGAGACCTGAATGAGCCATCTAGTGAATTGATAGTAAACTTCCTTCCCATGCACATAGGGGAGTATAGCACTGACTTAGATGTGTTCTGGGAGCTAAAGCACTCACCCACTCTTTGTTTGAGAAATAAGTGTGAATGAAGTGAATCAGAGATTCTCCCAACTCCAACCTGTACAAATGTGTTTATTGATTCAAAAGGTTAGTCATTCCAAAGTATGTATGTACGTATTCATACATACATTCGTATGTATTCATTGAGCATTTACTCTGTACCAAAGGGCTGGGGGATTTGTCTTCTAACAACTTACATTCTAACTGGTGGAGAGGCACTCTAAATAAAAGACTGTGAGTCATGTAATTTCAGAACATGAAGAAATGCTAATAAAGAAATAATGGGGCAGTGGGATAGTGAGTAGCTTAAGGAGATTTTCATGGTTACTTTAAAAACAAGTGTTTTGAATGGCTTCTCTTAAGGTAACATTTTTAACCCAAAAGGTTACTCATGAACAGTCAGCCATGACCATAAGGGAAGAAGAACATTGGAGGCTTGGAGGAAATATTTCACAAATTTCCAAAAAGGTTAGTGGCTTAAAATTTTCAAAGGATTAAAGAAAGCAAGAAAGCAAGGGAAAGAAAGAGGAAAGACAAAAGAAAAGACAAAAGAAAAGAAAAAGAAAAGAAAAGAAAAGAAAAGAAAAGAAAAGAAAAGAAAAGAGAGAAAAGGGAGAGGAGGGGAGGAGAGAAGAGAAGAGAAGAGAAGAGAAGAGAAGAGAAGAAGGGAAGAAAAAAGAAAAATGTTAGTGAGGCTGAAGAAACAGGGAAGGGCTGTATGGGGGACAGGGTAGAGAGAGAATAACATGGACTCAAATTGTCCATGAAAACAAAAGGTCTGAATGTTCTTCTAATTTCACTTGGTGGCCAGTAGAGCATTTTCTACAAGGCAGTGATAATTATCTGCTAGATAATTTCTCTACATGTACACACTATTCAATATCTTACATCTTAAGGAAAAGTTTATCATGGTGTCTGGACACATGGGCACTAAGCCCCATCCTGGGGTCAGAGAAAGATGTAGAAGGAATCAATGTGGGAACTGAATTTTGAGAGCTTTAATGAGATGAAAGAGAGGAAAGGAGGTAGCTCTCTGATCCAAAAGAAGAAGAGGAAAAAAAAATCACTGAACATGGGATTCTTGTCACAGAGACATAGATTTTAACAGTTTGTATTCATCTAATCTCTGCACTGAAGTAGTATCTTCCTAAGTCAGTGACCAATCCTTTTATCTCTTTACCATGACACTTGGCCTACTTTAACCATTGTTCCTGTAATCGAGAGGGTGTAAAACAATCTTTTATTTACTTTCTAGGAGTATTTATAACATGTTTGTCAAAACAGAATGTACACAGAGGTGAAAAATTAATGTTAACTAGTTTATTCTTAAACATTGCATTAAAAATGTACCAAATCGGAGCTATAATTTAATGTTTTCTGAGTTCAGATGCTATCGTATTAATTTCAGAGATGTGTCAACACATATCAAGTATTCTCAATAGCTCGATGCCTTGCAACTCTTGGCTTCGTTTTCTTTCTCATGTTATGAAGGGAATTATTAAATAGTTACTATGTGAGTCATAAAAGTATAGTTCGTCTTTGTTATCAATAATACTGATTACGCTTTTGATTGTTTTTTTTCCTTTGTTGAGACAACTTTACATTAACATTCTTTAACTCTTGATTTTGCCAAAAAGTATGTAAATGTAAATAAAAAGAAACTGAAACTCACTGGTGTCCCTGTAGCTTTAAGCAACCTAGCCACATATGCTTAAAGAAAACACCAAAGAAACTGATAGCTTTAAATGTATCTACTAGACATATATTTTATTTACTACAAATATAAAAAATCTTCATGTATCCTAGAGCTAGCATAGAGAGGCATTCACCGATTTACAGAAAAATATTAGTGTGTATTTGTAAGTCACCTCCCATTTATTGGACTGTTGTGCTGTTTGGGAAAGATTCATTTTTCAACAAAATAAAATTCGACATTGACGTCGATAGGCAGCTGTTATCATGTCTGAATTACCATTGAAGAAAAGGAGTATCAATGAGGCTAAGCCAACTCCTTTCAGTCAGTGGGGTAGGACCAGACCTGAGCTCAAGACCAGCTAATCCTGCTGTGCTCCAATCTAAACCTCGGCTACTTTCAGAGCATGCTTGAAGATTCAGGAACAGAATCTGGGTTTCTTTTATTATGCAACTTACTCTGGGAAGAGTAAAAGAAAATAAAATTATGAAAGAAGGGGAAAGAAAATTCAGACATGGCTATTTTGTTCTTTTTATTCTTTTTTTTTTTTTACTACCCTATGCCATTTCTCTCCTCTTATCCTGTTTTCTATTGTTCTCTCTCTGTGTGTGTGTGTGTGTGTGTGTGTGTGTGTGTGTGTGTGTGTGTGTTTTATTTCAACCCCAGTTAGTTAACATATTGTGTAATAATGGTTTTGGGAGTAGAATTTAGTGATTCTTCACTTACCTATAACACCCAGTGCTCATCCCATCAAGTGTCCTCCTTAACGCCCATCACCTATTTAGCCCATACCCCACCTACTTCCCCTCCAGCAACCCTCAGTTTGTTCTCTGTATTTAAGAGTTTCTTATGGTTTGTCTCCCTCTCTGTTTTTTTTATCTTATTTTTCCTCCCCTTCCCTTATATTCATTTGTTGTGTTTCTTAAATTCCACTATAAGTGATATCATATGATATTTATCTTTCTCTGCCTGACGTATTTCACTTAGCATAATACACTCTATTTCCATCCACGTTGTTGCAAATGGCAAGATTTCATTCTTTTTGATCTCCGAGTAGTATTCCATTGTATATAAATACCACACCTTCTTTATCCACTTGTTAGTCAATGAGCATTTGGGCTCTGTCCATAATTTGGCTATTGTTGATAGTGCTGCTATAAATATTGGGGTGCGTATGCCCCTTCGAATCAACATTTTTGTACACTTTGGATAAATGCCTCGTATTTATTGCAATTGCTGGGTTATAGGGGAGTTCTATTTTTAATTTTTGGGGGATCTTCCATACTGTTTTCCAGAGTGGTTGCACCAGTTTGCATTCCCACCACCAGTGCAAAACTGTTCCTCTTTCTCTGCATTCTCAACAACAGCTGTTGTTTCCTAAGTTGTTCATTTTAGCCATTCTGACAGGTGTGAACTGGTATCTCATTGTGGTTTTGGTTTGTATTTCCCGATGATGAGTGACGCTGAGCATTTTTCATGTGTCTGTTAGCCATCTGGACGTCTTCTTTGGAAAAGTGTCTGTTCGTGTCCTTTGCCCATTTCTTCACTGGATTATTTGTGTTTTGGTAATGAGTTTGATATGTTCATTATAGATTTTGGATACTAACCCTTTATTCATATGCCATTTGCAAATATCTACTCCCTTTCCATTGGCTACCTTTTAGTTTTGTCGATTGTTTCCTTCACCGTGCAGAAGCTTTTTATCTTGATGAGATCCCAATAGCTCATTTTTTCTATTTTTCTCCTTGACTCCAGAGACATGTCTAATAAGGAGTTTCTGTGGCTGAGGTCAAAGAAGTTTTTTGCTTTGTTTCTAATGGCATGTCTTTTTCCTTTGATCCACAGCTTTGTGACTCTAGTACCTTTGGAAACATATTTTATCTCTTCAAGAGAAAAATGTATAAAAATATATGATCATAGAATAGCAAGCTTAATATGACAAGGTCTATAATTTTATATGAACATTTTTGTCATTTTTAAGCTTCTCAGCATAATCCCCATGTGAAAACATGCTTGCAAATATGCAGATACCACACATAAAATTATGTAATTCTGATTTTTTTGTTGTTGAGCTTAAAAGCTATGGAAATATACTAGAAGCAAAGTGCTTATCATTGGTGACACTGCAGAGAAAAAGTGATGTAGTTACACATAACATAAGTTACACAGCCTCAGAGCCTCAGTTATATAAACCAAAAAGATTTCTTAAAAGATCCCGGGAATATTAATTCCACTATGATTCCCTCTAAAATGAAATGAATCGTTAGAAGACTATTACAATAAGCTGTGCAAGAGTGCACAGTAAAATATTTATTTGATTTCATAAGGAGAAACATATCACTTCTGTTCTACCATCAGAAAACATTCAAATACCAAGAATTTGGAAGGCTGGGAGTAATGGAGGGAAAAATAAGTAGGGAAAAGATTAGTAATCCATTTTCCAAGAAATAGTGCCCTTTTCCAAGGTTTGCCAATTTGCAAACATATAATCACGTGTGCCGGCTTTTCAAAGAAAATAATTTAAAAACATAGCACGATCTTAAATCATAAATTCCATAGCTCCAGCATTCTCTAAGTTCTGCTAAAATTAAAAATACTTTTTCATCTGAAAAAAAAACCCTAGTTTATTTATTCTCAACTGCAAAATGAATGAAATAAAAAACTTCAATGCTAAATTACAAAGGGCTAAAATGTTTTATGGCACCTCCCATGAAGAGATGGAACCTCTACCTGAAATTGTTGACTCTGGGCTTGTCTGTGACTTGCTTTGACCAAGAGAATCAAGCAGATAAGTAATGTGGATGTTTTTAGCCTTGGATTCAAGACATCTTACAGCTTTCTGTTCTTGAATGTAAATAAACATACGCTAAATTGTTGAGTGATGAGGAACATGTGCCCATTTGCTCCTGTCATCCCAACTTATAGCCAGCTAACCCCATGAAGAGGAACTGGTTGACCTGCAAATGACCAGAAATGGATGACCCCTATGCATAAGTGAATCCAGCTGGCACCAGGAGAAGAACCATCCAGCTGAATGCAGCCCAAATATTCAACCCACAGAGCACTGAGCTAAATAAATGTTATCCTTTCAAAGTCACTAAGCTTCTGGATGGACCTTTTTATTCTGCACAAAATAACTGATATAACACCCATAAGTAGGGATCGGACAAAATCATTTCAACGTGTTTTCTCTAACACAGTAAATATCAAGTGATATGTAGATATTAATTTCACTACCTGTGCACTCTGCCTGAATGTGGATTCCTTCAGGTGTCTGAAAATTCTGGAGACTCAGAGCTGTGGTGGCTTCTTTAGTGATGGAGATTGATAAAAGTGGATTAGCCTGCTTGTTGAGCTGGCCCTCTATCAGCCACATCTGAAGGTGGCTAACTCGTCTCTAGGTAGGATTCTGCAGTTACTATCTATTATTTTCTCCAGGGCAGAAACTTTGGACCTATGGAGATAGGTGATCACATTCCTCAAACATCATTCAGCTCCATGAAGGACACAGCACCATGGACTTCTAAATAGATGTAAAATTGGGGCACCTGGGTGGCTCATTCGGTTGAGTGACTGACTTGGGCTCAGGTCATGATTTCATGGTTTGTGAGTTCAAGCCCCGTGTTGGGCTCTGTGCTGACAGCTCAGAGCCTGGAGCCAGCTTCTGATTCTGTGTCTCCCTCTCTCTCTGCCCTTCCCCCACTCATGCTCTGTCTCTCTCTGTCTCAGAAATAAACATTAAAAAAATTTAAATAGATATAAAATGTAAACAAGCATGGTTTGTTAGCAAATAAGGGTCCTTAATAGGGATTGAGCTCCTAGCTTCAAATATGAAACGAAGAGCTGTTGGAGGAGGTCATCAAGAAGATGTGATCTCTAGTTGACCCTCCAGCTGGGCCCAGGCCATCAGAAGTTCCCCACCTGCTCCCCTGCCCTTGAAATGTGGATTCTGCTCACCTTTCCCAGGAACTGTGAACCATTTTCAGGGACACACCCTTGAGAAAGTAAGGTGTTGTTGAGACTATATGGATAGTGTATGTGATAGAAACCACTTAAGGTCTCTATACAAACTTTGAAGATTCTTCCAGATGGCTGTGGAAATCTACTCCTCTGGTGCCACTCAAGGTAAGCCTCGAGAGTAAATTCCCTTGCTTATTAATACCTGCGATCTATCAAGCTGGAGTGACTTGCCTTGTTCTTGGGCCTCTCTCTGATCTCTTTGTATGCGGGCCAGTTTGTGAATCAACAAGAACACATTTAGTTCTTTAATTGCATGTCTGTTAACGGAAAACACAGATTAAATAAAGAAAACACTGTTGCCTCATTTACCTTAGGGGTGGAGGGAGTAAATGATAAATTTTTCCGGACTTGAGTCCCATGATTTTTGTAGAAAAGAAGGTTGGTCACCGCTTGGTAGTGAGTTCCTGGATGGAGTCGCTCAGCTTAGTTACTTTAGACAAAGCCACCCATTTCATTAGGGGATTCCAGAACGGGAAGCCACCCCGGCACTGGTAAGAAAGCCTATGCTGTTGGGGCGCCTGGGTGGCTCATGCGCTTAACCATTCAACTTCAGCTCAGGTCATGATCTCACAGTTCCTGGGTTTGAGACCTGCATCTGGCTCTGTGCTGTGTTCAGATTCTGTGTCTCCTTTTCTCTCTGCCCCTCCTCCACTTGTGCTCTGTCTCTCTCTCTGTCTCTCAAAAATAAATAAATATTTAAAAGAATTAAAAAAAGAGAGAGAGAGAAAGAAAGCTTGTGCCATTTCCACAAAGTTTGCAAGAGAGAGGGCCTGAAGGCCTATGCTTTTAAGTGGTTAGTTGGGTTGCTCAGGAAGTTTTTCAAAAACGGTGCTTGTCAACTTGAGGAATTTCTCCCCTAGGACATTTGGGACTATCTTGAAAAAATATTGTTTTTAATGTTTATTTATTTATTTTGACAGAGAGAGAGAGAGAGAGAGAGAGAGAGAGAGAAAGCAGAGGAGAAGGAGAGAGAGTATCCCAAGTAGGCTACATGTTGTCAGAGCAGAGCCCAACATGGGGCTCGGTATCAGGATCCTGAGATCATGACCTGAGTTCAATTCAGGAGTCAAACACTTAACCCACTGAGCCACCCAGGCACCGCCATCTTGCAAACATTTCGGCTGTCATATTGGCAGTGCAGTGTCGTATTGGTTGTCTAGGGGCAGCCAAAGATTCTACCAAATACCCTAAAATGTACAGTTCAGTGTCCCCCTCTGCCCTTAGCTGCATCCAAGATGTCAGTAGGGCCAAGTCTGCGAAACTCTGCTCCAGAGAATCCAAGCCTTCGGCAGAAGAGTGAAAACTCGGATACAGTTTACTCTCGGCCCTTCAAATTGTGTCTTTAAAGTCCGATGACAATCTTAATTGAAACATAATTGTTGTGCTTAAGTTTGCAGTATTCTGTTATAACAAAATCATGCTATTCTCTTTACATTTTACAAACTACAGGTTTTGAATCATTTAGGGAAGAATCTTTTTTTTTAACGTTTATTTATTTTTGAGGGAGAGAGAGACAGGGTGCTAGCGTGGGAGGGGGCAGAGAGAGAGGGAGACACACAATCCCCAGCAGGCTCCAGGCTCCAGGCTCCACCCAGGCGCCCCTAGGGAAGAACTTTTTATTTAAAAGGAAACAACAGGCCCAGGCCCTTAACACAGGATCCTCTGAAACAATTTACCATAGTAAATTCACCCTCTATAATCATAAATCCTCCCTTACTGGGGCACCTGGGTGGCTCAGTCGGTTAAGCATCAAACTTGGCTCAGATCATGATCTCATGGTTTGTGAGTTCGAGTCCCGCGATGACAGAATCTGACAGCTCAGAGCCTGTTTCAGATTCTGTGTCTCCCTCTTACTCTGACCCTCCAGCTCACACTCTGTCTCTCTCAAAAATAAATAAAACGTGAAAAAAATATTTAAAAAGACCTCCCTTATTATACAATTTTTGTTTCACAAAAGAAACGTTTGAGTACTTGTGTTAACAATAGGCAAAATCTCTTTTTATGAATTGCATGTGTAACCAAGGTCAAAAGTGAATCATTGCAAGGTGGTCTCAGGAGTCTTGGGGGCTCTACAAGATATTTTTCTGAGCGTCTTCCATAGCACACAAATATCATTCAACATATGAAAACCAACACAGTACCCTTGCTTTTTGGGAAGTGTTAGAAGAAATTACCTACTTCGCGACATCCTCACTCAGGATTTCACTCCTCATGACACCTTATACTAAGATATATGCAGCTTAATTAGGATTAAACTGACTTTGTTTTGAAAGGTTATAACTTAAATCATGATTCTAAATTATTTTTTTTCTAAATCTACTTATATTATTTTTACGAAACTTACAGAATTAAAGGGACATTTAATTGTATAAAATGTATTCCCCTCATTCCTCCTAAAATAGAATCAGATTGAGGGTTGTCAATCCTTTGAAAGTTAAAACCCAAACAATAGATTACTTTGCTTCTCCTTATGCTCTTTACTCCTTTCCCTTCTCCGTTGTGAATTTTCCAAAAGACAGCGGTCAATTTAGGAGTCTTTCCATCATCTCATGTAGAGAGTGGAAGGATACATAAGTGAGATAGGGGAAGCTGGCCTAAAGCACAGATTTTGAGAAGATATACATGCCAAAACTGTTGTAATAAAGTTTTATGGTTGGATAAATATTGTATGAAATGGCAGAAAACCAATCTTTATAGAAGTTCTGTATCACCGAACGTATACTTTAAGTTTTTGAAATTCTTGAGTTTTGCTTTTGTAACATATAGATCAAAGTTTAGAATACGAGTACTTTTTTTTTCTCCTTTCTGAAAGCCATTCTGGTGGTTAGTAAACGTTTTACAGTATTACTTGATCTTTAAATTATTTCAGACTTCTTCGTTATCTTGATTACATTATCTTATACAGTGACCTCCCCCCCCCCAAAAAAAAACCCTGTTTTTACTTCTTTTATTTATTGACTATGACAGTGAATATACTTGGGAGGGTTTTTTGTAGAAATTAGTGTCCCTATGCATAATGCATATGGAAGAGAAAAATAGTTTAATTTTTATTTATCTTAGAAGTGGAGTCTGACATTTATGCTGTCATTCAAAATTAAGCAATGCCTTCCAAATTTTCTCGTTTATTCGACAAACATTGAATACACACATGTCAAAATGCCCCTAGACAAAGAGATACAATGATTAAAAATGAAATGTAGTTGCTTTCACAGAATTCTCATTATAACATGTTTATTCTGTTTATTCTCCCTCTATTCTTTGGATTACGATATTTCTCTTGACTACTTTTCAATCTATGCATTCATCTTTTTAACAAATATTGATAGGGTGCCTATTTGCTTGGCTCTGTGCTACATGCTTGGTACATAGTGGTGAGATGATTATCCTCTTCATGGTTCTTAAATTATAATGGGGGGAATAAACATTATGTAATAAAGGCAGAAATGAATACAAATTAATGAGATTTTTAAGTACTAAGAAGGAGACAAACACAATGCTTTGTAAGAAAACAGCTGTGTGAAAGTGCATTCTAGTACCCATTGGGCAGACCAGTAACATCCTTAGAGAACCAAAATTAAGCTGACAGCTGAATGAAGGGAAGAATCTAGCTATGCCTAGGAATTCATATTTAGATTTTTCTGATAGACCGGCATTATGCATAAGTAGTGAGGTGGGTAAGAGGCACAGTGTTGAATACACGAAAGAGTCCAGTGCAGCTGAGATTCAGTGAATAAAAGGAGAGAGAGATACTTAAGCAGAGATGTTGGGTAGAGAGTTGAGTATAAGTCAAACCTCTGAGGAGGCAATCAAACTTGAGTCAGATGTAGAACTAATCTTGGGCTGCAGCTGAAAGTCATAGAACAGATTAGATTCACTCAAAGAGAGAGTGTAGAGAAGACAATTCCTGTCTAGATACAACAGTAAAAATAGGGTAAAGGACTAAAATTCGGGAGCATGTCCTAGATGTGGGGATCCAGAATACACAGACAAAACTTTGCCTTTTAGAAGATTAAGGCCAAGATGGAGAGATAGACAAGTATTTGGATAGTTACATGATAGAGGTATACACTAGGTCCTGATGGGACACAATGACACAAACATTTAATTCTGCTTGTGGGTAGTGTGGAAAGACTAAAAGAAGTATGACATCGAGCTATTCTAAAAATCTTCAAAATGCTTCAAGTAACAAGCTAATAGGATATAGAGAAGATCATTCTGGGCAAAGGATTTAAGATAAAAAATTCAAAGCATTTGAGCAACTGTAAGTAGTTCAACTTAATGACATGGTTATGGCTTCTTCTGGAATTTAAGATTTAGGTTAACCTTCACTGATGTACCTTTTCTCCTTTATTTTACATTCTTATAGTAATTAGGAAATCATATTGCTTTTGCCCTTTAATTGTCTGCATTAATATGTTCTCTCCTGATCTGCCCTTAATCTACACAGGGAAAAGAGGAGAGTCATTCATTTAATTTTTTTTGTTTTGTTTTGTTTTTTACTGTTTATTTTAGAGACAGAGCACAAGCAGATGAGGGGCAGAGAGATCCAGAGACAGAATCTGAAGCAGGCTGAAGGCTCTGAGCTGTCAGCACAGAGCCCGACCGGGGGCTCGAACCCACGAACCATGAAATCATGACCTGAGCCGAAGTCGGACGCTCAATGACTGAGACACCCAGGCACCCCGAGAGTCACTCATTTTATACAAGCCAAGCCATCATGCCGTTCTATGCACAGAGCAGGTGGTCACCAAATGTATTATTTCCTAAACAACTGGATTCCTGTCTCTCCATCCTTAGTAGAGATGGAAAGAAACCTTTTATCTAGTGTGAAAAACAAACTAACTGTATTCACAACATTAAAACATATCATTCCATCCGTGATGCCCTGATGTAAGCAAAGCACTTCAGTGACCTGAAATTAGCCTCGAATTAAAGTGTCAAGAATCATTCTGTACAATTTAGCTTTCATTAAATTCAAGCACACGCAAAATTGAATCAATTTCTTAAACGTACTTATTTCCAGATCCCCAACAGACACAATAATACCAACATGTAACAATTTCAGACATATAAACAGTTTTCCTATCCCCGTTACTGAAGAGAGGCTACTACTTCCCAGCTAGATGGTGATACACTCTAAATGCAAATTGAAAGCAAAACAAGACTCTCCAAATTTGAGAACTTCTGGCTGTTGGTTAGAATGTCTTGAAGTATTTTTCTTGATCTCTGCGCAAAAGTATGGGAACATACACTTGTAAAACAAAAACACAGAGCTCAATCTGACTATCTTGTTCTGGTCCTCCTGTTGTAAAATGAATAAAGCATTTTTATCAGGGATTCTGCAGTAATATCTTAACTCAAACACAAAAACAAAAACAAAAAAATCTTGTTGGCAAAAAGCCTATGTGTTTTTGAAGAAGGAAACCACCTGAAAGAGACGCCTCCTCCCCTCCAACTTTGATAAACAGATCCTCTCTCTTGCTTAGACTTGGAGGAACTTTCCCAGAATCACGAATTGTGAAAATGAATTGTGCACAAAGTTACCAGCAGCCAAGAGTCTTGAAGTTTCTAAATGATAATTTTCAAGACTACATTTAACTAAATGCAACCAATGTGTGAATAAAAGGGAGTTGTCAATATAGACAATTCAGTAGCGTTTAAGTAGTCATGGCGGACCTTTTTACATTCAATCATCCATTTTCTGTTCTTTGATAACGAGTAAGCTATCAATCATTCGTTAACAACAATAAAGTTTGTTAACTTTTCTGTTGAACCACTACCATGATGGTAATGACTTCACGTGTTTTTATAAGGATCAACCAACCAGTGGAATTAATCCACAATGCATTCGAGTCTCTTTTTCCAAAAACCTACAGAATTTTTGACAGGTGAAGGAAAATGTATATTAAGGACATAACATAACAGAGATCTTACAAAATTCATATTAATAAATATCTAGAAAAGTATTGCATTTCATTGCTAAATTTAATACTCAATTGAAAAAAATTCCATTGGTTACATATCTCACTGAAGTGTTGGAAGGAATACTCTGTGACTTCTAAGAAATGATGGACAACCTGAATTAAATAGCCAATTAACCTAAAATAAAAACTATAATAAATTACATCTTTTATAAAAAATAATCTGGTAAAATGTGTGCTTGTCACATTAATATGATGTAAAATGAGATGGCCAAAACTATGGGTGACTAGGGCCTAATGAGGTGATAAAATGGTCCCACCAGCTAGTAAATTAAATAAGTGGCATAAGGGAGGTATAAGATGGAAGCAAGGAAGGAGGGGAGGGAGGAAGGAAGAAAGGAAAGGAGAAAGGAAGAACAGAGGAGTGGAAAGGAGGATTTGCATACTGTTATATAGCAGGCACTAGACTCAATTATTTCCTTTTTTGCCTTAATTCTCCAACACTGGTTCCATGATCCCCAGAATTTAGTTTTTTTTTTTTCAAGATGAAGATATCAAGGTTCGTAAAGATTAAATAAATTTTCCAATGAACGTATAGAGTGTAAAAGGAGAACAAGGATTTTAAGCCATTGACTTTTGATTTTTGTTGGATAAGACTTTACTTAAGCATAGACTGACTAAAAAATATTTATTACCCTTTATTTTTATCATTTACCTACTTCCCTGATAAATATTATAATCACCAGCAAAGATTCAGTACATAATGCCTTTCTATTTCTCATTTGTATCAGGAAAGATTGAAAAAATGATGTCTCTACAAAATATTTTATTTTAGGGATGTTTTCTACTCAGCATGCTGAATAAAAATTCAATTAATAATAGTTAAAATTAATAAGGAAGAAATCGAAAGGGACAAAGGCCTAATTGTTCCTTAAAAGGTTCATTTAATAGCCTGTTCTAGATGTCATTTTTTTTCATCACATCTCTTTGGAACATCTCTTAATAACAAAAATAGTTATTTTTTCCCATATATTCTTTGAAAAGCTGTGATATTATAATTCTAGGCTAACGCTATTTATACTTAATTGCATTCATGCAAATTCTATAACACAAACACGAGGTCAGCTTTGTTTCTCAATACCAAATTAAACCATACTAAATTAAACCACTCGACAGAGAAGTGCTTGGCTAAGGAAGTTTGGCCATCTCAATAAATGACTATCATTTATGCAGTTTGCTCATTTCCCTGCAATGCTTTTGTGTGTTCAATAAAAATTGATATGAGTGAAAGGATATGAAATCTCTACCAACAAAGTAGAAAGAAAAAAAATAACACACTAATTTAAAATATACTTCAGCTACCTGTCAGGAGCAAATTAAAAAAAGCCTTTAATGGAAAGAACCACAGCACTTGGCAGCATTGTTACTCGCTTCTGTAGATGATTCAGCTTATTGAAGTCTTAAAAAGGATTCAGGTATCTTCGTGTCTTCCTATCTGAATGCTCTGTGGTTTCTCTGTGGAATTCTCTCTGCGTTTTTTGCAGTTCAATAACTCGCGCCGCAAAGAGTGAAATCCTCCCACAGTTTTTATGTTTTGGTATTCAAAACAATGTCTCTTGCCATAGTCAGGCCTCCTATTTTGCTTTTGTTTATGTTGTTTATGTTTGTTGATGTGTATTTATTTATTTTGAGAGCCAGAAGAGAGAGTGGGGGAGGGGCAGAGAGACAAAGGGAGAGAAAGAATTCGAGGCAGGCTCCTCATGCTGTCAGTGCATGGCCCTGATGTGGGGATCGATCTCATGAACCATGAGATCACGACCTGCGGCCGAAATTAAGAGTCAGAAGCTTAACTGACTGAGCCACTCATAAAACAACTTATGTTGTTTTAATTTTGAGTCATCTTTTGCAAATATTTTTGCACAGATACTTCTTGTGAATAACTGAAGTGAAGCAAACACAGACATTGTATCTGACTTTCGGGGACTCAGAACTGGATAAAGGGGGTGGATGATGAAATTCTACCATTTCACCAGGGATTGCTCTGCAAGGCTGACTGCAGAAGACTTTCAACTGCTTACCCATGCAAACTTTTATCACTAAACTGATAACTTCAGTTGCCTTTATTTACAGGTTCCTGTCGTTAAACATCCATGAACTCATTGATTGAATCCGTGTGATTTTAAAGGCTGCCACATGGCCAAGATTCTAACTACAACTACAGAGAATGTCTCTGAGAAATTGAGATCAAACACTAAGAGTTCACACTTTCAGGGGCAGGATTCATTTACATTCTTTATGTCTCCTTAAGCAAGCACGACAATTTTTGACAGTCACAAAAATACTAATGCACTTACACTTGGTGTTATTTGTTAAGAAAGTGTATTCCACATAGGAGGCTGGCAAAAATAATAAACAAAAAAGATAAGCATTGGTTATTTCATCACTTTTAATTCAGCCAATTATCTATTTAACCATTTATCAATTGATAGTGATAATATTTTGAATATCTACTATGGAAATAGAATTAATTACTAATAAGTCAAACAACAAATGTTCGCCCATAATCATAATTCATATGTACTGAGATACAGCTCCATTTCTCTAAAATACACCTTTTTAAAGTGTGCAGTTCAGTGGTTTCTAGGAAGTTCAAAAAGTTAGGCAACCATTACCACTCTCTAGTCCCGGAACGTTTTTTGTCACTCAAAAAGAAACTGTATTGTAGTTACTACCATGTTTCCCTCCTCTTAGCCCCTGGTAATGACTAATCTACTTCCCTCTGTTGACTCAGCTATTCTTAGTATTTCATATAAATGGAATAATAAAATATATGGCTCTTTGTGTATGGCTTCTCTCACTTCGTATAATGTTTTTAAGGTTTAACCATGCTTTAGCATGAATTGGCATGAAAATTTCCTTTTTACTGCTGCATAGTATTTTATTCTGTGGATATGTCATATTTTTGTTTATGCATTAATTAGTTGGTAGACTTAAGCTTGCTTCCATTTGGGGACGCATTAGGAATAACGTTGGTATGAACATCTGTGTATAAATTTGTGTACATATTTTTAAAGTCATCTTGGGTATACATCTAAGATTAGAATGGATGGATCATATGGCAACTCGTTAATTTTTTGAAGAAATGTTTTACAAAGTAACTTCGGTGTTTTATATTCCTCTCGGCACTGTAGGAGGGTTCCAATTTTTCCACATCCTTGCCAACACCTGTTATATTGCCTGTCTTTCTTATTATAGTAATCCTAAGTAGGTGTGAAGTGATATCTCAATGGAAAATAATTTTCTTAGCATGTGCAAGTGTGTGATATATGGCCAGATATGAAAATAGATTCAGGGAGACATAATAAGATGATAGACAAAAACATATAAGGTATATTTATAGATATAGGAAGGAAGGAAGCTTCCAAACAAATTATTGTATTTTTTTTTCTGACAACTAGCATACTCAAGGTCAGATACTCTTTTGTAGAATTAGTGACTCCTTCAAAGTCACTGGCTTTTAAAGGATGAACACTATTCATATGAAATGAGAAGAGAGAGAGAAAAAATTTTCAAACAGAATATTTAAAATAATATTTCTGGAAGTCAAATTATACAAGGTATCATTATGAAGCACTAGGTAGATCAATTTTGCTTGGGTATTCAGGTTAACATTAATCTAATTGGGACAATGAGATTGGCAAAATGTATAACTATTGCAACTGAAATAGAAAAACAGAAGTAATAAGAACGTTTGCACATATAATATTTTGAAACAATGCAAGATGCTAATAGGTTTAAATGTCATAGGGGTGGTACAGAATAATTAATGAGACTGTGCACTGAAATGTTCATGAAAATCTTCATAAAGAGATGGTATTTGAGTGGGTGAGGACACTTATGTCACATTGGTCCAATGTAAGAGGGAATTATTTAAAATTAGAGAAGATTTGGGCCACCTGGGTGGCTCAGTCGGTTGGGCGTCTGACTTCAGCTCAGGTCATGATCTCGTGGTTTGTGAATTCCAGCCCCACGTTGGGCTCTGTGCTGACAGCTTAGAGCCTGGAGCCTGCTTCAGATTTTGTGTCTTTCTCTCTCTCCACCCCTCCCCTGCTCATTGTATCTCTCTCTCTTTTTCTCTCTCTCAAAAATAAATAAACATTAAAAAACTTAAAATAAATAAAATTAGAGAAGATTGGCGAAACCTCTACCTCCTATTTGGCTCATAGGAGGCGAGGCCCATGCTGCACAGTAGTATCCCATTGGATCCTGGCTTTCTGGGGACTTTGGAGCTGCGATTGCTTCTTGACTCTTTGTTTGCCAATCTTTTGAACCTAGCTAGACTACCAGCTACATCATGTTTATTTGAAAAAGAAAAAAGTATTTAACATGACAGTATTAATTAGCCGTATTATAACCAGAAGCAAAGTTATATATTGACAAAGGAATTAGGGAATGGCAATATTGGAATTCACATGCTCTTTAAGGTCACAAATTGCTTCTTCCCACTGTGGGAGTAGAACCCTGTCCCCAAATGCCTGCTGAAACTGAAGTTTTAGGGAAGTATCTGATATGGATCATGTTCCTTCCTTGTACACAGGAGATGGAACTGGAAATCAAGAGAACAGTTTAAGATGCTAGAAAATGGCAACAACCAGACAAAACGATGAGGAAGGGGACGAGAATATGTGAAACGAAAGAGATAGGATTAGGCCAATCTGATCCTAGTTACTTAGAATAATAAGCCAATGTCAGAATGCAAATGTTGGGAGGTGAATATTTCCATTTCCCACAGTAGAGATCACTAAAAAGGAACTCCTAAGTTAGGCTTGGAAAAGTTGAAGGGATGCGATGAGATAGATACACGGAGTTCTCTGGGGATACATCTGGTGATCCCATCTCTAGGTGGGGAGGTGATCAAACTGAAATGGCAGCTCCACTGTGCGCAGGGTCAGGAACCAAGACTTTCTCTCCTGTTGCTTTGCTGTTGAGAGGGGCTGCGGGATGGAGTGGGATTCCATTCTCAAGGCTCACCACCAATGGCTGATTCCTTAAGCATTGCATACGTATCCTGGGAGCAAAAAGACGAGGAGGAGAAAAGAAAGTCACTACTATCCTTTAAAATAATTCTGAAAGAACTTATATTTACCAGCTACAACTTAGTCACCAAGTCTAACTGCAAAGCATGTCGGAAAATTGTCCCAGAACACCCAAGTGTTATTTCTACCCAGAAAGTGGGCAATGATATAGGGTAATAGATAGTGCCAGAGTCGCTTTCATATCTCCTTTGATAATCAGTGCAAATCCTCTTACAAACCTGTAGTTTTGTGACACTCCACTCTTTTCCAATGGAGACAAAAACTGAGTTTCATGGCAGGGAGTAGCATTTTTTGTCTCTCCATATGCTGCCCCATTTCTCTTACTGTGGAAAAGTCCGCCGCTCGTTACAATGAGAAAATATTTCTCAGATGCCAAAAGCAAAGTTGATCTGTTGTGTAGAGTTGAGGTGTGATCTATAGAAACTTCTAGCTGAGCCCTAGACACTGATGGTCCTCAGGGTGTTCTGTGATTTTTATATTTCCGGTTCCTTTGGGGCACTGTGCTTAAAGTGTAGGATATGTAGTTATGTTTTAATTTTAAATGTATTTCCATGATGCTCTCCATTGAATAAATACTTGTTGACCTAAATGCATGTCAATAATTGTGTTAGTCTTGATAAGTCCTTTAACAGAGAATAAATATAGATAAAATTATATCTCTCAGACCCTCAGATGCCTAGAGGACAATGAGTGGATGACAAGTGTAGCAACAACGAGGGAATATTTCAACAAGAACAGTGTCACCACACCCCCCACTATTATATCATATATTTAATATATCATATTAAATATTATATCATATTTAATGTGTATATTCAACATATTTTATATTATATTATATTTCAGCATATGTTCGAGTAGAGATCAGTAATATATTCTTTCCATTTTCCAAAAGATAAATATTTAGTAATTTGAACTTAAAAGGAAAATAGGGGCACATGGGTGGCTCAGTCTGTCGAGCCTCCGACTTCAGCTCAGGTCACGGTCTCAGTGTTCGTGGGATCAAGCCCCACGTCGGGTCGGGTTTTGCATTGACAGTGCGGAACCTGCTTCGGATGCTGTATCTCCTTCTCTCTCTGTCCCTCCCCTGCTCCCCCTCTCTGTCTCAAAAATAAATAAATATTTTTAAAAACAGGAAAATAGAGAAGAACTGCTTCTACCTGTTTTGGAAAAGAGAAGAGATATAAATATATCCCCCAAAATTAAGGCATTGAGGGGAGCTTCCTCTTTCAGATTTTCTTAAGTGTAAGCCTGTCTGCCACTAACATGTCCACCTAAGGATGATGCCGGATGAAGGTGTTTTCATTGAAAATACCACAGCGTACTCAGCTGGAGAATTCTGCCCCTGGCTAGAACGACGAGGGTAGGGAGATTATCTATAGCATTAACAATATTTAATTGTCCCTTTCGTACGTGATAAATGGAAGTGATGCTTGTTACCTGCCACAGCTTGCCAGGCAAACAAAGCCATGTGCCCGCACTATTAGGCACTTTGGGCACAGAAAGCTGTGGAGTGCAATGTGATAGGTTAGGTATTACTCTTCTTGCAACATGGACCCCACAATAACACCATAAGCCACTGATTGCACAACATAGCATATGTCCTCAGATATTTAGTTTAGGTACATAAAACCTTCGGATACATTTTACATTGTTCTATCTAGCCTGTCAGACAGTCTGGTGCTGCAGACGAAAAGAATATGAGTTTGACACATTTCGATGCACTGTATTGGGACAAATAAGGCATTTGAAGATGGGAAACTGCACAAGTTCAAAAATTGAATACTAATCTTTAAGCGGCGTGTCTGCTTTCAGGGTTTGGAAATAAATACCTAAGGCTTGTGTGATTGAAACACAATTGTGGTTTCCCATTTTTTGTGGTTCATCATTTTCATTACTTACACGCATCTAATTTAATCAATCATTTTTATTGGAGTTTTCTGATTTAAGAAAGGATATAAAATTACATTTTGTTGAGTTACAAATGTGACTACAATAGCTATTAATATTTCTCCAGGTCTGGTGTCCATGTGCTCAGAATGAGATTGTGCTATTTTATTAAATTCAAAAATGTTTCCGTTTTCACTGCCTTCTTCGTTCTGCATGATCTGTGTTTCCAGTGTTGTCCATAAAGGTTTCTTAAAATCTGTTGCTATAGTCACTATTATTCAACAAATATTTTTACAGTAATATACTCTATTAATACTTTAAGGAAAAGGACGTAGTATTTCAGATAAATGAATGTGTTTCTAACAATCCTTCTTATGCTCTAGCAGCAGAAACGATCTAATTCTCCATTTTCTAAATGCCCATATATACTGTAGAGCTATCACATATAATTTTGAAATGCAGGAACATAATGCTTTGAATACAATGAAGCTGGTCATATAAAAAAATATATCCAATACGGGGGCACCTGGGGGTTCAGTGGGTTAAGCGTCCAACTTCAGCTCAGGTCATGATCTCACAGCTCATGAGCACAGAGCCTGGAGCCTGCTACAGATTTTGTGTCCCTCTCTCATTCCGCCCCTCCCCAGCTCATGCTGTCTCTTCTCTCTTTCAAGAATAAACATTAAAAAAAATTAAAATATCTCCAACATATAATAATTTGAAAAAAGTACTTTTGGCAAATATAATCATTTAATTTTCATAACATTCTGGTAGAGCTGGACCATGGTCTACAATTTAGAGGTCAGATAAATGAGTCCCAAACAAGTCAATACATTCACTCAAAGTTACAGCTTAGGGACTTGAGGTCCAGGACCACACAGCAGATCTTGGACTCCAATCTGTGTCTCATTCTACTATCCCAATTTGCATTCAGAAACAGAATTCTTCCAGACCAGCAAGGTCAACCTCCTTGAGGCTCTTTATCAAAAGAAACTTCATAGTAGGCCAAATTAAGCCACACGTCAAAACATCTATCTTTTCCTGTGTTTATTAAGAGAACAAGCTTCCTCTTCTAACTGCTACTTTATATTTGTCCTTCACTTCATATCCAAGTGCTTTTTTAAAGAGGAGTTTACATTCATTTTATCTAGGTGGTAGATTTTTTTTTTTTTTTTTTTTGAGAGTGAGAGAGCATGAGCAGAGAGAGGAGCAGAGGGAGAGAGAGAGAGAATCTTATGCAAGCTCCTGGCTCATGGGGCTCGATCCCATGACTCTAGGATCATGACCTGAGCCGAAATCAACAGTTAGGTACTCAACCAACTGAGCCACCCAAGCGCCTGTTTAATACACACCTTTAATCTGCACTCTACTTTGGAGGTATGATTTTTTTGAAAACTTCCTTTTCTAAAATCCTATTATGGGTTGACTCATGTCCCTCTAAGATTCATATGTTGAAGACCTAATCTCAACTACCTCAGAATGTGACCTTACTAGGAATAGTGGTGTTGCAGATACAATTAGTTAAGTTGAGGCATACTGGCCCTTAATCTGAGGGACATCCTTACAAAAGGAAGAGATATGGGCATAGACTTATATGGACACAGGGGGGATACCATGTGAAGATAAGGGCAGAGATTGGAGTGATTTTTCTACATACCAAGGGATGCCATGCCAAGAACTGCCAGAAACCATAAGAAGCTAGGAGAGAACCATGGCAGAGATTCTTCCTCATAGAACTCACCAGCTCTGCCGACACTTGATCTCAGACTTCTAGCTTCCAGAACTGTGACACCATAGCTTTCTGTTGAGGAAGCCACTCAGTTCATGGTACGTTGCTATGGTAGCCTTAAGCCAACAAATTCACACTTTTCTTTTCCTTTAGAAAATCGTTATTCTTTCCAGACCCTTCCTTTTTGATGTATTTATTATGATTTACCTAGTTATTTGTTATTTATTTATTTATTTTTAAAGATTCTTTAGGAGTCCCTAATAATGTAGGTTTCCCATCCTCTGTCAATGATTCAAAGGGTAGTTTTTCACCATGGTCTGTTCTTGTGCATTAGTCTCCACACACTTTTTTTGGAATAATATGAAAACCTTGTGGTTTCAGCTATCACCCACTTATATATCCCAACCACATATCTTCTAAAGTTTAGGCACAAATTACTCAATGTATCTAAAACTAAATTTATTGCATTTATTACATTCCCCTATCTTCTTTTCTCTCTTTGTTCAGTGCAAGCCACTCCTTTAACTCAGTTACACAAGTAAAAATAGTGAATGAAGGTCAATCTGTACTCATCACTTAACTTCATGCCCTACACTTAAATAGTGAATAAGCTCAGCGAATTCTAAAATGGGAATAGTTCTTAATAAGTCTATCTTTTGTAACCATTTAAATTCTCTTCTAGTCAATTGCAGTAGTTTTGCAACATGTCTTCTCAGTCTCCTGCCTTGTATGCTTCCCCAATTCATTGCCTGAAGACTGATGAATTCAAGACACAAATCAAATCTTGCCTGAAGTGATTGGTCTTTAGTCCATTATTCAGGAAAGCAGTTAGTTCTGGAATGGAGGTACACACCCCCCCACGCCCATTCTGTTCTATATCATACTAATGTATTATAACTTTTTTAAAAACATTTTATAGTTATTTATTTTTGAAGGAGAGAGGGACAGAGGGTGAGAGGGGAGGGGCAGAGAGAGAGAGGGAGACATAGAATCCGAAGCAGGCTCCAGGCTCTGAGCTGTCAGCACAGAGCCCAACACAGGGCTGGAACTCCTAACCAGGAGATCATGATCTGAGCTGAAGTCAGAGGCCTAACCGACTGAGCCACCAGGTGCCCCATTATGACTTTTTTTTTTTTTTAATGAGTTTCTTTAACTTCATTGAGAAATGCCTGACCAATGTGGTTGTGATTCTTTTTTTTGTTTGTTTGTTTATTTATTTACTTTTGAGAGAAAGAGAACACAAGCAGGGGAGGGGCAGAGAGGGAAAGGGAGAAATAGAATCTGAAGCAGGCTCCAGGCTCTGAACTGTCAGCGCAGAAAAGGATGCCATGGTGCAGGAACCCAGGATGGGTGAATGAATGGTGAGATCAGGACCTGAGCCTAAATCCTATGCTTAACTGACTGAGCCACCCAGGCCCCCACCCCACTCCATGATTGTGATTCTTAATATGTGTTAATGAGGATACAGTTTTTGAATGCATTTTCTTTATGTGACACATCTTTATACATTTTAACATCTAAGTAAGTCTCTTTAACCTAAAATAAGAATGCAGTTCAATTGCTGTTCTTTGGTGGTAATGCAATGTTGCAGTTTTAACTGAATTTACATCAGCATTTTTATCATCTGACAAGGTTAAAACACCCTAAACAGGACTCTTTGTTCCTTGTCTACTTCACCTTCTAATCTGCCCCTCCCCAAACACATACACACACATAGAGCCATCTCTCTCTCTCTCTCTGTCTTTCTCTCTCTCAATAGGATCAACAGCACTTCACAGAGATAGTGAGCATATTTCTTGATCAGTCATTTTGTGAGTCTGGATGAAGTTCTTATTTATCTGTAGGTAACTCATTAAAAAGAAAAACTTTGATTTTATACGAAAAGTGGTAGAAAGTTTTTTTTAATAGCATTTCTTTTATTTTTATTTTTTTAATCTTTTTTTTTTAATATTCATTTATTTTTGAGACAGAGACAGAGCATGAGCAGGGGAGGGGCAGAGAGAGAGGGAGACAGAATCTGAAGCAGTCTCCAGGCTCTCAGCTGTCAGCACAGAGCCCAATGCGGGGCTCGAACTCATCGACTGATGAACTGATGAACTGATGACCTGACCTGAAGTCAGATGCTCAACTGGCTGAGCCACCCAGGCGCCCCTTTGTAGTAGCCTTTCTAATGTTGAAATGGAATTTAGACATTTTGGCATTTAGCATTTTATATCTTATACAATTATTAGGCAAGTTAACACGCTTTTGTTGCCTGGCATTTTCTATCCTATCCATACATGTCCGGGTGGTACAAATTTTTTTTGCAAAAAAGATCATAATAGCAGGAAGGTTAGTTGTATTATTGATACTTAGTTTGGTAACTTTTTTTTCTCTCTCTCTCTCTCTCTCTATATATATATATATAGTTTTGTTGTAGGGGAGTTTTGGGGAGTAGGGGAGATCAAAAAATCATTGGCAGCATTATAAGTCAGATGTTACCTTCTTTTCAATGTTTTTTTGAATATTGTAAGCAAACTGATTTATTAATTTCCATTATTTTACTTTTTAAATTCATTTGCCACCATTAAAATCCTTAATTTTTCTAAGGAAGCAACATTTTTTTTGGTGACTGGTTCTTAGAAATTGGAAAATCTATTTTCTCAGGCTGCCAGGGCTTGATTTCATCAGCATACTTCTGCCACACTTAGTCATTAAACTGGCACCTTTGGGGACTATTTTAATTAATTACAAAATGTCAATTAATGAATAGATTAAAATGAGAAGAGGTAACATGGAACAGGTTTAACAGTACAGGAGAGAGATTTGGATCTTTTTAGTCCATGCTTGACACAAAGTTACAGTTTTCTTAAACTGAGAACAAAAGACACTGGACTTAGACATCTGGTACCAATTCTGCTGCTAAGGAGATTTGGACCTTCGTAGGTTCTTTAACCTGATGGGGCATCTCTTTTCTCAAAAAAAAAAAAAAAAAGAATAGGACCAGATTAGGTAATCTCTAAAATCCGTTCCTGCTCTAATATTCTATGTTTCTATGCATATTAGTAACAGCTGTCAAACTATCAGCCTTGGGAGTATATGCTGTGAAGAGTTAGTGATACAGAGAATGGTATTGATGGTGATAATGAAGACTAATATTATGAGGGCCATATGCCTGCAGTAATGACCTCATTTGACTCCATAACTGTTCTGTTATTGCCTTCCATTGTATAAATGAGAAAATTGAGGCTCTAAAAAGTTAAATGTGCCCAATACCATAAAGCCCTATGCCTGTCAATTATATCAAATACTAGGCTATATGGAAGAATATTGTCGGTGTTCACCAGTATGTCATTTTTCCTCCCTTTCTATGCACCAATAAGACTGCATTATTGATTGGCTTGAACATGTATGGCCTTATGTTTAGCTCTGTCCAATGGCTGTGAGCAGAATGTGCATGTATAACTTCTGGTCCAAAGCATGGACAAACTACCCGTGATCTGACAGGTGCCTCCTTCTCTGAGATCACCAACAAAGCAGGATGTTTCTGATGGGTGTTGCTCCAAGATGGCAGCACTTACCCCCTTCTGAAAGCCTGTCATACCATTTGTAGGACAGTTAATCTTGTTTCTTCTCTGGATGCAGACTCAGCTAGAATAAATTATAAACCCTTGTTGGGTAATCCACTGAAATGTTGGGGTTTTATGTTACCAAAAAAATAACCAACTTTATTTTGGTAGAATCAAGATGTTTTCCTCTTCAGTATATGTTACGGATGTGGAGCTTTGAGTGTTTTCCATATTACGAGTTATATCAGTATTTTCTGATACAATCAGCCAGCTGGTCAACACCATTGGCTACCATGGAAACATCCTTAAGCATGAATCATTCTGTCCTGCTAGATTCTCCCACATTTTATCTCTTCTGTTTTCCTTAAAACCTTTCATTCCCCCTCTCTAACATCCTTTTAGTAAACACATGCCCTAGATCCCCTGATTTTCAAAGAAATTTTATTCTTCCTTTCAACATTGATTGATTTCAACTCAAATCTGATTTCTGGTACTGACATTTAATAGCAGTGTGATCTCATCAAAGTGGTGTCTCAGACTCAGTCAGAAATCTAAAATGAGTATACATATTGTGGAAGAAGGGGGTTATTATATGATATGACTTCGCCCGAATTGTGTATATTGCTGGAGTCATAAAGTTCTAAAAGGGAAAAGTGGAGTGTCAGACAAAAGTCAACAAGCAGCCCTTTTAAAACAAGGCCATTCTGGCTGCCCAAGTGGGTCTGCAAAGAAGACCTGGTAAAGACCATGGAGAGCTGCTGTTGCTACATATCTGATGGGCCTGGGTTCCTCTTGTTCAGCAAGGTTCATACTGGGGGAGAGAGGTGGTCATGAAGCCAAGAAGAGCAAGAACTAGCTAGAATCTGCCAATGTCTTTTCATTTGTGATTCATGGCCTCTAATACAAGAGATTTCACAGACTAAAGACTGACTGCTCAATCACTTTTACCGTCTGAAACTTACAGGAATTTATATTTGGGGCCAATTAACAAAGTACAGGATAGAGGATTCTAGAAACAATGCTAGCTTAGCCAAGTCAACAATGCAAAAAAAAAAATGCTGCAAGTCAATTATTTTTTTTGCGCTTTAATTCCTTTATTTCTAAGATGCTTGATTTTACTTCAACAACTCAATGTTATAGTTGTGGGGATAATATGTAAATCTACACTGAAAATCAAAATAATGATAAAATCTATTTTGTTTCCAAAATAATTATGACAACATATTTTAATTGGTTCTTTTAAACAAATCAATCTGTGAAAATAAATATTTTATGCTATTTAAAAATAGTGGCCTTACCAACAGTGTGGGGTGTGCTTACCTTACCAATTCTGTATCTCCTTGTTCTATAGCCTATGACCATAGATTTCAAATTTATAAAGTGCAGTACATACATTTGAAATGCAAAAGTTCAATAATCATGTTACCCAACTCTTTACTGATGACTCCTGAGATCACGTGTCCTTTATTTAATATTTATGACATATACACACAAAGAGGTGGATAGCTTCCAAATTCTATCACGTAGAACTTCAAAGTGTATGTGACATCAAGAAAACTACAAGTGTGGCTTTGAATCTTATATAGGTACTGATCTTATGAAATTAGTTGGAAAAAAATTCAGTGCTTTGGGCTTTAAATAGTCATAATCGTAAATATTTATTTGCTTCCATTTTAACTAATGAATACTGAAAACTAACATACATTTAAACCAGTAATTTTTACTTCAGACCAAAAACATACAGGTAGTGACTATAAAAAATAACACTATTATGGGGTACCTGAGTGGCTCGGTCAGTTAAGCGTCCAGCTCCTGGTTTCAGCTCGTATCATGATCTCACGGTTGGTGAGATCGAGCCCAGGACGGGGTTCCATGCTTACTGCATGGGGCTTGCTTGGAATTCTCTCTCCCTCTCACTCTGTCCCTCCCCTGCTCACGTGCGCGCTCTCTCTCTCTCTCTCTCTCTCTCTTTCTTTCTCTCAAAATAAATAAAACTTAAAAAAATAAGTAAAATTAAAAAAATAAAATATTTTCATTTTATAGATTTTTATTATTTTTTTAATGTTTCTTTAAATTTGAGAGAGAGAGAGAAAGCAAGAAAGCAAGAGCAAGGGAGGGGCAGAGAGAGAGGGAGAGAAAGAGAATTGCAAGCAGGTTCCCCAGTGTTAGTGCAGAGCCCAATGCAGGGCAGGAACCCATGAACTGTGAGATCATGATGTGAGCTGAAATTAAGAGATGCTCAACCGACTGAACCAGCCAGGTGCTCCTCATTTTGTACAGATGTTTAAAACTTTACCATATTTCTTTTGGAAGTGGAGAGAACTTTCAAAATTATTTTTCTTAATCCCTTTATATACCAGACAAAAAAAAGGAAGTTACCTACATAAAATAAGATAAATTATATAGATCATAAAAAAAAAAACATCTGCATAACTTACTAAACCGTTCATGTGTCTGTTTTATTATTATCATTTTTTCTAGTTCAGCTAAATACTTATCCCAACCAGTGTACTACATATTTTACCAATTGTGCACATATTTCTGTGATCCAAATCATAAAACTGTTGATTATAGGGTGTTCAAAATCCATTTGGGAAAAAAAAAATATGTTTGCAAACCTAATCATAACTAAAGCAAACTGAGAAATTGGAAATTCACTTCAGACAAAAATCAAAGGACATTTTGGAAGAGACTATCCAATTAAATCTATGGATTTATTTCAGAAAACAAGTTTTAAGCAAGTATGAGCAAGGTCTTGTGATGGACATTGTACATAGACCACAATTTAAACCATAGATTCTGACTTTGGGGATACATGATCTTGAGATAGTGAAAAACACATAATCAGTCATTAGAAAGCTGTGTAAGGGGCGCCTGGGTGGCGCAGTCGGTTAAGCGTCCGACTTCAGCCAGGTCACAATCTCGCAGTCCGTGAGTTCGAGTCCCGCATCAGGCTCTGGGCTGATGGCTCAGAGCCTGGAGCCTGTTTCCGATTCTGTGTCTCCCTCTCTCTCTGCCCCTCCCCCGTTCATGCTCTCTCTCTGTCCCAAAAATAAATAAAAAATTAAAAAAAAATAATGATTATTCCAAAAGAGAGAAAGTGAAGAAAGCATTCCTGTGGTTTCATCACAGATATAGACATCAGAATAGTGACTTTGGTACTAAACATAAGAGATTTTATAAAACCAAATAAATAGTGGTAAAGAGGGAAATGTAGATGTAGTGTGTTTGTGTGTATGTGTGCACTCACATGAACATATATGTGTTGTGGGAAAAGATGTATTATTAGAAAAGTTATCTCATCTAGCTTACACTGAAAAACTGGGACATAGATCCCAAGTCACTTTGAGTTCTTTACTAATAATAACTATGAATAGAAACATTGGCCAAATGAGCTAAAATTACAGAATTTTTCAGTTATTAAATTCAAAATCCTTATTTATTTTTTCAAGCCACTTTTATTCTCAATGAAAAGGAATAACAGATCCTGCCTTACTCTATAATGAAAGAATAAAGTGGATTTATGATGTGACCTTTTATTAAAACATGAAGTTTGCCTTCCTAAGATCCTCAAAAATGAGTTATTCTTCCCTGAACAAAAATGGTCCTCTGGGCATTGACTCATATGGGATAATTTAATAGGATTTCACACACTGTGTAACTGAAACTATATACTCATCTAATGACACTAGATTCATTAAAACAACAACAACCACCACCACACTGAATCCTCAAATCTCAATCCCCTGCCATGATTATTCATACCTCTCAGTTGATTATGATCCCAAATGACAACACAAATCAAAGTAAATTTTCATATTATGTTTTTGCCATTAAGTAAATCTAATTAAATATCTGGTAATTAATACAAAGTCTTCTAAAAGAGTTAATACATTGGAGACTGTCCATGGAAGATGAGTCAGTGGGAATTACTTTCATTTCTGCTCTTCAACGTGACTGATAAATGTATATTTCTTTTTGACCTGTGTGGAAAAAATGTTTTTCTAGGTACAGAATATATTTCTTCTGGTTGGACATTATTATGTTGGTGGCATATATATGTGTCTTATACCACATCACCCATCCAGCCAGTCAGTAAATATTTATAGAATGCCTAATATTCGGCAGGTACTATGCTAAAAGCCAGCGATATAAAGTGTTAATATACAGACCCTGGAGTCAAAGGACCATTTTTTCCATGAATCGCTATTATAATTCATCTAAACCTCTAATATTTAGTGGGGCCTTTTGAGTAGGATTTAGAAAAGGTGGTTATTATGAATTATGGTCTATAATGTTCTTTTACATTCTATTTCCACCTGAGGAATACTTTTCTCCTCTCCTTATCTTTGAACTTGTAACCCGGTCTGGCCCATGGCATATCAGCAGATGTGACGCAAGCAGAGGTCTGAAATCTGCATACGCACTGGGGTCTCTCTCTTGCACTCTACCTTTACCATAGAGACATGCTGAGTAGCCTGACGGTCCCAGAAAAAGAAAAAGCACTCTCAGTAGGTAGATCTCGAAGGAACCCAGGGCCTGGGACTAATCCTAACGGAGGCCAACAGAGGTCAGTAGAGCTGGGCCAGTAGATGAGCCGTTTGAAGCAGAGACACCCTCATTGAATAATCAGCAAGTGAGTAAGAATAAATGCTCACCTTTATAAGGCTCTCAGTTTGGAGGCGGTTTATTATAGGCCAATAGTTGACAGACACAGAGGAATCTGTGCTTTATGGTGATTCTAATTCCAGATTTTTTTTTGGTTTGGATCTAGTATTTAAAAATATTTACTTACAAAGTTGTAAATGTGTGTTCTGTGTTAAGGAAACAAAGAGTAGTGTGGCTCTGAGTCTTGTTACCATTTTACTTTCATTTAAGAACCAACTGATAAAGGCAGAAACACAGCAAAGACATCAATGGTATAAATGTAGTGAGATGAATAATTCTATTCAGCAAAATTTATCTGTGACAATTTCTTAAGTGATCATAAAAGTTATAAGCAAGTTATTCTCCTCGGAATCTTTGTAAGCTCCCCTGGGTGGTTAGCCTGATTATATAAACATGGAAGACGGTGATGGAATGATTTCTTGATTAAAAAAAAAAAAAAAAGAGTTACGTGTCTGTATATATGGGTATTTATTTAGAATTGGATTTGTTTTTCATGCTGAGTTGACTGCAAGAATCACAAATAGGCAACATTCATATAGAAATTCAAGGCCATTGAGAGAGAAACATACTCTAGAAGTAAAACTGTTAACATGTCATTGTTAACTCATTAAAATAAAACAAACTTAATCATGTTATATACCTCTAGTGCTTATAGCAATGCCATACACAATGTTAGCACATCATGAATAAACAATAAATAGTGTTATATGATTAAATGATGATACATATATAGTTCTAATAAAAACTTAGATGTTCAGGAATTTCCTCACCTGCCCTGAGGGACAGTGATAGAACCAATAGCTAATACATTAGAATTTGCCAAATCAGTGGCTTACTCAATGACAAATATGTCTTTTAATTCTTTTTTTAAGTTTTATTTTAATTCCACTTAGTTAACATACAGTGCTATATTACTTTCGGGTGTACAATATCGTAATTTAATACTTCCATACATCACCCTGTGCTCACCATGACAAGTGCACTGCTTATTCCCCATCACCTATTCAACCCATCCCCCTACCCACCTCCCCTCTGGTAACTATCTGTTCTATATATTTAAGAGTCTGTTTCTTTTTTTTAAGAGTCTCTTTCTTGATTTCTCTTATTTTTCCCCTTTGTTAGTTTCTTTTGTTTCTTAAATTCCACCTATGAATGAAATCATATGGTATTTGTCTTTTTCTGACATATTTCACGTAGCATTATTTCCTCTGGCTCCATCTATGTTGTTTCATATTCTTTATTTCTGAATGTTGAAGTCAGAGATCTAATTTATGGTGATGATGAAGTGGACAAACATGTAGAAAGTAAGTCAATCAGAGTGAAGAGAAACAGATTGATCATATCTCAGGAAATGTATTGAAGACGTCTGCGACCTAATACTGTGTTGGGTAAACATTTACCAGACACTATCATTTATCCCTTTGTCCCCAAAATATACCATGTGTAGCATGGGAAACATGTCCATAGCAGGAAAGAGCACTCTTTATTTCTGAGTATTAGCCAAGAGCCAGGGCAAATTTTTTCAGAAACCATGTTTCTGGTGGAAAAAAAAATAGCTCAGATCCATTGTGCCTCCCTTTTCAATGACTGCATGAAGCTGAATGAAATCTTGTTTTGTTCTAGGGAAGAAAAAAAAAACCTGTAACATATAGATTGATGCCTGTAGTTGCTTTTCATTATGTTCCAACTTTTATCCCTTGAGGTGAAAGTCAGATGGCTCTATAACAGTTTACTAAGTGAAACCATGACAAAAAAAAATCCTATTAATGCACTGACTGCAGTAAAGGATCTATAAAAAAAATTCAAACTTTGACAGCTTTTACAATATTCACAATGACCATAAAGCCCATAAAATTAATTAATACATAATATATTTAAGCCAAAATTTTCATCTTCATGTGTATTCACGATTTCCTAAATGGGGATTAAACTGGTTGCAAAATATTTAAAACAAAAAAAAAATAAAAAATAAACTGGTAGAAATGCCTCCTCAACATAGAACCCAAGTCCTCAGAGATTGTATAAAAAGGAATCAAGAAAAAGTGAAGGAACTTGATGTAAAATTTTTCTGGGGTAAAGTTTTTGGGTGAATACCTGTTGAGCTCTTGAGTTTCTTAAAGAGTATGTTCCCATCTCTCTCTTTTTTTAATAAAAAATTAATTAATTTATTTTGAGGTGGGGAGGCAGAGAGAGAGAGAGAGAGAGAGAGAGAGAGAACCCCAAGCAGACTCCATGCTCTCAGCACAGAGCCTGATGTGGGGAGGGGGGCTCAATCTCATGAACCGTGAGATCATGACCTGAGCTGAAATCAAGATTCAGACGTTCCACCAACTGAGCCACCTACACACAATGCCTCCCATCTCTCTCTTTATAAGAGATCGTTACTGGGGATGCGGAGTGGCACACACAAAAAGTAAACTCTTCAAATGCATCCCTTTCCCCACATTTTATGCCATTATATCTGCAAATTTACTTGAATACTTATATGTCCTTTCATTCTTCCCGACCAGTGACCTACATTTAGGTTTTTAGGCCTTATTTCTTTTACTCACTCATCCTACCATTTCACCTCAAAAATATACCTACCATTTCACATATCGTCATTATACCTTCTTGTTTACCACATCCTTTTCATTAATATTTACATGTGCACACTTCTCTTCTACCTGAAAATAAGATAATTAAAAATAAAAAGTTAGATCTCTGGATAGATAGATAGATAGATGAGATGCATGGGTAGACGATAGATACACAAAGAAATCTCTAAGGGTGCCTGGGTGGCTCAGTGGGTTAGGCGTCTGACTTTTGACTTCCACTCAAGTCATGATCTCTTGGTTTGTTGAGTTCAAGCCCCACATCTCTGTGCTAACAGTGTGGAGCCTGCTCGGGATTCTGTCTCTCTCCCTCTCTCTCTGCCCCTTCCTCTTTCATGCTCTCTCTCGCAAAATAAATTAAAAAAAAATACATCTCTCGATAGATAGATGATAGATAGATGATAGATAGATGTTCTATAATGGATAGATATCTCTTTTTAAAATTCTTAATGTTTACTTTTGAGTAAGAGAGAGAGAGACAGACACACATAGCATGAGTAGGGGGAGGGACAGAGAGAGGGAGACACAGAATCCAAAACAGGCTCCAGGTTCTGAGCTGTCAGCATAGAGCCTGATGCAGGGCTTGAACTCACAAGCTGAGAGATCATGACCTGAGCTGAAGTTGGACGCTTAACTGATTGAGCCACCCTAGCATCCCTATAAAGGATGGATATCTCTTTAGAGATAGAGGAGAAAGAGAAGAGAGAAGTGATAAAATAGAAAAGAGAAAGAGAGAACAGGAGGTCAATGTTAAACTGTTGTGAGAACAAAAGAGGCAAATAGATGCAAGCTAGACCTGTGTATGCACAAAGTGAAGGTTCTAGAATTTAGGGCAAATATTAAGGATTTAGGTCTTGAAGAAGAACATGATAAAGAAGTCTTCAAAAACAAACTGTTATGTGATTAGTGCTTGAAGCTAAAAAAACCACTTTATTATTCTGGGAAGAATGTCCCTTCTTCCACATAAAGCTGCATAAAATTAATAATGTAGCAATTTTTATTAATTAAATTAATTAATATTAGTCCTTACAGAGGTCAGGATGCTTCCTGCAACCACCCAAATGAGAAAAATGGCAAAAAGATATAAAAATATAGTGGGATACTTTGAGATAATATTTGGTGGAATAGATTTAAGGTCTTCAAATAAATATTCCATAAGGCACCTGTTATATATGGTTGACATACAGAGGCCCTAGATAAAAGGGAAAAAATGGATCAGTACAAATGTACTTTGTCAAAGTAAATAGTACTTAAGTTCAGTAATAATAACATTGAAGAACAAGAATGTAGAATTGGCTACCCTATTTATACTCAAAGCCCTTCCGTGATCATTTTATCCATTTATAAGTCACTTAAATGCTCTTACGGGGGGTTACTGCATGAAAACCACCATGCAATGTGTTGGGCATGTAGTTAGGAATAAAACTCAGCTCTCATTTGACATTACTTACATTATGATAAGGAGAACAGATGAGAAGGCAGCCACCTCAGAACTGTTTCGTAAGAGCAAGAATAGAGGGGCACACAGTGTATTGTGGGTACATGAAAGGGAGCATAATTCAGCATGAAAGGTCAAGGAATGTATATCAGTCAAGATGAGAGTTGAGGTACATTTGAAAGGCTAAGTAAGAGTTCACCAAGAAGATGAGGTGAAAAGAGCAAGGCGTGGTAGTAATAACATGAATTTACTCGTCACTGATTAAGCAACTCAATAACCTCAAATAGGACACAGATATTTACACTTCTGGCTATGTTCTCTATACCACAATTATCCAGTAATTTTAAGCAGTGTGCATAATTAAGGCAGATATTGAACTTAATAAATTATTAATAAAACTGGCAATACGTTGGTATGAATTTGTTTGCTCTCTTGTACATATGAGACACATGAGAAAATCTATTGTTTTTGTAAGTACCTTTTCCTCTTCCCTTGACTACCGATCCTGATACACAGAAACAGTCATTCTGTCACTAGCTTTGTGCCACACCAGAGAGAAGGTGGTCTCCAAGGAAACAATAGAGCAAATAATTAAGAGTTCTCTCACACTGGGGGAGCATCAGATGACATTGAGCTACAGGTGGTCACTGCTATCATGACCTACAAATCTGAAAAATGTTAAGGATCTTTTCATGTCCTGTGTGTAACCCATCAAAAATGTCAGGACAACAGAGCACTCTTTGCACTATTATATTTCTAAAACAAGGAGCCATTAACTGCCATATTTTGACAAGGAAATGTTCACTAGAAATTTGATGATCCAGGCAATAGCTATGACTCTGCCACCACTACCACACAGAGCAGTTAAGTCGTGTCTTTTTTTATGTTTTTTTTAAAGTTTTATTATTATTATTATTATTATTATTGAGAGACAGAGACAGAGCATGAGCATGGGAGGGGCAGAGAGAGGGAGAGACAGAATCCGAAGCAGGCTCCAGGCTCTGAGCTGACTGCACAGAGCCCGCCGCGGGGCATGAACTCACGGAGCACCAGATCATGACCTGAGCTGAAGTCGGAAGCTTAACCGACTGAGCCACCCAGACGCCCCGTCATGTCTATTTATAAATATGAACATCATTTTCTCTTCAGCAAAATGAAGTTGGATTGATTGATCTTTAACTTTCCTTCTGTATTCGAACATTTCATATTTCTGCAATCTTATAATGGTACTGTTAAATTCATACAAGTTTTTTAATGAGCATTTAGTTATTGAGACAGAGAAAAAGAGAGAGACAGAGAGAGACAAAGCGAGCCAGGGAAAGACAGAGAGAGACAGAGACAGAGACTCTTAAGCAGGCTCTGCCCTGCCAGTGCAGAGCCCAACGTGGGGCTCGAACTCATGAACCATGAGACCATGACCTGAGAGGAAACCAAGAGTCAGACGTTTAACCAACTGAGCCACCCAGGTGCCCCTCCTGCAAGTTTTATAATAACCATAACAGCATATATCATATTATTTTTAATATATTTAACATATAAAAATAAATTATGGACTTATTTTCAATATATTTAAACTTTCCTTAATAATTCTAAGGATTATTAAGCAGAGGTCCATGGATCATGCCTCCGCGAGGTCTTATACATATATTGAAAACTGTTGGGGGGCGCATGGGTGGCGCAGTCGTTAAGCGTCCGACTTCAGCCAGGTCACGATCTCGCGGTCCGGGAGTTCGAGCCCCGCGTCGGGCTCTGGACTGATGGCTCAGAGCCTGGATCCTGTTTCGGATTCTGTGTCTCCCTCTCTCTCTGCCCCTCCCCCGTTCGTGCTCTGTCTCTCTCTGTCCCAAAAATAAATAAACGTTGTAAAAAAGAATTTTAAAAAAAAGAAAACTGTTGGGAGTATGTCTGTCAGTCAGTGTGTGTGTGTGTGTGTGTGTGTGTGTGTGTGTGTGTGTGTGTATGCATATATGGGTATATATACAGCTATGGACCCCTCCCACAGCTAATGGAAGGGTCTAGAGCTGTCTTCAGATTCCAAAATACATTGGTGATCTCTACCCTCTCATTCTACTCCCCCTCCCAGCCCTATCACACACACACACACACACACACACATAAATTACGAACCACTGGTATGTTTATATCTCCCATGATTTTGATTTTATATGTTGTTTAAGTCAAAGTCTAACCAGGAAAATAGAAACCAGTCTGTCATGTCAAACTAGGGGAATTTAACACAGTAAATTTTTCACACCACTCATGAGAGAGCTGAGAAGCCAATAAGGGACAATGAGGTGATCTGCTGATTACATATCTGCACAGGAAGCCACTATAACCATAAAGTATAACCACAAAGGACAGAAGTCATTTTGCCAGAGCCCAGCAGTGAGGGGCATCCAGTCAAAACTGGAAGCCCACAGGTCTGCCCAGAGGAAGCTGAAGCCACACAGGACGTACAACTGGAGACAGTGCCTGCGAACCTGAAGACAGAGGCTCCTACTGGCTGAAGAATTAGTTACCCTTTAATACTGCACAGAGCAAGACAAGGGAAAGGGGTAGCTTTGAGCATAAACAAACCAGGGAGGCAGAGAATTTAGAATTAATTAAAATATAGAAATTATTTTCACACCAGATCTTCTTTCTGTTTTCCTTATTTCTTATGATGATAAAACAACCATTTCTAGCAAGTATGCAGGTTCAAAAATTTGAGTACTTTTTCATTTTTCCCCTTTCCCTTGTTTCCAAAATCATAGTCATATTTATTATGATATCTCAGTGTTTACCTGTGAAACACACACACACACACACATATATATATATATATATATATATATATATATATTCCCAATTTCTGCTAATATTTGGTTTTTGACTCTGGTTCCTGATACAGAGGTCCTAAATTTTTAAATTTCTTGATGTGATAAGAGCATCTTTGTTCTAATGAGATGATTCTCGATGGGTTCTGGGGTAGGGGTTGATCACTAAAAAGACAAAAACCGGGGCGCCTGGGTGGCGCAGTCGGTTAAGCGTCCGACTTCAGCCAGGTCACGATCTCGCGGTCCGTGAGTTCGAGCCCCGCGTCAGGCTCTGGGCTGATGGCTCGGAGCCTGGAGCCTGTTTCCCATTCTGTATCTCCCTCTCTCTCTGCCCCTCCCCCGTTCATGCTCTGTCTCTCTCTGTCCCCCAAAAAATAAATAAACGTTGAAAAAAAAATTAAAAAAAAAAAAAGACAAAAACCATGATTAGACGCTTAGAACTTTCAGCCCTAGCCCCCATCTTCAAAAGAAGAGAGAGAGGCTTGGAAATGAGTTAATAGTTGATCATGTCTGCTCAGTGAAGCCTCCATTAAAATCCATGAAGTATGGGGTTTGGAGACCTGCCATGTTAGTGAATGCATCAACATGCCCGACGGGTGGCACACTCCAAATCCACGGGGACAGAAACTCTTGCACTGGCAACCCTTTCAGAGCTCACCCTGTAAATCTCTTTATCTGGCTGTTCATTTGTATCCTTTAAACTAGACTCTATGATAAATCTTCAAAGGTAAGCAAACTGTTCTTCCTGGATTCTGTGAGCTACTCTTATAAGTTTTTGAACCTGAGGTGGGGGGTGGGCAGGGGTGTGCTGTGGGAACCTGTGATTTGTAGCCAAGTCAAACAGAAATTCTGGGTAATGTGGGCACCTACTACTTGTGATCAACATCTAGAGTGGGAGGCAGTCTCAGGATTGAGCTCTTGACCTATGGGGGTCTGTGCTAACTCTGCTTACTATCCAAACTGAATTGAATTGTAGAATGTCTAACTAATGACACAGAATTGGTCGGTGTAGGGAAAAACCCACATTGCTCGTGTCAAAAGTATTGCGTAAAGGAAAACAGTGAATAATGAGTTTTCACCAGACAATACCCTTTCACTTCCTAATAATCCCCTGCAATTTTTTCACTATCATCCATATTGGCCATTCTCCTAGTTTTGTTTCCTTCCTAACTCATGATACTAAAGGCTCCAGACCCACCATCTCACGTCCAAATTCAGATCATATGACTTGCCCACTCCAAAAATTTTATAAAAGTCTGGATGTAGTAACTAGGTACATTGACCCTCTGATCTGATTCCTACCATTTTCAGTCTTTTGTTTCCGTTAGAGTGACCTATAAACCCCATCATGGCACAGAGGATTTGATCAAACACTGAGCTAAGACACTTCACCCCAATTTAGCCTGGCGTCCACCAGCACTAGCCTGCGTCCCTAAAGATGACCTTCAGCCCTAATGCTGAGTTTTGCCTC
This sequence comes from Felis catus, assembly GCF_018350175.1. Lineage (NCBI taxonomy): Eukaryota > Metazoa > Chordata > Mammalia > Carnivora > Felidae > Felis > Felis catus. The sequence continues at coordinate 180,534,775 of NC_058371.1, forward strand.
AAAAAAATGCAGTGCTTCCAGACTGCAAAATGTACATTGTCCCAACCCACAATGCCACATCATTTGCACTAATTTTCCACTCGTTGCTTTTTTGCAAGGTTCCATTTTCCTGTTGTTTCTTCTGTTTCCTCTATGTTTCACTTTGTCACCTTTTCTTAGTGGAGCTGTGCGCAGGGTAGAGTGGTGTCTCTTTCTCCAACTGTCATAGTCTGAATAAAACCTTCCTTCACACCTTTAACAAGTGTCCAGTGCAGTTTTTCTCTGACATCAGTCACAAACCTGGTTGAGTGACACTCCTAACACTTCTCTGGACACCACATGCCCCTCTTTGTGTTTGTACTCATGATGTGCAGCATGTTTGGAAAAACCTTTTCTCAAACACCACATGTCCACATTTTTGTTCACCTTTGAAGATCAAATCCAATGCAACCCCTTGTTATACTGCTGCTTAGTTAATTATGCTTGATTATTAATCTGTCTGGCTGTTTGGGTCCACACAAGCCTGAACTTCCTGCTTTACTTCTCTTTTGCCTGGGAGGATTCCGTGATTACTTGCAGGCCATATCCTCAAAGGAGGCTTGGGTCTTTTCTGGGTCAGATCATGTAGTAGCAGTTCAATAAGTGCCAGGTCCACAGTTTTATTTTCCTCCTGCTGTGATAGGCAAAGGGGCTAAGAGTGGCTATTCTGTCAAGCTGGCTTTTGGGGTTGGATAAAAAATAGGAAAGCTCCTAGCTGTCCTTCAGGGAGCATGGGGGCCTTTCATGTATCATAGAACTGAGACTTAAAATATTTTGTTACCACAATACAACCTAGCCAAACGCCTTTATTTTACTGTACCTCTCTTAGGTAATTTAAAATGTCAAAAATAAATCATAATTATTTGTGTATTGATAAGGTTTTATTTTCCTACTGGATTAGAAAGCTTTAATGATAGAATTTGTTTCTGAGACTTGATAGATGTATGTTTTCTTAAGATTGCAAAAATAACGAATTAATATGCAACTAGATGAATGCTTTCTTCCATCAATATTTTTGATCTAGAATTGTACTTTTTAAATGAGTCCTTTGGATTGAATAGTCCTATGTGCTCTCATTGAGGCAACTGTACATTTTGCTTCCTAAGGGATTCTCTGTACTGTAAAGGGCATGGGCAAATCATTATCGATATACCCATAAGTTTTTTGTACAACATTTCCGAGATGTGTTGGCTGGTACAAGATTGGCCTTGATTATGCTTGGAATGAAAGCACCAATACAGATTTAGAAAGTGCTGACACAGTATCACTGGCTTATATATCTATAACCAGTCTGTTTCCAATTTTACAAGAAGGTCTTGCTGGCAGTGTTAGCATTTTTCAAAAGTTGAAAGCAATAGGAAATAACCTTAGGTTTAATAGGCTTGTTTTGCTAACAATGAGATTTTTTTTCTGTGAAAATTATTGATTCATTTCAACATTCCACCAGAGATAGTATTGTCAAAATTGTTTACTGTTTGAAAATAGAATCAACACTCAATAATTGACAATAAAGTAGAAGGGTTTGCTATGGATGATTCAAATATGCAGATGATTATTAAATCAATAGTTTCATATTTATGAAAATATATTTTTTCTTTTACATTATATATATAAGTTGAACACTTTTCAACAAAATGACCTGATTACAAAACAACCTGATTATGTTAAACACTACCACCTTTTTCTGTGTGTTCCATAACCAGATTTCGAAGCTTTCGCTGTTTGAAATAGAAATTCACTTGAGCTTGGGGCACCTGGGTGGCTCAGTCAGTTAGGCGACCGACTCTGGCTCAGATCATGATCTCTTGGTCTGTGAGTTCGAGTCCTGCATCGGGCTGTGTGCTGACAGCTCCGAGCCTGGAGCCTGCTTCAGATTCTGTGTCTCCCACTTTCTCTGCCCCTCCCCCACTCGCACTCTGTCTCTCTCTTTCTAAAGTAAAGATTAAAAAAATTAAAAAAAAATTAAATAAAAAGCAAAGACATTCATTTGAGCTAAACCCACATCAGTTGGGGCTTGGGGGAAGGCTTTATTCAAGTCATACTACGGACTGGTAACAGAACTTAGGTGTCCCGCGTGGGAAGAAGAGCCTGACTCCAAAATGGTAAGTGAATGAGGCAGTTATTCGCTGGTTTTCTCTTTGGCACCAGATGTACTTGTTTTTCATTACCATTCTCTATGCCTCCTCCTTTCTCCTGCTCCCTGGGAATATGGGTTAATGTCCATTGTTGAGAATCACTTCTGCAAGCCTTGTCGATGTAGCCCCCAGTTAATGCAGTCACAACACAACTTATTGTCTACTGTTTGTGTGTGTGTAGGTGTATCTATTAGTTCTTTTCCTCAAGATATATTTATTTCTTACAGTCTTTGGATGTTCGTCCAAGAACCAAAAAGTTCTAGCTAGAGAATAGGGATATGGGTGAATAGATATCAGACACTTTTCCAGATGTTCTGGGTAGAGCTGATTGTGCTCTTAAGGGACTGAATCGAATCATTTCACTTGTGTGAGTGAGTGTGTGTGTGTGTGTGTGTGTGCGCTTTTGTGTTTTAACTTGACTCATAGCTAACGTAGTGGAAGGATTCATCACTGATTTTAAAAGAAGAAAATGTTTCCTACAAAATGTCTGTTGAAGTTAAAAATAAGAGTTAACTAGAATGCTTAAAGATCATCCAAGGAAAATAATATATGAAAAGCCACTTTGCATGAAAAAAGTATAATATGGACTATTCAACCTTTATATAAACAAATATTTACTCAAAATGTTGAATTAATTTACCTTACCAATGGATAACACTGACAACTGGCATTATTATAAAATTATTTTTAATTCTCCTGAAAAACTTGCGTTTTGTGTGTTTATGTTTACAATAATAATTTTATTGTATGTACGATAAATATTGATCTTCTCCAAATGAATTATTAAAAATATTTATTTAGCACTCACATTTATTGAATCTAAATGTGCTAAAATTAGAATTAATTCAATTGATTTGCTGAGAGTTCATTTCATTTATAAACAAATATGCATACCTAAGAAAATAAACAAATATATTTGTTTATAAATACATAGGCTTGTGTGTGTGTGTGTGTGTGTGTTTTCTCTGAAGGGGATTTTACTTCTTTCTAGTTATTGATCATTATAGCATGAGTAAATTCTAAATGAACAGAATATCATGAAATTAATTATCCATAAATGTTTCCTTAGAAATATCAGTCTCATATGTAATGCCAAACTTAGGATACAAATACTCCATTAGCTATCATTTATGGGCAATGATATTTGGGACTCCAAAGAGGTTCATATTTCTCAGAAACTAACACAAGAAACATAGTAATAACAGTAATGCCTCTAATGTCACAAAGGCACTAGAGAGCATCCGAGATACATTTTTGTTTATGCCTTTTACCAGCTGTAATTTATCATGTTTTGCCAGAGCCAAAGTTACTGGCTGCCTGACATAAGCACAGAAAGTCTGAAACAAAGCAAATATTTTTGAGACTTCAAAGAAGGAAACTTTACACTATGCAAAGTAGCTCAGGGCGATGTCCTGAACTGTATAATTAGTCAATGAATGTTTATTTTGATAGAATAATGACTGTATAAATTTGCTAGAAAACTTGAAAGCAGTGCTCAGTGAGAAAGCTGTTGAATTCTATTGCAACATGTACTCTATTCTCCTTTGATAATGATATCTGAATTAAAACCTCATGAGAAAGTCCCTTATTTTTTTTTTTAAGTCTAAGCTCCCTTTGAATTGCAAATTATTACTTTTCTCAACATAACTATGATGGTCGCTTTCAATTTCTGCTGTGAAACAGCAGTTCCCAATGCCAAATTGACATTTAGGAGCATTGTGGGAACCTACCACAGGTCTTGTGGAAAAATAGTATAGATTTGTTTGGTAGGGATTTATAGAGGAATTATAAAGATCTCCTCAGAACTTTGAAAATTCCTGGCAAATCACCCCAGTATTGACAAGTATTGACCCTTTACTCTCTTGAATGGCAGGAATGCTGTTCCAGTCATCTATTTTTTTTTTTACCCTATAAACTGGAAACTTAAAAGCATATTCACCAGACGCAGAATAACTTGCCCTTCTACTGAAAAATGCTTACATGGCCACTGTAGCTACCTAATGCTACCATGAAATACAATACCAATGTGACTAAAATCCCTCTCAGGCAATTTCCATTATTTTCTCTCAACTCAATATACAGATTTTTTTGTCCACGCTATGTTGTTTGACTACTTTCTATAGCACAGTTCCATCAAAATCAGAGATTTTAATATAATCAAACTAATAAAGTCTTGTGTGCAAATTTCCCCCAGGGTTTTCCAGCAGAATGATCTATTCTCTAGAAACAAAACCAGTTAGTGTTTGCAATGTAACTCACCACCCTAATTCTGGTGACTTAAAATGGCTACTATTGATGGCGGTGGGGAATGATGAGGGAACGGCCAGGTATATCTTCTAATTTTTGTTGGGCTGGGTGGACGAGGGGCTGGCTGGTCTGGCTTGGTGTGTGTTGGGATGGCTCATTTCTGCTTCAAGATGACTCTAGCCCTCCTGCGTACTTGTGCAAGCTTCTTCACTTGAGAGAGCCTCAATTTTCCAAAATACTGAGCAGAGACGCCAAAGAGGCCTTTCAAGTCCTAGGAAAGAGTACATCACTCCTCCCAAATTCCGTTGTCCAAAGCAAGTCACAAGGCCGGCCCAGATTCAAGTGGAGGGAAAACAGACTGTGCACGGGAGAAACTTTAAAGCCACATTCTAAAGGGTGTATAAACAGGGAAGAATAAAGCATGTGGGCCACTATTGCAATTTACCACAACTCTCATTAGTCCAATGGATACTTTCAGTATGGAAAGTAGCAAAAGCACACAGATGCAATAGGGGAAGTCACAAAGTACTCTGATAGAATATGGAAAGTGCAAAACACTTTAAAAAAAAAAAAAAAGGAGGTGACGGCCGGAAATAGCTGCTCAAAATTGGTTCAGGCTATAACTGGAAGCCCATGTGAAATCACCAAAAATGATTATTATTCTAACTCCTTAAATTGTGCCGCCCGACTTTGGCCAACTCATAATCTCCTGGAGATTTTGTTTTCTTCTTAAACAAATAGAAAATTGGTACTTGATCCAATCTAAGTCTGAGTAATTTCTAGGTATGTGGAAATGGATACATTTATAATAGCTATCATAAAAATTAGAAGCCCATGACAAGGATACTTTTAGTCTACATGATGAAAAAGAGGAAGTTAAATTTAGAAAATAAATTATTGATGATAAATAATGCCTGCTAGAGAAAAAACCCTGCAAAAGCAGCTGGCAGTGTGCTGGTGAAAGTTGCTTTTTAAAGTGAGGACCAAGTTCTGAGACTTCCTGTCCTGTCAGCTTCCTGTTGTGCGTGCTCTCTTGTTCATCTATCAAGCCTAATTTGGGTGGATAAAAGCCCATAAATCCCCACATTGCTAACAGGAATAATCATGACAATGCCAAAATATTTGGTTGGTGAATAAACATCCAGTGATAGAACATATAATACTTTGAAACTCAAATTTGATTTTTGTATGAGATAAATTTTTTCTCATTTTTAATGAGAAATTTTAATACTTATTTTTAATAATTTTAAATTATTAAATTTTTAAATACTTATTTTAAAATTTTTAATACTTATTTATTTTTGAGGGGTGGGGAGGGGCAGAGAGAGGGAGACACCGAATCTGAAGCAGGCTTCTGGCTCTAACCTGTCAGCACAGAGCCCAATGCGGGGCTCGAACTCATGAACTGTGAGATCATGACCTGAGCCAAAGTTGGATGCTTAACCCACTGAGCCACCCTGGCACATCAGGAGAGATTTTTTTTTAAATTTATATTAGATTTATACTTTTTTGAAAAGCAATTTTTTTAAATGTTGGAAGTATAAATAACACCTATAAAAAGTTCTGAAGTTCAAGGAATTACTCTTATATGACACATGTGTTCCAGATGTAAATTACACTTTCAAACAGAAAGATTGAGGAATACTTAAGATCTTTACAAATTCTCTCTCTCTCTTAATTTTTACTGAGAAGGAAATAATGATCCATAAAAGTAGCTGATTTGGTCAAATACACACAGCTAATCTGTTGACAAAGCTGAAATAAGGACGTTTCTCACCTCCAGCACAGAGATCTTTCTGCTATCCCATTCTGCAAGATATTATTTAATGCAGATAAAATTGCATGATCGGCCTCCAAGTTAACGTGTGTGTGCTTGCCTTTGTGTACCTGCGTTTGCCTGTTGGTGTGGTGTGAGTCTCTTAAAAGACTAAAAATTTGATCTTTTTTCATATCATGTTTGACTAAATACTGCTCCAACAGTCTCAAGTTCCCTGCCTTAAGAAAATAAGAAGCTTTGGGAACATAAACAATAATAAGGTGAAAATATCCAGTGAAGAAAAGAAGGGTAACATAGTATGAACAGTCCTCAGGGCACACAGCAGAATGTAAGAAAATGTCTATGTTACTGTAGAGTGCAGAATAAGATCAAGATAAGTCGTTGTTTACTGTAAATTGTTACTACATCAAGGCAAGAGGGAGATTTGGGCACCAGATAATCTTTAGCTGACCCTTGATTCACCTCCAATATATAGACATCACTTCTATGACAAAGATATCACAATGGTACCATCTTCCATGTAATTCTGCTTCTTGTTTACAGATCAGCAATTTGCAGGTCACAAGTTTCAAGAGCTACATACATTTCCCATTATTTTCTAATACATTGATGAAAATAAATGCCCTGTGGTTCCAACGTCAGTGGCTTTTTACCAAACAAGAATTTCCACTGAGAAAAGTTGCAGTTATTAGCTTAAAAGAGATGTGTTATTTTATTTTTCCGACAACAGAAGGCTTCTATAAGTCCAAAGTCGCATACAATTATTTACTACAGAGCAGAATAATAGAACACTACACTAGGATAAATTTTGTGCCCACTTAATTGAAACACTTGCCAAGGAGCTGGGGGAAAGCAATGTATTTCAATCACTCTAAACAATGGATAAATGAGACACATTCCTTCTAAATGACACATTTTAGCTGTCTGGAAGCCTATTCACAGTTGTGCGTGGTAACATAAGTTTGCCACTCTGTTCCTTACAATTGGTCCATTTCAAGCTGTGCTTTGAAGCTGTTTATTCCAAGGAACCTTCATAATATTAAGAGGAAAAAATGTTTTTGGATGTAGCACTAAATGTTTTTAGATGTGGACCAATATTTTTCCACTCCCTCTGGAATATATGTATGTATATTTATTTGTATCTTTTTTTTGTCTCTGTTTCTCTGTCTCTGTCTCTGTCTCTGTACGTTTCTCTCTCTGTCAATATATAATATACATATACATACATAATTTAAAATACGAATGCACTTTATTATTTTCAATATTAAACAAAGCCAGTCTACATTAAATATTTTTCTTATAATCTTCGGCTCAGTATTTATTTTATTAAACTGGAATATAACGAAAGGGCTATGCTAGTAATTCAAGGAGAAACTAGTATAAACTTGTTTCAACAGCAATATTTAAATACATAAATAAGTCTCTTCTTATATTTCTGAAAAAAAAAACCTGTCGATAGAAATAAAGAAAATGTAATTTGTTCCTGAAAAAAAGCTAAAGTAAAAATAAAGGAATATAGAAGCAGAAAGCACTTGTTTTCATGAGTTATAGGCAGAGTGGCTATATAATTTATTATCCAAATCATGACGTTTTTCAGAATGAAAGAAGGTGTTATTAATAATTAAGCTAGAACCGCAGGTATACACTGCAATTCTCCCAGGTAAATATGGTTACTCTGGCCACCCTATTTATAGGTAGGTGGCCAATCTCAATCCTGGAGATTTTTTTTTTTTAATGATACGATACTGTTCAACATTTCTTATATTTTTACCTGTGGTTTCACAATTGTTTTAAAACAAAGGCTTGAGATGAATATATAATCTAAAGCATGGCAAAGTTTACGACAATAAACTAGTATACAAAAGATTTCCTCTACTTCTGTACCTTTCAAACTGAAAGCTCTCAAGGGAGCTCTGGATCTTAACATCCTTACAGGTTGAAATAGACTATTGTTCTCTCTCTAAAGTTTTGATAGAACACATTTAAAAAAAATTACTATGTTAGTAATAGTAAGTCAACAAAGAATTAGAAATGTTTCACAAGTATTTTCTGTCTTGGATGTTTTCAGTTAAAACAAAACAAAACTCTACCTTCTCCTTAAACCTGGTAAAGTGCAAATACGGAGCTTACCTGAATATAGAGGGTAGGAAAACCTACCTCTTGGTGTCTTCAGAAACCTATTCGCTAAACCTATTTATGTCCCTAAACGCACTGAAGAGGTATCTTTTTAGTTATTTGATGTAGCTTATAGTAGCAAAGTTTTTGGTTTGTTTTTAGAAATCACACCATTCATGTGGGAAATGTGATTACCCTTTTTGAAATCAGTGTCTGTAACAACTGTACTTAACTTGCCTTCCAATCCTGTGATATGTTTGTATGGACCGATCCTAGGGAGGGCGCTTAGTGGGGGGAGGCCACCTCCTCTAGGATAGATATAGAACAAAAGCAAACAAATACAAGCAAGCGAAGTAGTTACATGGCAATGCATTGGTCAGATGGCATTTTGCTACAGGTGGATAGATTTACCATCAGTTTCAGAAGCTGGAGGTTGGTGGGAGTGTGGTTTAGAACATGATCTCAGTGACTCAGTTCAAAATAACAAGTGAAAAGAGCAAAGGGAGGGGTTTCTGAATAATGACTGAAAAGTCTTGCTGGTGAATCTCACTAGATCAGAGAATCTAAGTCCCAACATCCAATTTATGCACAAGTGTTTCTAGGAGGGGGAGTGCAGAAGGGGTTCAGAAGGTAAGTAAGCTTTTGTGTTTTTTCGTTTCCTTGGACCATCACAGCTCTCTTCAGTGTAGGAAGAGTTAGCAGTAGCAAATTCCTGGCCCCTCTCCCCTGGTAGCCTGTTTTTAACCCCGAGTATCCCTCGCAAACAGTTGCATTGCAAAAGAAGGGGGTCAGGAGGATAAGGAAGCTACTTTCGAATAGTATTTACTGCTATTTTCCCTCAAAATCTGGAATTTCCTAGCCTAACATATTTCTTGAAAAACTGGAAAGATGCCCTCTTCCTGTTTTATGTATTGGGGTGGTGGTGCTGGAAGGTGGGAGGACAATCAAACATGTGACACAAACCAAATCTTACATTGCAGCTCACTTGTATACATGTCATTCTCTAACCGTGAGTGCATTTTCCCTGCTGATGGTTACTGAAGTTCAAAATCTAATTGCAACTAGTCCAAGAAGGCTCTCTGTGGGCAACATTTAAAAAAAATGATCATACATTTGTCTCTTTTTGTTATTATATATATATATATATATATAATATGTTATATATTATATATAGCATTTTATTATATATAACATATAATATATAACATTTTATTACATTTATATAAATGTTATATATATTATATATATAATTTTTTAAAGTTTATTTATTTATTTTGAGAGAGCACACAAGAAAGGGAGGGACGGAGAGAGGGAGAGAGAGAATCCTAAGCAGGCTCTGCACCATCAGCGCAGAGCCCGATGTGAGACTCAAACCCACCAAATACAAGATCATGACCTGAGCCAAGATCAGACGCTTAACTGACTGAGCCACCAAGGTGCCGTTCTCTCTCTGTCTGTCTCTCTCTGTATATATGTATACATATATACATACATATACACTCTATGTGTGTGTGTATACACACACACACACACACACATATATATATATACGTATGTATATATATTATATTTTTTCTTTTAATTAGGCTCCATGCCCAACATAGGGCTAGAACTCAGGACCCAAAGATCAGGAGTCACATGCTCTACTGAGTGAGCCAGCCAGGCACCCCTGCTGGTGGCACTTTAAAATAATATACTCAAGTAATTCTACATATTGTTTACAGATCAAAATTCTATTGGGGATCATGTACACTAAACTTTTACATTGCACAAATATGATTATAACTTTTAAGAACAGAAGCTAGAACAAATTAACTTGGGTTCTACATTGTTCTCAGTTTCGTGCATTTTAATTTAATTAACACATGTCATAATGCTCTATGTTAAAAGGCATTGTGAAAACCACAGAGGATATGAGATTGTCCGGGCTCTCAAATACATCACTGAATCTTCTCTATTCTCTTGATGTAGATGAACTTCCTCTTATATTAACTATTTGGAATTCTGTGAAAATTTGGACTATACATGGTGCTATTATCTTCAATTTGTTATTTTGATTAATACACAAAATTTCTAAGTAGAAAATCTGGATAATTTATTATAAGCTCATGAAGAAGTAGGTCTACTAAATTAATATTTGTAGTTTCTGTCAGATGCTATAGTTGTTAGTTCACATGAAAGATAGTTCTAAGAAAACTAATTTCAATTTAAAAATTTTTCTGCCCCTCCTAAAAAGGAAAATAAGCAATAGTATTTCCACAAGCATTACTTTAGACACTTATTTCAAAAGACAATTTGGGGCCTTTGTACCTCTCAAGTGATGTAATGGAAAGAGAAAAAATGTAGCATACATATTAATTTGGGTAGTTTTTTTTTTTTTTTTACAAATATTCTATGGACTATGGACAATTGGAAAGAACACTTTTTTTAAATAAGGATTCTAATAGAAAACCTGAAGTAAGAATGATCCCCATTAATAAACTGCTAACTACGGTAAAGCAATTTCAAAGTCTGTTATGATTTTCCCCCACATTTCCTAATAATTAAAACCTACATTTTGTATATCTCACTATAAATCACAAATTCTGTACTAAATAACACATAATTGATAATAAGGAATTTTCCCCCAACCCTTCAGAGCTATTTACACTTCCTGTATTTGTCTGCTTTTATATGACAAATAATAATTATAATAAAAATCATAGTCGGGAATAATAGTAATAATAAATGAGTTTGCTCATTCATAGTGGTAATTATAACAGTTTTTTTCTTCTTCTGTTTGAAAATATCTATGAAGCTCATCGTAAAGTATCTCCCTAAAAGTAAGTTAATAACAGCTAAAAAAATGTATCACGGTTCCAACCTGTGCTTTACTTGAAGAATCTGAGCTATAGAAGGATTGTCCATCTGTTAGTTTTGAAAAACACTAAAGTTCTCAATACTTAGTTTTCAAACATACCCTTCCCAAAGGCGCTTTTCTCATTTTTTTTTATTTTAAAATTTGGAGAATATATTTTTCTGAAACTAACATCCAGTGCAGTGTCCTTGATCTCCCATCTCATCTGATTCTTCAGCAACACTGAATCTGAGATTCAGTTATTTTAAAAAATATTAATAGTTTATTTTCACTGAAATAAACTTAAATGCTTATACAAACGCACATGCATGCATATACCTAGAATTTCAGAGAAGTTTGAAGTGTGGGAAATGAAATGACAGTGAGGATACAATATCTGTTTCATTCAACAAAGACATAATCATTTACAAAAGGAATTTTGGTAGACTTTTTCTGTACAAAGAATGTGGAAAGTGTAATCATCCAGAAATATGTGTCTGTATAAGTTAAAAATGGAATTAGAGAAAATATAGCCAGACCATAATTAACCTAATACTGGTTAGTTGTATTTGGGTGTTGTAAAATGAAAAAAAAAATATTGACAAGTTTTGTGCTATATAGAAAGATTTAGGCCACCGGCATCACTGTACCAGGAAATCCAACTATTACTGGTGAAATACTTGGGGGGGGGGGGATACAAATTTTGGGACTGAAAAACCTGATTTGCTCAAATTTACAGGAATGATCTAGAATCATTCTTATGTCTTTTAGAAAATAAAATAGTATCTGTAAATTTCAATTGCTTGTATAAAATTAGTGAATTTTTAAGATTAAAGGATAACATAAACAAAGCAATATACTAGTATTCAAAACATCTAGGTAATAAAATGATATTGATTACCACCTCGCCTGGCTCAATCCCAGAGATTTTTCCAAACACACTTTTTTTTCCTGTAGTGTAGTATCTTTCTCTCTCTCTCTCCACTAATATGTCTACGAATTTATAAAATTAGTCTTTGAACAAGATTCTTTTTGAAGTAGGAAGTTTAATAAACCCAGGAGAAATTTGAGAAGCAGACATGTGTTATCATTTCTTTAGTAAAAAATATTAATGCGGGATTTACACTTTGCAAATCAATTGCACATATGAGATTTAACTTGCTTTGCATGACCAATAAAGTCAATGTTTTATGATCACTTTTCAGGTGAGGAAGTGGTCTAGTAGTATAAAGAGATTTTTTTTTTCCTAAAGCAATTGCAGAGTAGGTCAAACAGCAAACAAATGACAGAGCTTTAATCCAAAATTGAGTTATGTGAATTCAATTACTATGCCACTTATTCCTAAAGTCCTTTTTCTCTTTAAAGTTTGCATTTAGTAATAAGCTAGAATTTATCATCTCATAGATAGTCCTATTGGAATACGATGGTGATGGCAATAAAATATGCCCGTAGGATTCTGTTTCATGAGCTAATGTTTAGGGAAATTAATGACATAAACACATTTTTTCTTTATGTTTTTCATACTCTTTCTAGAGATAAATTATAAGCTGTGTATGTGATGCAATTTGTGAATGAGTAGAGTGAACTTTCCATTTTGCTATATTGTGGGCTTCCCTATGACTCCAAATAAATTACTTATCTCATTTTAGTTACATTTATTCATAATGTACATATTTATCTTGTTGAAAGAGGAATCTATTTATTTTTGAAGTTTATTTATTTATTTTGAGAGAGAGAGAGAGAGGGCACGAACAGGAGAAGGGCAGAGAGAGAGGGGGGGAGAGAGAGAATCCGAAGCAGGCTCTTCACTGCTAATTCACAGCCTGCTGTGAGGTTCAAACACATGAACCATGAGATCATGACCTGAGCCCAAACCAAGAGTTGGAAGCTTAACCGACGGAGCCACCCAGGAGCTCCTGAAAGAGAAATCTAAATGGCAATTCCAGGGGCTATAGACTTGAATTTATTCACTCCACAGAAGAGCTCTCTTTCAGGCACTGGAGACACAGTGGAAATACAAACTGTCTCTGCTTTCAAGGAGCTTAAAGTCTAGTGAGGAGATAAAGAGAGAAAATGTATGCTGGCGGATGAACGTGCTATAAAAAGGAGAAGGCAGGTCAGGAAAATGAGGGGAATGGGAGAGATGATGATAAGGCATGGGAAGTCTTTGATGGGAAACTTTGTGGATGAGATTTAAGAAAAGTAAGGTGTTATCTAGGAGCCCAGACCCAGGAGACCAGGAAAGCTGTAGGAGGAGGAGCTTTGGGAAAGTGTCCTTTTTCCAGTCTGCAGGAAGGTATGAGAAATGTTAGCTATTGTTACATTGTCACTATTATCCTAGCAATATTTATTTTCTAAGTATCGACATGTGTGGTTTTGCCTGTGATACCTTAAGAGTTACAATTTTTTAAGACCATGCTCTTCCATTTCCTACTGTACACAGGACTCTTTTTCAAAAAATTTTAAGTTGTATTTATTTAAGTAAACTTGACATCCAACGTGGGGCTCAAACTCATGACTCCAAGATGAAGAGTCACATGCTCTTTTGACTGAACCAGCCAGCCCGCCCTCACAGGACTCTTCTTAGTAGAAACAAAAAATGTATACAAATTATGGCTTAACCAAGCTGTCAATAACAAATGCCAAAGAACAAAATTCATTAACAATTGAGAACTTGACCTTGAAGGATGATAAAGTTTCAGACATGTGGAAAATGGAAAAGGTATTCTGGGCAGAAAGAACATAATAAACAATGGCTTTAAAGCAGAACATACTGTTTGCTGGGAGTAGAATGCTTTGGAATGTTATAATTTCTTTTCCGAATGTGGAATATCAGTTTTGACATTAAGATAGTCCGGCTTGATCTTGAGATCGCATGTGTAACTGATTTAAAGGACACCAGGTGGGGTTCAGAAAATATTCCCCTACTGGCCATCTCCGTTACCCTGGAAAAGTACCTTCTTGCTGTAATCTCGAGTTACTTTGAGAAGCTGAGAGAAGAAAAATGACAAAATCTTTAACCTATTCTGCTTTAGTTTTCTCTATAAATAAAGGGAGTTTAAGTGGTCCACCTTCTGATCAAAATTTCTGTCACCCATGCCAAACAACATCTTTCTCTTCTTTTTTTAAAATTTTACTGACAATATTCTATTATCCTGAAAATATATCTAAGAGATATATATTTCAAATGAATATGTTAACTATAGGTTTATGTCATATAAATATGTACAAGGTATATATTTTTATTTATGAAGAGAATTAGATCTAAATTTTTGTACATGGTTATAGTTAAATGTAGGTATGTATACATATATACATATACCTGTACACACACACACACACACACACACACACACACAATCCCATTTAAACTCTCAATAGTTGTTTTTGTAGAAGTTGCCAAGCTGATTGCAAAATTGTAGGGAAATGAGGCAATAATCTAGAATTTACCAAAATTACCTAAAAAATAAAGACAATAGTTGGAGTACTCACACTAACACTAGCTGCTTTCACAATTTACTATAAAATTACAGTATTCAAGATAATATATCATTGGCATAATCACAGACAAATAGTTCACTGAAAGAGAATAGCGTGTCCAGAAATAGATTCACACATGTATGTAAACACTGAGGAAACGGAATGAGAGAAATAGAATATTTTTTTAGCAAGTTATATTAGAGCAAGTAGCTAATATGTCGAAAGAAAACCACATATGAATCATTTTGGAACAACATACATGAAAATGAATTTGAGGTATTTCATACACCTGAAGACAAAATACTAAGCTATGAAGCATCTAGAAAAAAATAAAGGAGAATATTTTATCTGCCTTATGATAGGGAAAGATGAGTCACAGAGGATGCAAAAAGCTCTAATCTTAAAAATAATAAAATGTTATCAATGTGAAAAACTGCTCATTAACAACCACTGTAAGAAAATGAAAAGGAAGCTACACATGGAAGAAAGTATTTGTGATACATGTATGTGAAGGGATTTCTATGGAGAAAATACAAAGAAACCTTAGAGGTGAAAAATCAAAAGATAAGAAGTTTAATTCTAAAAAATGAACATGGGAATGCAAGCCGGCACAGCCACTCTGGAAAACAGTGTGGAGGTTCCTCAAAAAACTAAAAATAGAACTACCCTACCACCCAGCCATTGCACTACTAGGCATTTATCCACGGGATACAGGGACACATGCACCCCCATGTTTATAGCAGCACTATCAACAGTAGCCAAAGTATGGAAAGAGCCCAAATGTCCATCGATGGATGAATGGATAAAGAAGATGTGGTATACACACACACACACACACACACACACACACACACACACACACATACACAATGGAGTATTACTCGGCAATCAAAAAGAATGAAATCTTGTCATTTGCCACTACGTGGATGAAACTGGAGGGTATTATGCTAAGTGAAATTAGTCAGAGAAAGACAAATATCATATGACTTCACTCATATGAGGACTTTAAGAGACAAAACAGATGAACATAAGGGAAGGGAAACAAAAATAATATAAAAACAGGGAGGGGGACAAAACAGAAGAGACTCATAAATATGGAGAACAAACTGAGGGTTGCTGGAGAGGTTGTGGGAGGGCAGATGGCTAAATGGGTAAGGGGCATTAAAGAATCTACTCCTGAAATCATTGTTTCACTATATGCTAACTAATTTGGATGTAAATAAAAAAAATAAGAAATAAAATGAAAATTAAAGCAAAAAAATATAATAAAAAATAAAAAATAAATAAAACTCCTAAACTAGAGCACAAAGTTTATCAAGGGAGACATGAATGTCAAGTAAGAAAATAAATGGTAGTCAATATCTTTATTCATCAAGGAAATAAAAATTAAAACTATAATTAAATACCACTCTACAACCTCTAGAATTTTAAAGATTAAATATGTAAGACAATTTAAAGAGTGAAAATATCAAGTATTAGGAAAGATGTGGAACAAATGGGATGTCCATATAATTCTGGAAAAAAAATGTGAATTCATATGAAACTCTGGAAGAATCTTTGGCGTTTTCTTACGAAGTTAAACATACATTTAATTTGCATCCCAGCCACTCAACTCCTAGGTATTTACTGAACAGAAATTATAATTTAAGTCCAAAAAAGACTGCTTATGTATGTTCATAGCAACTCTACTGAAGCTGCCAAAACCCAGAAATAGCTCAAATGCCCATCTTTAGGACAAGATAAACAAACTGTAGTATATCCATCGAGTGGAATACTAATTAACAATAAAAAATAAATCCTTGATTCATCCCATAGCAATAAATATTCTCAAGAAATATTCTCAAAAACATTATGTTAATTGTAGAATCCAACCAGAGAATAGTCCATATGGTATCATTTCTTTCATATTAAATCAAAATAAGCGAGACTGATCTCTGGTGATAGAAATTTAAAATGATTAACCCTTGTGGGCCAAGCACAACTGAACTCTTTGGGTGGATGGAAATGTACTATGTCTTGATTGGGAGGTTGGGGTGATAGGTGTACACATTTGTCAAAAATATTTTAATTTTTTTAACGTTTATTTTTGAGAGGGAGACAGAGCATGAGCGGGGGAGGGCAGAGGGAGGGGGAGAAACAGAATCTAAAGCAGGCTTCAGGCCCCAAGCTGTCAGCACGGAGTCCGATGCGGGACTTGAACCCACAAACTGTGAGATCATGACCTGAGCCAAAGTCGGATGCTTAACCGACTGAGCCACCCAGGCTCCCCAAAAATCTTTTAATTTTATCTGTATGATTCACTCTATGTAATTTTCCCTCAATATAAAACATCTGTAAAAAAATAGCTTTCATTCTTTTGATCACCAAGTAACATTCCATTGTGTATCTATATACCACATCTTCTTTATCATCTTGCCATTTGCAACAGCATGGATGGAACTGGACTGTATTATGTTAAGCAAAATAAGTCAAAGAAAGACAAATACATGACTTCACTTATATGTGGAATTTAAAAAACATAACATGAACATGGGTGGGGGAGGAAAAATAATATGAAAACAGAGAGGAAGGCAAACCGTAAGAGAATTTTAAATACAGACAACATACTGAGGTGGGGGCATGGGATAAATTGGTGATGGACATTAAGGGGGACACTTGTTGGGAGGAGCACTGGGTGTTATATGGATCTGATGAATCACTGGGTTCTACTCCTGAAACAAATACTACACTGTATATTAACTAATTTGAATTTAAGTTAAAAGAAAAAAAAAGGAAGGAAAACATTACTTTCTATGTTGGAAAGCAAATAGCATCCAAAAATTCTTTACTCTTTTCATTGTTTAATGATCTGTTTCCTAAGTTTTGCTAACATTTTGCCTTTTATTTTTACTTTTTTTTTAAGTTTAATTATTTAGTTTGAAAGAGAGAGAGAGAGAGAGAGAGAGAGAGAGAGAGAACAAACAGGGGGGAGGAAGAAAGAGAGGGAGAGAGAATCCCAAACAGGCTCTGCATTGTCAGCATGGAGCCCAGTGCTGGCCTTGAATGCATGAACTATGAGATCATGACCTGAGCCCAAATCAAGAGTTGTATGCTTAACCAACTGGGCCACCCAGGCACCCCAATATTGACTTTTCTTAACCAGAGATAGATAGTTATATTTTTACTCAATTCTTTACAGTTGCTCTGAGCCTGTTTTCAGTTTTTAGTGTAAATGGAAATAGTTCTAAATTTATAGCAATAAAGAAATAATAAATCTTTAGCTAACTTGTTTCATCTAAGCAAAGATATCAGAGATGCATCCTGAAGTCAAATAATTCTAAAGAAAATATGCTTTAAACCGTAATTTTATATTTAACAAACTGAAAACTCTTTCATCCGTCAATATGATTTTCTAAAATATATGGGAATATATAAGCAGAGGGATTTTATTTATCACATGTAGTGCCTTCTGAACATCTGAATGTCCCAGACTGCATAGTCACATTTAGCTTATTTTCTGTAATATGATCACCACTTCTGTCTTTTTTTTTAATGTAGCAACATCGTGATCATAAAATCACAAACAGTGGCCAAATTTTAGAGAAAAGAGGAAATAATCTAGAATTGCCAAAAACTACCTAGAAAATAAGACAATAGTTGGTGTCCTCACAATAGCTTGTTTCACCAGCATACCCAAATACATATGTGTCAACTATTGAATATGAAGTTTTGTGTACATAAAATAATAAAATATATGTGCATATACATATACATATATACTCATATGTAAATATACACATATATCACACCGCACATGTCTATATTTGCATGTTAATATATATGTGCAAGGGTATGTAGCTTACCTTTACAAGATTGATATTGCTTACAGATGCCAGACATGGAAAGGCTGTCTGACATTATACTGCCATTTATTATTCCCAGAGAAAGAATCTCCTTGGAGATCACCAGATCTCCTTGGAGCCAATTTTCTTTCTTTTTGACAGAAATCAGTTGAGTGACAGTTCTTAGTTATGGAAATATAAGTCTCCTAAGCACCTGCTTTCCATCATCACCTTTTATGTTTGGAGAAAGGCTGATCTCCTGAAGAAACCTATATTTGCAGAAGACAGCACAGGGGATTTATATAATGTACTTAGATTTATAAGACCAGCATTCAACAGGGATGCTGTAGCAATGATGAAAATGATAGCACTAATAGAAAGCTCCATATCTTCTTCTCTATCTTTTGTTAGGGAGCTGCAGTGCCCTCTGATGAACTCTGGCCCGGGCCTTCTCCTGGACTCTCAAGTCATATATCAAACTATCTAAAGAATGTCTAATAAGTATCGCCCTCAATATATCCTAAATGGAATCGTTGACCTTCCTTCGGCACAAACTTTACCCCCTACCTTCCTGATCTCCCTTGTTGCCAATCTCATCCTTCCAATTACTTAGGTTTATGTTACATTTCCAAGAGTCAGTTTTGAGTCTTTTATTTTCATACTCAACATATAATCTATCAGGAAATCCCATTGTCCATCCTCAGAATATATCTAGTATCAGACCACTTGTACCACCCTCTCTGTTCCAACTCTGGTCCAAGGCACAACATCTCTTGTCGGAAGTATCTCTGAATAGAAGTACAGTCTAACCACAAAGAACAGTCATTGATCCTTCAAGAGTTAGTGTAGACTAAGTAACATGTCTGTTCAAAAACTTTCTATGGTTCTTTATTTAACTTGGAGCAATAGCCAAACTCCATATAAAAACACATGCATCCTTACCAGACATGACCCTGCTGACTTCACTGACTTCAATGATCAGCTGTCTCTCTTGCACATTATGCTCAGAGACACTGACACCAAAGGTCAGGTACATTCTTATCTTAGGACATTTGTTCAAACTCTTTCTAATCTCTGGACTACTCTACACCAGATAGCTTCCTGCTAAGTGTCTCATCTTCCTCCGTTATGGAAGGAGATGCCGTCTTCTCTTCAGCTTCTACCCTGATCACTTTATTTAATTCCGCAGTGTGCTACTTTCTGCAGCACCTTCTCACACGCACACATTTCCTATCCCGTTTACCCTGTTGTACCTGTTTGTTTTTTTTTTTAATTTTCATGTACCACTTAATACGTTCTAACATACTATATTTAATTTACGTCTTCATTATGTCAGCTTTGTTTTAGGTTAAATAAGTTTGACATAGAACATTGTGTAAATTTAACTCGTATGTGTTATTTGATACATTTATATATTATAATATGATTGTCATTGTGGTGATATTTATCACATTACTTAATCGTAATACAATATCATCTATATTCTTTGTATCGTGCATTAGATCTCCATGGCTTATTTACCACTCATTGCAAGTTTGCACCATTAAACAGCAGCAGTCTTATCCCCCTCACTCCATCTCCTGACACAATTTGGTTTTTTGCAATTTGACTTTTTTAGATTGCACATATAAGTGATATCATACAGTATTTGTCTGACTTATCTCACTTAGCGTAATGTGCTCAAGGCCCATCCATATTGTTACAAAAAGCAGGATGTCATCCTTTCTCATGGCTGAATAATATTCCATGAGTCTGCTAATGGGCATTAAGGTTGTTTCTAATCTTGACTATTGTGAATAATGAAAAAATAAAATGGGAATGCCTATATCTTTTCAAAATCCAGTTTCCATTTCCTTTGTGTATAAACCCAGAAGTGGAGTAATTGGATCATATGGTATATCTCTTTTTTTATTATTTTTTTGACAAAACTCCGTATTGTTTTCCATAGTGGTTGAACCAATTCACATTTTCAACAAGAATACATTAGGGTTTCTTTTTCAAAACATCCTCCCCAGCAGCTATCGTCTCTTATCTTCTTGAGGATAGCCATTCTAGCAGGTGTGAAGCGATATCTCACCCTGGTTTTGATTTGTATTTCCCTGATGATGAGTGACACTGAACATCTTTCTATGTGCCTGTGGTGCTAAGTGTCAGTTGGGCAGGGGCTTTATGTTACTCACTAACGCATCCCAAATACTCCGCCCGTACCTAACAGAGCAGGCACTAAATACATATTTGTTGAATCCATGAATGATTTGGGAAGCTGCTGAAATTCTTTGGCAATTTGAAAGAAAATACGGAGAAATATACCAAAATTCCTGACAAGGCTATGAAAATACCACATTTAAAAAATGAATTAAAATGAAGGGGCTAAGATAGTATCTCAAGCTAGTGAATACAGCCATTTATATCACCTGTGCTCAAACTACAATAATTGTGCCGCATGTGAACATTTATAGCCAAAAGACTATCACTTCGTGGATTTTCACTCATTACTATAGGCACTCTTCGACCAGGTAGCCCAACCTATGACTTTCCTGCAACATACCCTTTACTCCAATTCTAAATCTTGCATTAGGTTGACAGAATCCAAGCAATTAAAATGCACCTTAAAAGAATAGTTAATGCATCAAGAGCTTGCAGATAGACAAATACCAGGGCTTCTAAACGAGTAAGAAAACACTACAAATTTTACACACCAGTGGGTTGGTAATAGAAATATTTTTCTCTGAAAATAGAAATATTTTTCTTTGAAATTTTCCTGTGCCATTTCTTGGGACCATAAAGAGAAAATATATAAATATTTATTTATTTATTTATTTATTTATTTATTTATTTATATTTTTTTAAATATATGACATTTATTGTCAAATTGGTTTCCATACAACACCCAGTGCTCATCCCAAAAGGTACCCTCCTCAATACCCATCACCCACCCTTCCCTCCCTCCCACCCCCCCATCGGCCCTCAGTTCTCAGTTTTTAAGAGTCTCTTATGCTTTGGCTCTCTCCCACTCTAACCTCTTTTTTTTTTTTTCCTTCCCCTCCCCCATGGGTTCCTGTTAAGTTTCTCAGGATCCGCATAAGAGTGAACACCTATGGTATCTGTCTTTGTCTGTATAGCTTATTTCACTTAGCATCACACTCTTAAAGTTAAGGCTGTAACATATGACATCTGTACGTGCGATGGATGTTAATGCTTGAAATAATTTTTGAGCTTTGACTACTTAGAAAACTTTGTGATGCGTGTTGCTTCTAAAATGGGAAAAAATAAATGTTGTCCTCCAGGTGTTTATCGTCTAATGCGGAAAGCTCATGCATAAGTATACAATTGTATTAGAATATTATAAGTGCTTAAAGCAATATACGGAGTTTTTGTATGCATGGGGGAGTGCTCTACAAGCATGGAGGAAAATACCTTTGTTAAGAAAGACTTGCTTCTGGGGCGCCTGGGTGGCGCAGTCGGTTAAGCGTCCGACTTCAGCCAGGTCATGATCTCGTGGTCCGTGAGTTTGAGCCCCGCGTCAGGCTCTGGGCTGATGGCTCGGAGCCTGGAGCCTGTTTCCGATTCTGTGTCTCCCTCTCTCTCTGCCCCTCCCCCGTTCATGCTCTGTCTCTCTCTGTCCCAAAAATAAATAAACGTTGAAAAAAAAATTTTAAAAAAAAAGAAAGACTTGCTTCAAAATAAAAACATCATTGTGGATTTCTTGATGATGACTACATACTAGATGAGAGGATGGGATGGGTCCAGGTTGAAACGATGGTGGGAATGAGGGTCATTACACAGAGAAAGAACAATCTGAGAAAAACATGATGGCAAGAAAAAGATGAATCAGACTAAAAACATTAAGCACCGTGGAAAGGAGGACAGACAATGTTTAAATCAGAGAAAGGTGAGAAACATCTAGTTCAAATTGAGGATTAAAGAATCAACCAAGATCTTTGGATAGGCTAACTAGTGAATACTTTATGCTATGCCTCAATATGTAAATAAAATGTTTACAAGATAGTAACAATTAAGTAAATTTCAAAAGTCCAGTAAAGAGTAGATTATTCCCACGATGACACGTTTGAAGGTATTTTTGAAGTATCAAACTTCCTACTCTTGAAAAGGATATTTTCTTTTGAAATTCTTATATTCTGGTATTTTTCACATATGAGCAGCCGTGTGTAAGTCAAAACTGAGACTAGAGTATCAAGGAAACTGTATGCCACGTTGACAGGTTGACATAGCCCTCTGGTTGATGGGAAACCATTGGCAGCTTTTAAAGTACTGTAGAGCATAATCACACTTAGATTTCAGAAGAATGACTCTGAAGAAGTCTGTGAAGACGGAAATAGTACCTGGAGACAGACAGGCTGGTAATATTTCTGTTGTGGTTGCCAAAATAGAGATGATAAAGACCTGAAAAAAGGGGGAGTCATCGGAAAAATATTTTAAGAGTTAATATATTTAGAGCAGAGAGATTAAATTGGATATTAGGGTGAAGAAGAAGAAGAAGGAGTCTATTAAGAGTCTCAGTTTTCTAGCTTGAATAATTTAATGATTGTCGGAGTCACTGACTTTATGTTGGGATGGGAGCGGTGAAAAGGGAAACTTCTATATTACAAATGTACTTGAAGTGCTTGTATGTGTCTGCTGTTGCTATTGATTTGGAGGTTGTAAGCATATAGATTGTTTTTGAAAACTTGGCAGTAAATGAAAGCACCCATAGATACTAGAAACACTAAGGAGCTAAAAAGAACAGTGGAAAAATAAAAGAAGCTTTTGTAATAATAACTTTGGGTAGATGGGTTGAGGACTAAATGTTCATGATGCTTGGAATGGTCACTTCTAGGGGCACCTGGGTGGCTCAGTTAAGAGTCCTACTCTTGGTTTTGGCTCAGGTCAAGGTCTCAAGGTTTCATGGTTTCAAACCTCACATTAGGCAGCATGGAGCCTGCTTGGGATTCTCTCTCTCTCCCTCTTTCTCTGTCCCTCCCCCTACTCACTCTCTCAAAATAAATAAATAAGTTTTAATTTTTTTTAAATAAAAAAGGCAAAGGTCACTTCTATTTAGTATTCATAATAAGCATGTGAATTATGTAAAATAGTTTTATCATCACCATCATCATCATTTAGTAAATGTTAGTAAAGCAAATAGAATTTAAAGATGTGACATGACAGATATTTAGGACTTCATTAATTTTAAAATATCAGCGCTTATTTCCTCCTTAAGAAAAAAACAACATGGCCCTGATCTTCTCTACTAGTTCCTATGTCTGTAAAAGTTTTCAGTTAAAACAAAGCACTCTTATTAAAATTGCAGCACACAAAGTTGAAAGTAATTTGAATTGGAGAATCAAGATTTTTATAAACTTGTATTTACATTTGAAATTACAGGCCAAGCTGAGTGAGAGAAAGAATGGAAATTTCTGAACTCAGATAAAGGAAATCATTTTTGAAATGAGGGATAGGCAAGTTATGGATTAAAAATAAATATGTTCGGGGGCGCCTGGGTGGCTCAGTCGGTTTAAGTGTCAGACTTCAGCTCAGGTCATGATCTTGCAGTTTGTGAGTTCAGTCCCTGTGTTGGGCTCTGTGCTGACAGCTCAGAGCCTGGAGCCTGCTTCAGATTCTGTCTCCTTCTCTCTCATCCCCTCCCCTGCTCGTGCTCTCTCTCTCACTCAAAAATAAAAATTAAAAATAATTAAAAAATGAAAAAAGTGAAAACACAATTATGTTTATAAGACCAAACGGTTTCAAAGTATCCCTAAAGTAAGGCTGTGTCAATAGAAAAATATTTTACAGGACAAAGAAAATTATAGAGCATCCGTTTTGACCCATAAATTTGTACTGACTGATGATCTAACAATGTTTAGAAACCCACGTGCTGTACCTGTTAAGAGTGAGCTTAGAATCAATCAGATAGACGTATCTTGGGTTTGGGCTCCACACTTTCTTTCTTTTTTTTTTTTTTTTTTTTTTTTTTTTTTTTTTTTTTTTGCTATTTGACAGTTTCTTATCTTTTCTGTGTATAAGTTTCTTCATAAGAAAATTTCTTTAAAAAAAAACAACTCATGAAATGAAAAGAAAATGAAAGGAAATAGCGTGATAACATAGTCCACTTCACAACTAAAAATACGTACTTACCTTTCGCCATGCAAAGTATTATGTTTATACACAGTGTTGCATTTTAAAATGTGAGCTAAAAATAATTTTAGTCCAAAGGAAGCCCATAAGAATGGTGAATAGTTGGAAAATCACATGATAATAGGTTACTTTTATATGACAAGTATACTGAAGCGGATATTTAGATGAAAACTGAGTAGCTCTTTTTAAACCTGAAGAATTTTCATGTGAGAAATACATAGCACTAATCTAGGTAACTCCTAAGAAGATACTAGAACCACAAAATTTCAGGGAGGGTCATAAGGTTTCATCTATGAAAAATATATATATATACACATACAGCAATCAAATCTGTTCAAAAGTATAGTGAAATATCATAGGTGACAGTGAAGCCTGTGCTCAGAGGATTTAAGAAAAAAGTTCAAAATATGAAACATCAACAGACTTAAAAATTGTTAGACTGTAGCATTATATATATATAATATATATATAACATATTATGTATAATATATATACTATATATAATATACATAATATACATACATATAATATATATACTATACATATATATTATATATATTATATAATATATACTATATATAGTATATTATATATACTATATATAGTATAGTATATTATAGATGAAGCACTAAATTTTCACTCAGGAATATTTGGAAAATATACCAAAGTATAAAAGAAAACAACTTCTTTTAGCATTTTGATATGGACTCCTCCAGATACATAACTGTGTTCTCACTGAGTATCCAAAAACAAAAGATGGCCTGAATAAACTAAAATACCAAAAACTGTTTATTGAAATAAATTATAAAGAAAATAAAAAGACAAGTGAGAAACCAAAATAAGGTTTTTGGAACATAACTGTAAAATGAATCAAATTCAAGAATATTTTTACTCAAATATGTAAGAAAAAAATATATACGAATGAAGTATAAAAATAGGCAAAAAGAAAAAAAACATATGTAGGTGTTTTAAAGAAATAGGAACATAATGTCTGTACAAAAAAATGAAAACAAACAATTTTGTTAATATCATAGAAAAGCAGATTCACACCAAAGTATGATAAAATTTGATATTCTCTAGCAGATAGGCAAACATTAACAAATCTGACAATACCAAATTTTAGCAAGGATGTGCATGAGCAGAGACTTGTATACACGCTATTGAGATGAGAATTTGCTAAAAATCACTATGGGAAAGAATATATATAACCTTATCTTTATAAATATGTGTAACTAAAATTTAGGAATTTCATTTCTAAGCATATGCATATGTGCCAAAAATTATGCTAAAATATTCATAGCAAGAATCATTTGTAATTAGCTGACTAGAAATAACAAAAGTGTCTATAGACAGGAGAGTTGATAACTAAATTTGGCTATACTCTTGTACTGCAGGAATTGGCAAACTATGAACCATGAGCCAAAGCTGGCAAGCTTCCTATTTTAGTAAATAATGTTGTATTGAAACACAGCCACATGTACTGGGTTGTGTATTGTGTAGGCTGCTTTTTCTGTATGACAGCAGAGTTGGGTAGTTGTGAGAGAGACCATATGCCCTCTCCAGCCAAACATATTCATTATCTATTCAGAGAACGACCTCGGTAATCCCATTTCTAATGGAATATTACACAGAAGTGAAAATGAAAGAATCATGAAAGAGCATGAATGAATGATACTATCATGATACTATATTTTAATACAGTTCTAACTTATTGTACAGGAAATATTGTAGGAATATATATGTAAATCCTATATTTATTATAAAATGCAAAATATGCAATTTCACTAATGAATAACAATTCTGTTAATTGGTTATCGGTATTATAGTGGGAGGAAGCTAGCGGATTAGAGACTCTGCAATATTATAATTCCTGTTGGGGGGCAAGTTCAACAACATTTTATTACTTAAATTTGTATCTTACATATTTATTAGATGGATTGTCTTTATGTATCAGTTATCATATTGTTTCAGTACTAATATAAAAGTAGCTCTTGGGAACGAAAAGAAAAATACGTACTTGAAGAAGAGTAAGCTTTGTGTATGTTTCTAATGTGTGTGTTCACATGTGCTATTATTATAACCTTTATCATCAATAACTAACATATATTGTATTTGAAAACAATATATAGTAGTGGTTTGAAGGAGTGTTTTAGGACCAGAATATGTGGATTTGAATTATAATCCACCACTCTGCAGCTTTTTAAACCTGGACAATTTAATCAATTCACACAATGCAGTTAAAAATATAGCTACTTATTCGATTTATTGTGCGAATCAATAGGATCCATCTTTCTCAAACTGTAGAAAAACCCTCAGAGAAATTTCAATGATATCTATTTCTATTGTTTCATTTCTTTTTAAACACGTTACCTGGAAATGTTATGAATGCAACTAAAACAAACTAAAATAAGTATAATTTAGAGAGAATTGTAGTAAATAAAGAAGCATACTCCAAAGTGCATAAAACAATAATGTGACCTCCTGATTTAAACATTTTTGGGAAAAAAAGGGTAAAAATCATCATGGTAAAAGGGCCATATGTGTAACTATTGTGAATGTTTCTTAATTATACTTTTTTTTTTAAGGCTGAACATTTTAGAATTAGGAATGTTACATGAAGATATTCTGAATCCATTTGCATTTCAGGCATTTCAAAGTGTCTTCCACACTGTGGTAAGAGCAATCTTGCTGAATACAAAACCTGAGTTATCCCCTTTCTATTTAATCTTTCTAGCTTTTCTACAATCCATGTAGATCTTCTGGAATACTATTCCGTTATATATTTTCAAGACTGGTTCTATTTGGTCAGACACATCTCAGCTCCAAGGTCATGAACTCAAAGAAGTATAGGCAGACTACCCAATGTAAATAGTTAATACAAGTAATATTGAATACATGGAGAGTGATCAAGTTTCTGGATTTTAAAATATTATACTCTAGGATGTTAGTTTCTCTCAAAGTAACAGAAAAATTGCTTTATGCTTAAAGTCCTAAATATGTTTCACATTATATAAAAAAAGCATTCCTCAGTTCTTTATTTTTTGTCAATTAAAAATATAATCGTGTTATATATTGTATTATTTAATAATATTTAAAAATTATACAATTAAAACTTACATTTTCTTTATATTTTCTATTTTATATAAAAATGTACTTATTGTTGGTTGTAATTTTTCAAATAATTTGATTGCTAGTGAGCTTCTTATTTATATTTTATTGGCCATTTAAATGTACACATATGTGAATGTTTCTCATGTTTCAATTGGGAGTGTTTGCCTTTTCTAGATATCTGTTGAATGAAAATACAAATGGATGAAGTAAAGTTTTTATGGTGCAGAATCTGCTCATGTGTTGGCAATAAATATTATAATCACATTTTCATAATTTACCATTAGCTTCTAATGTTTCAAAATTCTATGTAGCCAAATCTATCAGTTTTCAAATTTATAGTTACTTTCTATTTTGTTCAGAATGGCCTTCTCAGCTTAAAATTAAAGAAATATCATCCTGTATTTTGTTCCCATTCTCCTGTGATTGATTTTTTTACCTTAGTATTTAATTGAAATTCTGTTATAACATTACGAACTCATTCTAGGTTATAAAATGTTTTATTTTGTTTCTTTTTTGTACTGGTAACTTCTGGTATAAAAACTATATATATGGGGCACCTGGGTGGCTCAGTCGGTCGGGCATCCGACTTCAGCTCAGGTCATGATCTCATGGTCTGTGTCGGGCTCTGTGCTGACAGCTCAGAGTCTGGAGCCTGTTTCGGATTCTGTGTCTCCCTCTCTCTCTGACCCTCCCCCGTTCATGCTCTGTCTCTCTCTGTTTCAAAAATAAATAAACATTAAAAATTTTTTTTAAAACTTCTGTTATAACATTAAGAACTCATTCTAGGTTATAAAATGTTTTATTGTTTGTTTGTTTGTTTGTTTGTTTTTGTACAGAATAACCCTAATATGTGTTTCACCATTAATTATGATATTGGCCAATGGTTAAAAACTGTGTGTGTGTGTGTGTGTGTGTATGTGTGTGTGTGTACTCAGTAAAATTAACCAATTACAGTAGTAACTCATGGTAATGTATGCATAACTAAGAAAAATATGCTTTTGCCATTGGTTTCTACTGGAATTGTGGAATTTCATTGACTATAAATTACTATTTCACTAATTGTAATTGTATAAGCTTTTACATTGAGATGATATGATTTCAGACAAAAGGAAATATATTTGACCTTTAAAGTTAGGCTCATTGTAAAATTTTAAGGACCTTGACGTCTAAGGACCTGTTTGGAAAACTTGACTCCCGTGCACACTTCTCATTTTGTAGATAAATAAACTGAATCCTAGAAAGGTTAAGCAATGTGTCTCTAGTGAGACAGGATGATTGGAATAGAGATGGTTCTGATTTAATTCTCCCATCAATCTCATGTATGATGTGGATAAGACCCTAATTATTTTATTCTCATCTTAATGCTTTGCTAAAATGAGACCTAGAGCAGTTAACAGATGTGCCCGTATTAGGGTTCTGCAGTGAAACAGATAGATAGGATATATCTAAGAGGAGATTCATTATAGGAATTGGCTCAGGTAATTATACAGGCTGAGAAGTTCCAAGAACTCTGAATGCAACTTGGAGAACCAGGAAGCCAGTGGTGTAATTCAGTCCAAATCCAGAGGCCTGAGAGCCAATGGTGTTAAGTCCAAGTCTGAAAGGTTGAGAATTGCAGGGAGCTGATAGCATAAGTCCTGGTCTACATCTGGAGGCCCTAAAACCTGGAAAAGATGTTTCAGGGTAGAGGAAGATGGTTGTCTTAGCTCAAGAAGAAAGAGGGGAGCCTGGGTGGCTTAGTCGGTTAAGCCTCCAACTTCGGCTCAGGGTCATGATCTCATGGTTTGTGAGTTCACGCCCCGCATTGGGCCCTGTGCTGACAGCTCAGAGCCTGGAGCCTGCTTCAGATTCTGTGTCTCCCTCTGTCTCTGCCCCTCCCCTGCTCTCTTTCTCTGTTTCTGTCTTAAAAATAAATAAACATTAAAAAAAATTAAAAAAAAAAGAGAGAAAAAAATGTGCCCTTTCTCTGCCTCTTTGTTCTATATAAGCCCTCAGCAGAGTGGGTAATGCTCACCTTCCTGGGTGACAGTGATCTTATTCTACTGACTCAAATACTAATCTCTTCCAGAAACACTCCTGTGGGCACATCCAGAAATAATGTTTTGCCAGCTATCTGGGCATCCCTTAGACCAGTCAAGTTGACACATGGAATTAACCATTGCTGTGCCTCAGGACATTCACTGTATTTGAATTGAGACATGGCTGAAATATATGTTTCTAGAATGGCACTTTGATGATCTCTCCACTTTAGCGCTACACCATAGTATAGAGGCAGAATGATGGAGGGAGTGTTCTTTCTTATTCCAACATTCAAACTTACTGTGTCACACTTGCTACTTTTTCCTAATCAAGTCTCTGAAATGAATAGAACACCTGTAAGCATCATTTCTTTGAATTGACTATCACCTTCACAACGTGTGATATGAGATCCCTTTGCCCTGTAGGAAAATGTCAAGAATTCGTAACCATTTTCAGGTTCTTGTCACCTTTGTTATCCAGCAACTGAGGCACTGTCACCTTGTCAGCGATGTCGATCCCTCTTTCTCTAACAACACTGCAATCGTCACTTTCCTGACAGACATCTTAGATAATTCACATACTTGCCAAATTTTAGACAGGGTAACTTTAAAACCCAAGCATCGGGAAGAAGTACCATTCTAAAATACAGGAGTGGACGAAATGCACCTCTTGCCTTAATAACAACGGTTCAGAGTAGCTCTCTGTCTTAAGAAAACTGTGGAGGCTGGCAAAAGCCAGAGCCTAAAATGCTGAAAGCAAATCAGCTGTTTTGGATCAGGAAGGCTCTGCTGATATTGCTTCAGTGGAAAAGCCAGGCATGCATTTCAAAGCCAGACTCGGTGGTGTTATGACCTAGATTATTTCAGCTAATGTTTATGTGGCATCTGGTATATTACCCATTTTTACACGTATAACAATAAGTGTTTTACACTTACAACAAGTCCACACAACAACAATCATTGCTGTGTCTTAATGTTTATCCTCCGTATGAGGATGGGTCCAGCAGATAATTACATGTCCAAAGGGGGAAATTGAACATTTACTGAAGAAATCACTTGAATAGGTAGGGCTAGGTTTAAGAAAAACCTATAGAGAGGTGGGTGGGGGGGATGGTCTAAATGGGTGATGGGGATTAAGGAGGGCATTTGTTGGCATGAGCACTGGGTGTTGTATGTACGTGATGAATCACTAAATTCCACACCAGAAACTAATATTAATATTACAGTGTATGTTAACTAACTGGAATTTAAATAAAAACTTGAAGGAAAGGGGCGCCTGGGTGGCTCAGTCGGTTGAGCATCTGACTTGGCTCAGGTCATGATCTCGCAGTCTGTGAGTTCAAGCCCTGTGTCAGGCTCTGTGCTGACAGCTGGGAGCCTGGAGCCTGCTTCGGCTTCTGTGTCTCCTCTCTCTGCCCCTCTCCCGCTAGCAGTCTGTCCCTGTCTCTCTCTCTCTGTCTCTCTGTCTCAAACATA
Source organism: Felis catus (assembly GCF_018350175.1). NCBI lineage: Eukaryota > Metazoa > Chordata > Mammalia > Carnivora > Felidae > Felis > Felis catus. The sequence continues at coordinate 180,565,941 of NC_058371.1, forward strand.
GACATAAAAAAAAGAAAAAAGAAAGAAAGAAGAAAGAAAGAAAGAAAGAAAGAAAGAAAGAAAGAAAGAAAGAAAGAAACTCGAGGGAGAAAACTAAAACAAAAACCTAAGAGAGGGTGAAGAAACCCAGGTCACTGTCACTGCTAGGCCTGAAAATGTTAGTGAGGGGAATGGCTGCAAGCACCCACCAAGACCTGTAGCTTTCGGAGGGGGCATTCTGAAAAAAAAATTCAGCATTGTCAAGTCTTGAGCCTGGCATAGAGGGGAAATAACTTGCCTTGGGTGAAAAAGCACGTAAGTTACTGAGATAGGATTTAATTCACTATCTTCCAGCATGAAGCTTCGTGCTTTTGCTCCTATGCTACTATTACGCCATTTCTCACGAAAAAGGAATTTATTCATTCCACTTTTCCTTTTCTGCAACACAGACTCTTATTTTAGTTGAAGTCAAAGAAGCACAAAAAGAGTAATGAATTCTTATTTCAGAAGCATGACTAAAGTTACTCTCTATCTCAACCAATCAACTCTTCTGTAGAGAACCTCAAATATACATGCACATTCATACACTCATACTGAGCTTACATATAAGATATGTTGAACTTGGGGCGCCTGAGTGGCTCAGTTAAACGACGGACTTGATTTCAGCTTAGGTCATGATCTCATGGTTTGTCAGATAGAGACCTTCATCACTCTGAGCTGACAGTGTGGAGTCCGCTTGGGATTCTCTCTCTCTTTCTGCTTCTTCCTGGCATGCACATGTGCTTGCTCTCTCTCTCTCTCTCTCTCCCCCCCCATTCAAAGTAATAAATAAATATTTAAAATATGGCAGTCCTGCTAAATACTCAATATATTTTTTTAAGATCTATTATTACACTATTTCAAAAAATTAAATATAATGTATCAGTAGCAATCAGCTACATGGAAAGAATGAATAAAAATCTCCTTATAAAGTATATTATAAGAAAATATTTTCCACTTAAATATTCTCCCAAAGTACTATCGTAGATTACATAATCTCACATTCAATCATTCATTTCTATTTGCACCAAATAATCGTGGAGATTCATATCACGAGTCACGTTATTTAATATTGTTCAACAAAAGCTAAGACATTGTCCTTATTGGAATGTAGATCTTCGTGTTTTGATACAGTTCTTAAGCAGTGAATTGTACCTAGCTTTTTTATAGTATAGTTTTGTAGCAATATATTTGATCAAAGGAGCCAATAGTAACTTTTCAGAGAGACATAGAGTTTTAACATATGGAATGCCTTTCCAAAATCAGAAAATAAAAATACTGCCTTGTAAAGTGCTATTTCTGTTGTCTGTGCAACAAGACTTTAAAAATAAGCAGATACTTGAAGCTGATCCTGACTCCTTAGATCCTTAAGAAGCAGAAGAAATGTACAACAGCAACCTTTTGACATGTATGTTGCCAAGAGTTCAGTGGCTTACAATCCCAAAGTAAAATTGAGGTTAATAGACACTGGCAAATGAGACTTTAACGGCAGCAGAGAACCTATTTAAATACTTTTCATCATTTCAGATTAGACTTAAGTTGGCAAATGAGATATTTAAGTATCAAAACTACGCTAATATGGCCCTGTTATTCTTCTGACCTCTGCATCTAGGGGTACATGAACTTTTTGATTCATGACAAGTGGAATGTCACAATGCCAATGAAATTTGGGCATAATTATTGTGTATCCAATCAATAAATGCGTTTTGAAATGATTGAATACCTTTGATGTTTCTTTCTCAACATAGCCCTTCAACAACATTGTGTCTCTCAGAGACCTATAGACAAGTTCAATATGTATAATAAAACATATAATGGTAATATATAAAACAATGTTGGCTGTGTTCCTTCCTTGTAGGCATTACCTAGTTCTGTGACACCTTTCTATCCAAGCATGATCACAAAATGGACCAGGGTAATTTGAAGTTGTTTGACTCACAAATTTCTCTCATTAATATTAACCAGGCATTCTTGAAATTAGTGTTTCTTATTGACTCAGGTTTAGTGGTGAGAAAAGTTCCATTCCAAAGAAATGAACAAGTAATAGTTAGATGAGAATCAGCATCTTTGTTCTGAAGTAGACGAATTATTAGTTTTGCCTGACTGGAGAACAGAGTCTCAGAACGCAGGTGCTGTTTCCCCGTATACAAATGGAGAAAATACATATATCCCCAGCTACTCCCATTCTGTTTACCCACTTAGTACCACCTGTTGGAAGTATCTGAGAAAATAAAAAAAAAAAAAGCATCTGAGAAAATAAAAAAAAATCATGACTTGATGGAAATATTTTGGTCATCAAGATGCAGGAAACAACAAGCTATTCTAACATTTGTTCATGGAGTTCCTGGTTGTACTGAGCCTAAATTATTTTCCAGTACTAAGTATAACTCATTAACTCATGAGACCATTGCTGTACTGTTATATGGTGACACTAAGTTCCAGAAATGATTAGCAGCCTGTTGTAGATAAGGTAAAAAATATAGGCCCTCTTTTGCCTGGAAGAGTCCCAGTTTACACCTCTTCTTCCAGAATAATGATTAATAATGTCCCCTTTCTCTCTCTTTTTTTTAAATTTTTTAAAAAAGTGTTTATTTAATTTTGACAGAGAGAGAGAGAGCATGAGCGGGGGAGGGGCAGAGAGAGAGGGAGACACAGAATCCAAAGCAGGCTCCAGGCTCTGAGCTGTCAGCACAGAGCCCGATGTGGGGCTTGAACTCATGAACCATGAGATCATGACTTGAGCCGAAGTCAGATGCTTACCCTGACCTGAGATGAAGTTGGATGCTTACCTGACTAGCCACCCTGCTCCCCTCTCCTTTCTCTCTCAAAAGGGTTTCTATTTGGATAAACTACAAGGCCATCTTAATTATTGGGTGATTTAGAAAACAGATGCCAATTTACTACTTCTATCATATTTTAAAGGAGGGAATAAACTTTAGAAAGGTGGATTTGTTTTCATTGTGGATTTCATTATGTTCAGTAGAATTACATTTATATGGCCAATATATGTAAATACCATGCATCACAAAAAAAAGTTGCCATGAGAATCTTAGATATGATCATTATTGACATAATGATATGATCCATTTTCTATTTCTATAATTCTTTGAAATGAATAATGGCCAGCACCAAAATTATGGCAATAAAATGAAAACGCAAAAGAACATGCAAGGCATTGTATGGTACTGAGCAATTTGCATTTTTTCACTAGAGGACACATTCTTGATGTTGGTGGACTTTTAAAATATATTATCTGAACCAAGAGCATAATTTAGTTTCTCAAATATCTCATCTTTTTTGGCATTAATTTTAGAATTGCCAACCTGCTCATTTATGCTGTCTAAAATCTAATTACCTAAAAGATTTAACTTCAAGTATGGGCTAGTTTTTTGTTTGCATTTTTGTTTTTTCCTCTCTGGCCTTAGTATGTACATATTTTTTAAATATCCAGAGCTGGCCAGTATATGTGTACAATATATTTTTTGAAACATAACATTTAAAAAGTAACTTTTGATTGTTGCAAATGCCAATAAACATATTTCACATATAGATATTTTATCATAAATTCTAGCTGATTCTCTTTGACAGAATTTAGAGCAACTTTTTTTCTTTATTCAAGTTTTTGTTTAAATTTTAGTTAGTTAACATTACAACAAAACTATTTTAACAAACATGACTTTCCTTCATTCGAACAATAGTAGCCAGATTTTTATGGCTATGTTTTGAAAGTGGAACTGATTTTGTTCAAAAATTAATTTAAATAATTTGAATTTTCCACTTTTAATCATGACTTGAAAGCTGTTTTTTACAGCTATCTCAAAATGACTTTGGAAGTTACTCTTCCAGAATAAAACAACAAATTGGCAAATTTAAATATTATTAAAGGAATTAATAAGTAGCCAGTAGAAGAATATTTATGGAAGTACAAAGGGGAAAAATAGATTGAACATATGAAAGAAAATCAGAACCGGAGTTTTGAAAAAGCAATAGCAAAACTGGATTATTCATAACTCAATGTGGGCAGAACATAGAATTTAAAAACAAGATAACATGTGTTCACTGTTGCAGAGTCTTGCTAAAATTATGTAATAGAATGATACCTGACATTTTGTTGCTTTTTACTTAATTAATAAGATTTATACACACACACAATTTTATATATATATATATATATATATATATATATATATACATGCTCACACACCCTTTCCCCGTTATGAGTTCTATGCACAAAGACTTCAGAAAATTACAGTTCACAATTTGAGTTAATTCTCTATTAATTCCATTAAATATGCTTTGTATTATGTACTAGCCCAAGACTAAAATGGGGTTGTCTAGTTTCTCATTCTAGAAAATCAATATAGTTCTATGGATGCAATTTTGCTATTCAGATCTTTAACTTGAAAGAGACTGTACTCAGCATTATGTCATGTTAATTCTTGCACTCCAGTAGACTCTTCATGCTGACTCAGATTTTACCAGAAATATATTGAATATACTTGCAGTTCATCAGTTTCAGTACACTTTAAGTCATTGGTCAAATGGAATGTTTGGCAAAACACAAGAAAACTGAAAGAATGCATACAGTGAGTAGTACATGATGAGCATAAAAAGCATTGCTCAATATATAAAATAAGTTTGCAAACATGCCAAGTCATATCAATATTTATAAAGTTTAGTAGAGCTTGGTTGATATAGCAAAAAGCTCTTAAACAATTTGGATATTTTGTTTTTTCTTTTTGAATGGAGAGCATATGAATTTGGAATGTAGCTGGCCAGATTATGGTAGAAATTTTCATGGGAAGTTGAATTTACCAGCAACAAGAATATAATAAATATGTTTTATGAAGCATCTGCATTATTTTTTCTGGAGCCTCCATGTCATGTAGGGGTAGCTTTGTGAATTATTTTCAAAAGAGCCTTGGTAAAGAGTCCACATAAATACAATACTTGCTGGATATTGGATAATGCTAAAGAAATATTGCTTTTTTGATTTAATAATTAATGATTATACTTTTAAAGAGACTTTTTTATTTTTTAGCATTCTTATTTATTTTTGAGAGAGAGAGAGAGAGAGAGAGAGAGAGAGAGAGAGAGAAAGAGGGCAACAGAGCATGAATACGGGAGGGGCAGAGACAGAGAGGGAGACATAGAGTCTGAACCAGGCTCCAGGCTCTGAGCTGTCAGCACAGAGCCAAATGCTGGGTTCAAACTCACCAGCTGTGAGATCATATCAGCCTGATATCATCAGGTCTTCAGCCTGAGCTGAAATCAGACACTTAACCAATTGGGCCACCCAGGTGCCCCCAAAGTGACATATTTTAAAGCCAAATATTAAATAATTATGGATGAAATGCAAGTTTCCTTGGATCTACCTCAAATTAATCCAGGAAGAAGGGGAAGTAGATGGGAATATAGACAAAACAAGATTGACCTTGAGGAAAAATGGTTAGAGTTGTCTAATGGATTCATGGAATTTTGTTGTACTGTATCTTTATTTTTGCATGTATTTACAATTTTCTGTAATAAAAATGTTTCTCAATAAAGATAAGTATGGCCTCATACATAAAAATGGAAATCTACCCCACCCAGTATCAAAACAAAAAGGAAAGTATTTGTGTGTTATACAACACATCATATTCTTTGCTTTTCAGGATATAAACAGGTCTTTCCATATGGAGTGTTTAAGCAACATTCAGGATATGACCCCCCCCCAACAGTGTTTGATAACCTGCAGCGTATGTTGTTCGTATCTTTTAAATCTTAAACGTTCATTTTTATGCTCTTTCTGCCCTCCTTGTTTCGTGCCTTCGTAAGGCCTCTGGCTGCCATAGCATTAAGTGATATGTCTACCTCTTCTTACCATGCCTGAGACCACTTTCATTTTTCTCTCCTCTCATTTATTTCTTCCTCTACTTTTCCTTCTATTTTTTCAGTCTAAACCTCATTTTCATACATATTGAACTCTGTTGACGTGCAAGCAGATATATTCAATTTATCCCAGATGATAGAGTTTAATACATACGCATTAAGAATAATATTTCAAACAATGTTAGCATTTACAAATTCAAACACACAGGAAAAACAAACTGCCATTTACTGGTATTCCGGATGTAATCGTCACCTCATTTGGTGGTTCTCTCAGAGAAAACCCTGCTAGATATCTCTCCAAAGTGGATCCTGAGAAACTTAACAGGAACCCATGGGGGAGGGGAAGGAAAAAAAAAAAAAAAGAGGTTAGAGTGGGAGAGAGCCAAAGCATAAGAGACTCTTAAAAACTGAGAACAAACTGAGGGTTGATGGGGGGTGGGAGGGAGGAGAGGGTGGGGGATGGGTATTGAGGAGGGCACCTTTTGGGATGAGCACTGGGTGTTGTATGGAAACCAATCTGTCAATAAATTTCATATAAAAAAAAGCATTTATCAAACTAGGAATGCCACCATTCTGGTTATTCAACACTGTTCTTTCTGAGTCTGCTGTTTACTATGTAACATCCTATTATCTAGCTTCTCCTGTAACATCCTATTATCTAGCTTCTCCTTCTATCCTTTCCGAATGCTTTCTTTAGGCATTTCATTCAAAACTAAGCAAAAGGAAATCAGCCATCGAATGGAAAGTGCTGCAATTAAGTCATTGTCTCGGGTCAGACTATGACTAAAATTTTAGAAGTCTTGGGGACTGAGAATATTTTGGAGGTACCCCATACATAATGCAAAATAATAATAAAATGGGATAATCAGCTGAGTCATCATAAGAAGGAAACTCAACAAATTAGCTGCTCAGTTGGTGGACAAATTTAAACAGTTTGCCTATTGATATTAACATTAATATTAGGCACTGGTTCTGCTTCTTGGCTTCTGTGCTTCTTACATCTAAGCAGTTGAACGCTATTACTTTCTTTCAATGGGCAGGTTAGCCAGGATTTAGAGTCAGGTCTCGAGCTTGCAAGTATATGTATGGCAATTAATCTTCAAATAAATGTCTTGACTAAGTTGTAGAAGTTGTAGGGAGAGCACCCGATAATTGTTTGCTGGATTATTCTGTATAACTTCTGTATCGCTGGTTTTAGCTAGCTGCTAGAGGAGTAAATTCAGATATGAACGACTGATGACTGATATTCCCATTTTACATTTTAGAGGAATGTTTTATTTTATAACACATATAAATTTCCAAGTGGAAAAATTAACCCAATACATGGAAATGATTTTATATGCAGAGTTTTCTTTGAGATGCTTAATATTAAATTTTTCCCACTCTCAGTCTATAAAGTACTGATTCTTAGAAAAGAACAGGACAATCTCTTTTCTTTCCCTTAAGCTTAATATATTTCCTTTCCTAAGTGAAAAGTTAGCTGTTATTTTTCATCATTTGTGTGAGCATCATTTGTGTTACTTTTCATCATTCATGTATATTTGTGTGAGCCTCTGTGGCTCCTTCATTGTTGTAGGTCTGTGAGGTAGCCTAATAAATTATTTGCCTCTTATTAGATGTTACCAATTTCATCCGAACTATAAATAAGTAGATGCATTTGAATATGAGCACATATTCAGTCCAGTCCAACAGCTCATGACTCAGGGACAGGCATATATTATAACATTAAAAATTGGTTTTCAGAAACTACAATTATGATTTTTTTCTGACACAGAAGACTGGAGGGCGTCAGTTTTCCTAAATCTTTATTTCGCTTTTTTTTCCACTAAAAAGCTTGAGGAGATTTTTTTTTCAATTCACCTGTCCCCAGATGGAATCATTGTGTTTCTCCTAGGTCCACTTTTCATACTATGATCCAGTCATAGCTTATTTATCCTTTTCTAGCAGTAGTTGGATAGTATCTCAAAATGTAGTTTTGTTACTAATCTCTACTTTCCTTGGATTCTGTGTAGGGTAAGGCATAGACGAGGGGATCACATCCTAAGGAAAATAGTTTGGGTCTCAACAACACTTTCACTGATTTAGAAATAGTGTACCATTTTAGAACATTTTTATTAACCTCTGAGATCTCCTTGAACGTAGTTGTATCCACTGCAGAAGAGGTTCTCCACACTCTTTTCATAGGTTGTAGTTTTCATCGACCATTTCCATAATTCTCTAAACAAAACCTTGAGCATATAAAGAAAGTATGATATGACATCTTGCTTCCAAAAGAGTCAACAGTTTGATGTCACATTTTGAAGAGTTATCGTTTGGGATTGAAGTGCTCTATCAAATACTAAAGGGGAAAAATATATGAAATAGATAAGGACAGAGCCTGGAAAGATAATCTAAGAGATTTTTTCTAGAAAGGGACATTTAATACAAACGCCCTCATGGCTGAGTTTTATTTCTTTGTTTTTTTTTTTTTTTTTTACAGTAAGTTCTTCTAAGTACATGAAAAACAATCAGGTAGCAAGCCAAGAAAGGTGGCAAATGGCCTGTGTTCAATCAAAGATATTTCTTGCAAAGTGCACAGGGACTGAAATTTATATGTGGTAATAGAGGCAGAGAAGATTCAAATAGTCTTATAAACACCTTTAAATAAAGAAAAAGCACAAAACCATTTTCCATTGCTTTATAAATTTTAAGCAAATTTCTTTACTATTGTATTGCAGAGAAAAATTTATGAAATAAGGACAATGTTCAGACATCTGGGTCTGATAAAATTTTGGAAAGTAACTTCTCAAACAACAACTGATACTGAAAAGACTTTTCAGATCCTATAAATACCACCTAAAGAATATTATTATAAGTATATATAAGTATATAACACATATATATATAATTATAATTATATATGTATATAATACATATATAGTATATATAATTACAATTATATAATAATTATATATTATATAATTATACTTATTATTAAACTTCTATATTATTATTATTATTATTAGACTTCTTGAAATGGTTTTATGAGTAAAAATTTCCTTCAGAATTAAACAAAAAACTGGATGAAATTCCAGAAAAAGCAATCAATTCAGGAAATTTTAATTGAAAAATTGATCAACACTGAATAAATCAAGAAGCATTTACTTTCAAACACCTGCCATAACATAGGATAAAAATGTTAAAAGTCTGCCTTGCTTGCATGCACCCCCTTGGCATGGTCAGCAAAAACCATAGCTCTACTGGATTGATCACTGACAAAACTAATAGCTATTCCAGAACAGTTGGTGGACTCAATTTGGCAACAGTAGTGGGAGTATGGTGAGCTAAAAGTGGCAATCTCAATCAGAATATACAGAGAAACCAATCGTGTTATTAACCCAAAGTTGTAGTATACTTTATGAGGGGCAGCAGACCAACCAGAAACTTAACAGATAAATCTCAAGGTTACAAAGTCATAAAAGAACTAAAGTAGTAAACCCTCCACATAGACTGACAGGACTATTAAGGTACACATGTACAGCAAAAATACAAAATTGCACCATGCAATGTGATAATCATAAAAAAAATGAATACTGGCTGCAATTTCAGATGTGCTCCTCAGTATACCCACAGCTTGGTCAACAGTGGTTGAAGATGTTATGGCCTCAATGTTTCTGAGCACGACCCCTGCCCAAATCATTGGTTGACTGCTAGCTTACACTAAAACAGGCCTAACTCCTCATGACCCAGGGTAAAAAATAAAAGTGAGGAAAAAATTGAGTGGAGAAATCTGTGGCTACCATCCTCAGAAGAGATAGATTTTGAAGTTTAAAGCCAAACAAGTTACTAAAGCAGTATGAGAAAAATCAAAACAACAAATTTCATAAAATATATTGGAGTCCAAAATTGCTGTAATAGGTTTTTTAAAACATCCAAGTTCAATAAAAATTTACAAGTAAAACAAAATGAAACAAAACAAAACAAAACAAAACAAAAAAACCCACAGAAGTCTTATCTATATTAAAGACAATAAAAACAAAACAAAAAACTGACTCTAAGTGGAAATTGATGTGAAATATTCCAGAAAACTATTTAAATCAGATACTGTAAATATGTTCAAAGAATTAAATAAAAATATGTTTAAAAATTAAAGGAAAATATGTTAATATCAGTCTCACAGAGAAATCAGAATGAAATTAGTTGAAAGATACAATAATTGAAATGAAATTTTAATTAAATTGGCTCAAAAAATAGATTTGAAGTGGAGAATTAAGTAACAGTTAACTTGAAGTATCAATAGAAATTATTCAATTAAAGAAAAACAGGGGGACAGATATTGAAGAATCATATAAAGTTCCAAAAAGAAAGGAATGAAATTTGTGGCTGAAAATGTTTGAGGAAATAATGGTCCAAAATTTCCCAAACATGATAAAACATTAATTTATGTATCCAAGAAGTTCAATAAACGCCACCTGGAGTATACATAAAGATCATATATACTTCAAAATCATCATAATTATTCTTCTGAGATGCAAAGACAGAAAAAAAACTTGAATGCAATGAGAGAAAAATGTTTTTTTTACAAACAATGATATAAGCAATAACTGCATCAATTTAGGAACAGTGGAGGTCATAAAGTGTTAGGGTGGCATATTCAAAAGTGATAAAAGAAAAAAACAATCAACCAAAGGTTTAAATCCAGGAGAATTCCCTTCACATAATAAATTACCTTCACATATAAAAGTAAAACTACAATATTCCTGGATTTTTTCAATAATAATTTGTTGTTCATACAACAGTACTAGTGAAAGTACTAAAGAAAAAGTCTTCAGGATAAAAGAAAATTATACCAGAGTCTTCTGTTTCTGAGAACAAAATATTGACATGCATGATTCCATTCTTACAACTCATGCAATTGAGCTTTCTCACTTTCTATTTAATTGGTTTTGTTTTTAAAATTCCATGTGTTCTAAGGGCACCTGGGTGGGTCAGTCGGTGCACTGGCGAACAGTGTGGAGCCTGCCTGGGATTCTCTCTCTCCCTCCCCCTCTCCTTCTGCTCCTCCCCTGATCTTTTGTGTGTGTGCACATACATAGGCACTCTCTCTCTCTCCTCTCTCTCTTTCCCAATATAAATAAATACATTAAAATAATACTGTGTTCTATAAGCATCAGGAGTCTTAACTTTTTTTATTTACATAATTTAAAGACTGCTAACACAAATTATTCAATTAATTATTCATTGATCTTCGGGGATTTCTTTGTCTTTTTATTTATTTTTAACCTTAAATCGAAAGCCATATGTTCAGTAAAAGCTTAACCATTCTCCAATTCAAAAACTTAAAACAATTAACTGAAGATGGATTATAGACATAATTATTAGTGCTAGAACTATAAAACTTAACAAAAATGATGCATTAGTTTGTCTTCCTCCTGGTTAGGCACAGATTTCTTAGATATGGCAGAGAAATCACAAGGAAGAAAAATTGAACTTCATCAAAATTAAACAGAATTTCGCTTTCAAAAGAGCTATTAAGAAAATAACAATACAAGTTATAGACTAAACTAAAATATTTGCAATACTTATATCTGATAAGAAATGTATCCAGAAAAAATTAAGAACGCTTACAACTCATACAAAAAAAATAATTTGAAAAAAGGGCGAACTATTTGAATAGACACTTTATTAAAAATACATAAAAGAAGGAAAAGAAGCACATAAATTTTAGCATCATTTGTTTTCATATAAATACAAATTTAAAAGTTCAACAAACTGTTGTTAGTACTACAACATACTCCCTAGAATAACCGAAGTCAAAAAGACTAAAATGCTAGATATTGGCAAGGATACGAAGAAAAATTTAAATTTTTATGCATTTCTGATGAAAAAAAAATGGAACCACTATCTTCTAAAGCAGTTGGGCAGTTTTCAAAATATTAGACAAAACTTACTCTATTTCATTCCTAGGTACCTGCCTCAAAAAAAAAACCCAAAAAACAAAAACGTATGTCCACACAAAGATTTGTACATGAAAGCTCAGAGCAGTATTACTTATAATCACCAAAAACTAGAGGGCCACTTGGGTGGCTCAGTTGGTTAAGCATTTGATTCTTGATTTCGGCTCAGTCATGATCTCACAGTTGTGGGACTGAGCCCTGTGTCAGTTTCCACACTGAGCGTAAAGCTAGCTTAAGATTCTCTCTCTCTCTCTCTCTCTCTCTTTCTCTCTGCCCCTCCACCTTGCTCATAACGTAGGCACATGTGCTCTCTCTCTTTCTCTCAATAAAAGAAACAAACAAATACTTAATCATCAAAAACTTGAAAAATTCAATGCTTCTAAAGTGATGAAAGGATAAACAAAACGTGTTATATCCATACATTGAAATACTGCTTAGAATAGAAAGAAACAAACTTCTGATACACACAACATCGTAGCTAATCTCAAAAAGAAAAAGAAAAAGGTCACGTTAAATGAGAGAAGTCAGAAACAAGACTAAATTTTTTTAATGATTCCATTTATACGAAGTGTTTACCAAATGAAAAGCTATAAAAACCAGGTCAGGTTTTTATTTTGTTTTGTTCTGTTTTGTTTGGGTTTGGTTTGGGTTTTTTTGCTGTGATTGCTGTTGTTTGTTTGTTTGTGTTTTCCTTCAGGGCCCAGGAATGGGAGGGGAATTGATTGCAAAAGGTCATAAGGGCACTTTCTGGAATGATGGAGATATTATAACACTGGATTTCCATGGTTCCTTGAGTGTGAAATTTGTAATTATCAGATGATATGCACTTAAAATGGGTGAATATTATAGTGCGCAAAATATACCTTAGTACAGTTTTTTCAAGAATAACAAAGTCAAAGACAAGGAAATGTTACTAAATTGGACAGTTTATATATGCTCAATACCAATTTAGAGGTGACAAACTAGCAATAAATACATGTGGTTAGCCACAATAGTTTTTAACACTTCATGTGTACATGAAGATGAAGACACGATTCAGTGATATATATATATATATATATATATATATATATATATATATGATATATATATATGATATATATATCATATATATATGTTAACATCAAAATTTTCCAGCAGAGAAGTGTATGTTTCACACAATAATTCTTATAAAGATAGAAGAGATGCTTACCCTCTCATTTTTCAGCCACCTAAGGCTAACATTTACTGAGTTACTTTGGCCACCATATTAGACAATTTACGTGTATTATTTAATCCACTATGAGGCCATAACGATCATATCCTTCATTTTTATAGATAAAGATATGGGACTGAGATTGAATAATCTGTTCCAGGTTAACAACTGGCAAATGGGAGACGTGGGATTCATGCTCTAATCCATCTAGTCCAGATGCTTTACTCCTAACCATTATGCCATACCGATCTTTGATGCCCTGAAAACTGTGGGGCTTAATAAAGCAACACCAAATAGTGGAATCCCAAGTGCTACATCTAGTTACATCTCTAAAGGAATTTACAATGTACGTGGAAAGAAAGAACCTGTGTGTTCTTTTCAGCTGCTAGTCAATGTTGAACGGAATGGAATTCCCCTCCCTCTTTGGAAGATTGCTGATTACCTTGGCTTTCACTTTTCTTAAAGTGTGGAATGACAGAATCTCTGTTAAAATAAAATCTCAGTTAAACAGACTTTTTCTAAAATCCGTTCTAGGTAATCATACAGTCGACTTAAGGATAATAGTCCTTTCTGTTCTCTCTACCAAGTTGTTGTTTTAATACCAAATTATTTTCTGAGTAATTATAAATCTTGGACGTAATCTTTGATATAATAGAGCAGAGGCCAAATTAATAACTTCAGACACAATTTTCTGTTTGCATAGGCATGGAGAGGAGCGTTACAGGAGGTTTGTAAAGCAGCCTGCAGAGGTCCTAGTTGTGTTCAACATCCTATAGTCAGTACCAGGCGTCCCACGGACTGAGGTCAGTAGAATGGCAGGAGAGAAGAGATTCTTGGTCCAGAAATTTTTGTGTGTTTTGTTTGTTTGTTTGTTTGTTTAGGGACAAAAATAATTCAACAGAAACAGAATTTAATTATTGGCATTTGGTTGAGAGAAAAGAGCAATGTTAGTAAGGTTCCCAATCCCTCTGGGTATTTCACACTATGTGAAATAAGTCAGAACTGTCTGTACCTAAAATACATTTTGTTTTAGGATGGCATAAAGATACTTTTCACTTGCACCTTCAGATCTACTCTCTAACAATTTTTACATCTTGCTCTAATCCCAGGAGAATGTCCAGTGTTTAGTGTGTTGGGGACTCCATTTCACATTAGCTTCTGGCTGGCCTCAGTAAAAGAGAGGTGGCTGCAAGAGCTCATAGCGCGGAAGACAGGTTGTTCAGGGTTTATTCTGTCCTTGGAGGCCATAGTTTATTTCTCATAAAGCTGCTCTGTTTAAATTTCAGTATCTGCAATTCCTACCGCCCCCTGTCCCTCCATGACTCACTGTGGTACTCACCACTGCTCTCATATGGTTGGCTGCTAGGGGGTGCCCTGTTAAGTATTGGTGTTTTGGATCATTTCCGGACATTTGTAAACAGTCTCTTAATACTCTCCTCATATTATTTGGGTTAAACAGGCCATTTCTTTCCTGTAGAAATCTGGTATGATACTGATAGTTATATATAAACAGATACCATAGTAGCTTCCAATCTCTCCCCTCTTCCAATAATGGTGAACATTGTTGCCAGATTAATGACTATCCGACTTCTTTATTAAAGAAGATCTACTAGTATTTTTGTTCATTTATTGCTTGTTTGTTTGTTTTTAAACTTATATATTCCAGTTACAAAAATCTTGGGTAGGCTTCATTGCCTCTGTGATCAAATAAAGTAATTAAGCATTCAACTTTCTTTAATTCCAGTTCTTTTTTATATTCCTAACCAATGTGAGTCCTCAGTCCTAAGCATGGTAGTGTATTGACTGTCCCAAATATTTTCAATTTAACTCAATATAATTTGATTCAATTCAGGGTAATTAAATTTGTCCCATATTTCTTACACACTACTAAGTTCCAAAAGTATGATATGACTCCTGAGCTCTGGATGAAAAAGGGCTAGATGAGAATTGAAGAATTTGGAAACATAAACAATATGGTATAAAACTAAGCTCCACAAAAATTGTCACAGGCTAGCTTATAAACCTTTGTAGAATATATGAATACATTTAAAAAAAGATTGATTTTTATTTGATAAACTGAATCCCAGGGCAAGGAGAATACTTGTGGAAAGCTTTTGGGGGGGACTAAAGAAAATACATAAAGATGTATAGTTTGAATGTAACTGTATAGTTTGAATGTATTTCTTATCAGTATAGTATTCCGTACACTTTGTAGTGAATTTTTCATCTTCAAATTGTCCTTTAGCTAAAAGAAAATAATAGGCACACCACTTTGTTAGTATCACCCTTTTATCCAACCATCCATCCATCCATCCATCTATCCATCCAAGGCTCTTTCCCCAACATTAAATTTATAAACGCTTTCAAGCTGTGAAATCTAGAACGATATGAGGATGAATTTAAGTCTGGAATGCTCATCCTGGGGTTTTTAAACTGCTACTCCTCCATTACCATCAAGAATCTCTAAACTTATGCTTGTAGAGTTTGGGGGTCTCTATACTCTAATAATTAATTTTTTTAATTTAGGCTTTTCATGTTGATGAAAACAATAATTTAAGTATAATCTATGTTGTCTGGCATAATCCCATATTAATAAGCTATTGGTGTGTAACTAAGAATAATGCCACAATAATTTAGTGGCATTCAAAAGTAAACATGCATTTCTCACATGTATGTGTGTCAGCTAGAGCAGCTTTGTTCCATTTCTGTTCATTCTAGGTCCTGAGTTGAAAGGGCATCTGTTTATGAATACAATGCAGAAGCAAACAGGGCATGTCCAATATTAAAAGCCTGTTTTAAAATTCTTCTTATATCATCTTTGCTAATATCCCTTTGTCCAAAGTTAGCTAGATGACGAAGTTCAAATCCCAGGGTCATGGATGTGCACTCAACCTCTTTGGAAGTGACTGAAAATTTATAAAGCGTAGGACATGATGGAGGAATCATTACTAATGACAATTAGTAGCTGATGGTGGTGATGCAAACATTTTTATTTGTTTGGTAAATGATTGTGTTCCAGCAAATCGACAATCCAATGATAACAAGGTTGCAGTATAAAAGGTTTTGGAGATTGAATGGATGGACAGGAGTGTTATGATTCATGAGTCATCAGATGGCATTTTCAGACACAGAAGGATCTGTTCCAAAGAGGTGAGTTCAATATTACCAGTCTGAAATGATCCCATCATTGTAATAACCTACTCATAACAATCAATACTGCACAATTGATTCATAATAAATGGGTAATGAAAAAAAAGTTCATTTTTCAAAATTCCACAATAACTCGAATGAGTAGCCATTTAATAAAGATATGAACATTAGAATAGTAAAATGTCAAAGAAAACCCAACAGCATTAATGAGTTTCCTAATAAAACCTCACTAACATTGTTGTTTTGGCACTCTACACTGGTATTTTTTTTGTAAAATTTTTGTAAAATTAACAATTTTGTAAAGACTGAGGTCTGATTATCCTATAAAACAAATTGTTAAAATTATTAGTGTGTTTTTTAAATGTTTATTTATTTATTTATTTTGAGTGACAGAGAGAGAGAGAGAGAGAGCAGGGGAGGGATAGAGAGAGAATCCAAAGCAGGTTCTGTGCTGTCAGTGCAGAGCCTGACACAGGGATCGATCCCATGGACCGTGAGATCATGATCTGAGCCCAAATTAAGAGTTGGACTCTAAACCAACTGAGGCACTAGGGCACTCCTTGTGCATATTCATTTAAACTATGGTTCTTTGAATCAAAACTCACAAACAGATAAATATGAAGCCAGACCTAAGTCTAAGTCTTTCTTTTAAACACCGCCCTGATGGTTTCGTTTAAATATCACATCATCACATTATATTAATTAGGTAAACTTTTGATCTTCCAAGTTATCACCAGCGTCAAGTATCCGCAGTTTCACCGGTACACACGTAGTTCGCCATGGTAGCTTTCTCAAATTCTTCATCATTTTCCCAACCTTGGCTCTCTCACTGCCCAGTCGATGAAGCCACACATTTTAGGTGTTAGTTATATGGCAGCACTCCAAGACTATATATTGATTTCTGTATAAGGTACACATTGTCATGATAATGCTACAAAATTAACCATCCGAAAATAAGGTCAAATAAAACAATATACATTATTAAGGCCATGATTCTACAAATCCATGCTTTAACTGAGCCTTATTTCTGACCTGATCTAGGCTTACTCTCATTTGAGAGCTGGCTACTGGCCACTAGGAAAACAAACAATTGTAGGTCAGATGTCTTCTGACCGGAACAACTTCATTTGGCTTCATGTTTCTCTAGAGCCATCTAGCAGGGTAAACTAGGTTCTTTTCAAAAGGCAGAGATGCAGGAGTAACTAAACGGACACGCATGAGTCACGTTAAGACCCCTATTCAGCACTGTCACCCTGTCACTTTTGTCATATTGTACTGCCAAAATAAGTGACAAAGCCAGATTTCTCCTTTTGGAGAGCAACTAAAAAGTCACATGGCAGAGTGTAGATAGGGATGGGATTAAAAACATGGCACAATTCATGCAATTGGTCTTTCTCAGTTTCGATTTAATTGATTTTATTTTCCAAAATTCTATGCGTTCTATAAGCATAAGGAGCTTTACCTGTTTTTTATTTTAAACAATTTTAAAACTGTTCACATGAATTGTTCAGTTAATTATTCAGTGATCTTGAACGATTTCTTTGTCTTTTTATTTATTTTTAAACTTAAATGGAGTTCCCATATTATTCATATTTGAGAATCTCTGCCTTTTGATTGGAGGTTGTTTAAGAATACATAGGAGACTCTTAAAATCTGAGAATAAACTGAGGGTGGATGGGGAGTGGGAGGGAGGGGGGGTGGGTGATGGGCATTGAGGAGGGCACCTGTTGGGATGAGCACTGGGTGTTGTATGGAAACCAATTTGACAATAAATTTCATATTAAAAAAAAAGAAACAAGAAAAAAAAAGAATACATAGGAAAGTATGGGCTCAAACTATTCATTTCTAACACTGTTCAGGATACCACAGAAATCTAATGGATGAATAGAAAATCTAATTAAGAGGGAGGGACACAGGGTGGTTGACTGCATGGCTATGGGATTCAGTCAGCCTGGCTATAATCTCTTAGTGCTGTGACTTTGAGTAAGTTACATGACTTCAGTTTTCCCATGAACAAGATTCATAGGGATAAAAAAGGATACCTACTTCATGTGGTTCTTGAGAAAATTAAATGAACACACACAGTGCCTAGCATATCTTAGACACTATGTAAGTTGAAGCTACACCCATTTCCATGACCAATACTCATGATGACTTGGTTTTTAATTGTCTCCACTTCTACTATCATTAATGATTGGTAGCACATCCTTCTGGGTTTCTTACCGCTTAAATTATTGTGGACAATCTGACAGAATCTGGGTTTGTCCGAGCAATTGAACCAGCCCAC
Source organism: Felis catus (assembly GCF_018350175.1). NCBI lineage: Eukaryota > Metazoa > Chordata > Mammalia > Carnivora > Felidae > Felis > Felis catus. The sequence continues at coordinate 180,584,398 of NC_058371.1, forward strand.
CTGAGTCCGCGGATTACACAGAGCAGAATATCTGGGACTCATTAGTTGATAAGAGAAGAGTAGCGTGTTACAAAGCATGGAGACATGTGAAGCACCCAAGTCTCCTTCTCTCATAATGCCAACTAATTATTCTTCCTTTGGTCAATAATATAGCTCCTTCCAAATGTGTATTTTTATTGTTTTTATGTATTTATTTCTATTTTAGAGAGAGAGAGAGAGAGAGCACACATGCAAACTGGGGAGAGAATCCCCAGGAGAAGGAGAGAGAATCCTAAGTAGGCTCCACAGTCACAACGGAGCCATTGCGGGGGCTCAACTCCACGACCCTGGGATCATGACCTGAGCCGAAATCAAGAGACTGACGCTAAACAGACTGAGGTATCTAGGTAACCCTAAATTTGTGATTTTATGAATAAAAAGATGGGTGCAGTTGCTTATACATGTTTTTTTCCCCACACATGTGTGCATGTTTTCCTGGCCCACACATGTGAAAGTGGAATTGTTTGGGGTTAATAGGCTCTACAGATATACAATATTACCTTTTTATAGAAACAATCCAGAAGAAAAACCCAGTAAGTATATAAATAATAAATGCCACTAATCCAATGGATAAAAAGTAAAACAGTATAGTGTAATCCCTTCCTGATGACTACTGACATGCATCATCTATTTTTAATATTTATTGGATATTTGTATTTTCCTTTCAGTATATTTTACCTTGAAGTACTTTGCCATTTATCTGTTTGTTGCCATGTCCCTCCCCACACCCCTTGCCTTTTGAAAATGGGGTGTGGTCAGTTGCTAAGCTACATTTCCAGAAAGAGAAAACTTGCTTACTGAAGGAGGACTTTTAATTTCTCCTTATCTTGGTATCTCCAAAGCCTATAGCAGTAAAATAAGATAAGCAATAATACATATTGTGCAAGTTACAACTACAGCATTTAGCACTATGCCAGTTTGCATAATATTTTAATAAGGTTTTGTTCTAGTCACTTATGCATAATGACATCTTAATTTCAGTGTGCATGATTAAAGCAGTATCCTAAAGGCTCTTTAGTGTATTACAAAACTTTTGTGATGCTGTCGTGGGCTATTTTGTAAACTTTATTACTTCAGTATATTTTTTTAGGTTATTACTCATCATTTTCTTTTCTTTTATATTTTCCTTCCTTAAAAGGTTCATATGGACCTGAAGTTTTGCTTTTCTCATCACTTTCACTAGAGCATGATCTTAAAAAAGGAAAAAAAAAAAAACAGCTATGGCAACAATTTCAATTTCTTGGCATGCAGACTTTGTGCTTCTGATTTATAAATGTCAACTAAGTTGTTTCTACATATGTACATTGAGTTACCTATATAATTACATATTTTTACTCTAACTGCAGATTATGATGGCAGTAATATATCAATGCATATCCACTAACATGGGTAAAATCAAAAGGACTACCGAAATTAGGTGTATAGGCAGGTTTGAGAAAAAAATATAAATATTTTATTGTTCATGGGAATATCAACTGGTCCAATTACTTTGGAAAAATATTTGGCCATAACTCTTAGCAATAAATATTTGTAAATCCTGAAGACCCATCCATTCCATTCCTTGGTATTTGCCCAACAAAAGTGGCTCATCTGTCCATTGAACACCAAGAATGCTAATTTCAGCTTTATTCACAATTGCCCCAAACTTGAAACAAACTGTATTCATTTCGTATTGCTGTGTGACAAATTAACCCCCAATTTAGCAGCTTATAAGAAAATATTCATTATCTTACAAATTCTTTAGGCCACAAGAGGGGCACAACCTAACTGGGTAAATAATCTAAAATTAAGAGTCTGGGTATATATATAGGATATATCCTACACTTGACAGGCCTGATGTCCTTACAAACCTGATGCTCCTTAGACAATAGGAACATTTCATTCAGAGATAGTTCCTAAACACCAAAGAAACAAACATATATACATATTTATTAGGACATTAAGCAGTTATATTTAAGTTATGATGCATGTAGCAAAAATCATTGTATTCCCAACCTTAATTAGCATCTCTCTCAAAAGTGCTTCTTAATATTTTCTGTAGCGCAAATTATATTTTTATTTTTAAATAATAAATCAAGGTAACAGAATACAGAGTACCCAGTGAGAAATATCGGTTTAACTTCGCTTCACCTAGTGGGAGGTTTCACACACACCGATGGATACTTTTCCCTATACTTAAGCTACATTAAGAATGTTAATATATTATACTCAGTATATTTACGTCAAAGTTATTCAAGCTATTCTAATTCTCCAGAGATAAATCTAAACTAAAAAGCATTAGCTAACAAAATTTTTTTCAACAAATAAATAATTTCTCCTCAGCAATTTCAAGTTGCCATGTTGCTTAAGTGGTTCAAGTTCATTTAAATTCATTTATTTTTCTAAATGTCAGCAATAATTTAAACTGTTCCACATCACAGACCACTGACAGTTGGTATGTAAGATAATAAACAGAATTACAGTCACTTGGGGCAGTGAAATTCATACATTTTCCTTTCTATGGGCTCTGTTAACATGTAATTTAGATATTAGTTTGTCACCGTGATTTTCAATTCATTCTTCATAGAGTTATTGTAACTGAACTGATGATCCTAGTCATAAGTGTCGAGAGTTATGTTAACTATCCTTATAGAAACTGATACACAGGCCACTGCATTTTACTATTTCCAAACAGAATATATGGAGAAATAAAAATATATATGTTGCCCACCTAAAAAGAAATCTTTCAGGTATCAGTTTTTCTTGATGTGATTTGTTTTTAATTTTTTTTTTTTCAACGTTTATTTATTTTTGGGACAGAGAGAGACAGAGTATGAACGGGGGAGGGGCAGAGAGAGAGGGAGACACAGAATCGGAAACAGGCTCCAGGCACTGAGCCATCAGCCCAGAGCCCGACGCGGGGCTCGAACTCACAGACCGCGAGATCGTGACCTGGCTGAAGTCGGACGCTTAACCGACTGTGCCACCCAGGCGCCCCTATTGATGCGATTTGTTTTTATACGCATGCGTAAGAAACAAAAGTTTTATTTCCCAAGGGAATTTGGCATTATAAGCCATATCGAGTTCTCAGACTCTTGCCCTGCTGGCTGTATGAATTCAAATACTCTCAAAAGAAAAAAAATCTTAAATGTTTTACTATCCTTGGCAGAAAATACTAGGATGCAAATAAAGAGAGAAGTAGCATAAGGGTCAAGACTGAATTTTGGTTATTAATGTTGAATCCTCTCCTGTCGTCCTTTGTTCAGGGACAGAATGACAGAATGGTCCAATGTTTCTGAGTTCTCTGACAATCTCTCCTTGGTATCTTTTCTTTCCCCATTAATATCATGGTGGGGCTGCTTGTTTTCAGATAATTTCAATTGGATAAACTAAGTTGTGCTGGAGGGTTAATAATTTCTTGAATTTCCTTCAGTAATGATGTTTACATATTAGCATGAATAGCAGTGAAAACCCGAAGTGATGAATCTTAATTTTGTTCTCTGATTCCCTTCTTATTCATTCATTGTCCAGATCCGCTGTTAACCCAACCCTTAGCGAATTCTTTGCTATTTTCCTCACCCCAACAGCACAAATCTCATCTGCTGACACCCTGACAACACTCCCATAATTCCATTATTATACCAATGGCACCATGTTGCGTTCTTTCAGGATTCATCTCAGAGACTGAACTCTTTGGACCTCGGCCTCAATTTCTGGAGAAAAAAAAAATAATTCAGCATTTTATGCAGTAATTGCCAAATTAAACTCTTTGCTGTGATTGTTCTTATGTTGTGTTGGCTGTTTGCCTGATGGTTGATACATTTCTTAGGCTTTAATCCAGAGCTTTAAGGGAATAAACTTCATCTCTTTCACAATTCATACCCGATAGTTTTACTCTATAATTTTTGTTTAATGTAGCGTGCTAACAGCTGAAAAGCCCTTTCCTATCAATGACTAATTTACAGATGACACAACTAGGCCTCTCAAAAGTGACACATCTCTGAGCCTCGATTTCCTCGTTTTCAAAAATAGGAATACTCTTAACTGAAGAGATTCCTCTAAGAATTAAATGTGTGCTTAGCTTACGACACGCAGTAAGTACTCAAAATTACAGATGTTTGGATTATTTTTGTGACTATTTGTCAATAGCTTTAGACAATCTCAAGTTTACTATTTCTTTGTTGAATAAAGTCAGCATGTTTCCCAAACAAATAAAACCTTACCTTTTCCATTACCATTTATATTTATTTGTCAATTCAATAATATTCCACCAACCTGCTTTTTATGGAAATAACCCTCTCTGGGCTTCAGATCCTGCTGTGCTCTGCGGAGCCCTCCTGGTGATTTGTGCCACATCCATATCTCCCTCATCTCGCATGTAATGGCTCTGCGGTCTGGAGTTTGAGCCACTATAAAACTCAGGAAGAACTCATAGTAACTTAGGCTTCTTTGATACATCTCATACCTTGTTTTCATACTTCCACTTTCTTGAAGTTTCTTTTTCTGCAGCCTTTCCCTTTTGCCAACTGAAATATCATTTCTTTAAAATAGAGAATTGAGATCTGAGAACATATATTAATACATACATTGTCTCGTATATGCTTTGATTTTATGCTTTTATTATAGTGTGCACGATTTAATAAAATAAATATTCACATGACTCTTTTCTGGAAATCTGTTCCACATTGGGTTGTAATCCATGGGAGGGTAATTGCTAAATTTATTCAGTTTATTCTAGCCCGTGGCATGTGCCCAAGCCTAGAAAATACCTGCCTATTTGGCAAATAGGTGAGATTTTTTTTCTCAGATTATTTGCACTCCTTACTTCAGCTTCAAATATGCAAATTATTTATGAATCAGGTGTTTTCTTTTTAATTTCCAACTAGCTATTGGATTATTTAGTCATTTATACTTATCTCTCCTTTATTTACCAATTGATCCCATTAACTATTTTACATCAATTGTTTTGGCTTCTATGCATGGGTGAAAGCAACATCTGAATGCACTAACGATAGGTTTGCAACATATACAAAGAAACATGTTCATATCAGGTCTATCAGGTTAGAGAAAAATGTTTTAATATACATATTAATAGTTCAATATATATGCATAGGTACATGTAATTGCCTCTTTTTAACAATGCTCTATTCAGTACTCTTGTCTCTTAAATATTCATCTAAATATACACCTGGGGGCGCCTGGGTGGCTTGGTCCCTTAAGTGTCTGACTCTTGATCCCATCTTATCTCAGGGATGTGAGTTGAAGCCCCACATTGGGCTCCATGCTAGGCATGAAGCCGACTTAATAAAAATGAAAATTAAAAAAAAAAAAGACACCTGTATTGTTGCAAACTACTCATGCCAATGTTTTCCTGTGTCTGACAGCTAACGTTTGTCCTTAGCCAATGAGAGCTGAGAGCCAGTAGCTGCCATCAGCAGGACACTTTTGAGTGATGTGGGTTGATGTGTCTTACTGTCAATTCTCCCATCCAATGAGTGGTGACTTCCTCTTCTTGAAGCAAGTGTTGCTTTTCCTTGTCACTTTCTTCTGACCTGGAGAGAGTTTTATCTGATACTGGTTTATGAGAGGAAGTCACGTGGTGGTGCTAAACATGCACCAAAGAAATCATGGAGGGGTATCAAGTTCAAAGTTAAAATACAAAGTTTGGAGCGTGTTAGTCACCTTAAAAACAAAAAGTCTGGGGCGCCTGGGTGGCTCAGTCGGTTGAGTGTCCAACTTCGGCTCAGGTCACGATCTCGCAGTCCGTGAGTTCGAGCCCTGCGTCGGGCTCTGGGCTGATGGCTCAGAGCCTGGAGCCTCCTTCCCATTCTGTGTCTCCCTCTCTCTCTGACCCTCCCCTGTTCATGCTCTGTCTCTCTCTGTCCCAAAAATAAATAAACTTAAATAAAAATTAAAAAAAAAAAAGTCTGTGTTAAAAACAGAGTGAAGATGAGCAATCCAATATTGAAACTTCCAGAAACATCAGTGTAGCCCGGGGAGACCAGTAATTACCTGAAAGGTTTATGGAAACATCTCTAACTTGTAGTCCTTCATAACTCACAGGAATTTGGAGAAGATAAATCATGTGTTACATGCAGGCCTGCAAACCACTGTCTCTCTTTTATGCCCGAGAGAGAGAGAGAGAGAACCCATTCAAATTCCCTTGTAAACTTAACAAGACCTCATGGCAAACACATTATTTACACTTATCAGCAGAAGTAGTTCTTACCTATGACATTCCTTTAATGGGATACACCTGGTCAGGGTGCACTGCTTATTAAAAAAATAAATCTTTAATTTGTGGATTTATGTGGGCATTTCTAGCTAGAGACTATCATAACGGTTCTAGAACTAACGGAGTGAAACAGTGGAGACATTTTATAAACCAAATTGTTCCTCTGTACTAGCAATTTCACTCAGGGATGTGAAAACTAAGCCAGATTTTGACCTGTTGCTCGAAGACCAGAAGTGCATTGACAATCTCAGCTGTCTGTTTTCTACATGTTTTGATATTGCCTCAGCCTTTTGAATTACCAGTAAAATAAGAAGAACTGTGTGATTCCTCTGTGATTTGTTAATTCCACCCCTGGTTTTCTAATGTAAGATACCTGGAGATTATCTCCATCGGGACTGTGCTCCAAGAAACCCAGGCTGAACTTGTTAAGGGCTCTATTGTGTCCCTGTCCCACCCCCACCCCCACCAATTCATATATTGAACTCCTAACCCCTAGTACCTCAGAATGTAACCATATTTGGAGATGAGTTAAAGAGATGATGAGGCAAAAATGAAACCATTAGGGTAGAGCACTAATCCAATATGGCTGGTATCCCTGTAAGAAGAAGAAAAGACACCACCGATGGGCATACACAGAGAAAAGGCCAAGCGAGGACACAGTGAGAGGACTGTCTATATGCCAAGGAGAGAACCCTCAGGAGAAACCAAACCTGCTGACGCCTTGATATTGGATTTCAGCCTCCAGAGCTTTGAAAAAATGCCTTTGTTATTTAAGCCACCTGGACTGCATCATTCTGTTTTAGCAGATCCAGCAGACTAACACAAACTAGTTTGGTTTGCACTATAATTCCAGGAATAAATAGTTTTACTTAAAAAGGTATACATTTAACGTGATATATTTTTATCAATGGCTTAGCTCAAGGTGAAAGCTTCCTGGCACCTTGGGACCTCAGTGATGGCCAATGATTTTACAGATGAGCACAGAAGCAAAAGAAGCAAGGGGACAAATCGTATGTCCCCTAAATATAGTTACCTGTTTCTGCCTCGTTTTTCCCCAGGACTGAGAGACCATTAAGGAAACGGATTGTATTTTATGCCCCAAATTTAAATTAGTCCAGAACCCGGATCTACCAGTGGCTCAATCAGTGTCTTCTCATAATCAGTCAGTTGGCTTTCACTCCCCCCACCCACTTTTCTTTGGAAATAACTCTTTATTTCCATAGCAGTACCGAGCTCAAATATGCACTGCTTATCTATCTAAACCCTGCCTTAAATGTCATTTTCTAACACCAGAACACTACACCTCTGTTTATAATAGCATGCACATATTTAACAAACATAAAAAAAAAAAAAAATCCATGCTGCTTACCAGGAGCAGAGCTGCTTACCAGGAGCTGCTTACCAAGAGCTGCTTATATGCTCTTCTAGAAGAAGGGTTCCACCTAGGTTTGGAATCATCTCTCTGAATCATAGTGACTTGCAAATGAAAACCTGTTGCAGTTGGCTGCAGTCTCCCCACAGGCCTCATTTAATTGTGTTACCTCATTTTTCCTTCTTTCCATTTCTATTCCATTCTCCCTTGTAATTCTATGTTTTCAGCGTATAATGTTGAGCAGAACTAAATACCAGTTCTAGTTCTCCATTTATAGTCCAGTACCAATTATGATGTGTGTGGAGGGGTTCCCCACATCTACAAGCAATTCTCGAGATACCAGCTGAGTGTCCTACAATTCGACTCGGTTCTAACACTATCTACGAAGAGATAGCATCAGGTTCTCCAGATGAAAGGTTCAGTTCTATAAGACGGCCTTTTTCAAATTTAGACTCCAGTTTCAAATCCAAGATGTCACCTGTGCTTCTGACCCACCAGCTATCGATCAGAGATTCCAATGACCCTCATGTTGTGTTTCAGATGCTAGTTTCTAGTCCTAGTTGTTACCTGAACTTCTGACTGTCCATAAATCAGAGGTTCCCAGGATATTCTTCTTGGGTTTGTGCCTGCAGTTTAGAGAAACATTTTACTCAATAGATTAGCAGTTTATTATAAAAACATATAGCTCAGGAAGAGCCAGAGGCGAGGCCTAAGGAAAACTATGGAGCCTCCAAACACACACTCTCCCTGTACCTCGAACCCAGAAGCTTTTTGAACTCCACCCTTTGGGGTTGTATGGAGACTTCGTTAAAGAGGCATGAATGATTTAATCATTGACCATTGAGTATTAATTCAACTTCCAGCTCCTCTGCCCTTCCAGGAGGTCAGGGGCTGAGACTGAAATCTCGAACCATTTAATCATGTGGTTGGCTTCTTTGGTGACCCGTCCCCATCCTTGGGGGCGGGGAGGGGGGGGACTTAGGAGACCTGGGAGTGGTTCAAAAGTCACCTCATTAACATAACAACAGGCACCTTTATCATTCTTCTTCAAGCTGGCTTGTAACCCACTGACACTATCCCCCATAGTGGGGGATCTGACACTATCCCCCATAAGCAGTGGGGAGGGAGAGACAAGAAAGAAGCAGGCCTACCCAGGTTGGTAGGTGGCAGTTATAATAAACAAAGGGAATTTACATACAAGGCTTGTCTTGGGCAACAACAAGACAAATGGATCCCTGGACCTGCCCACCAAATGTTAAAAAGTTTATGAAAAGGCCTTGACTGTCACACACATTATGCACGTGTTCTCAACAACACATCACTGTCTCAAGGCTATGTCCTTGGAGAAGCCTCTGGGAGCAGGAAAGTCAAGAGGAACCCTGATGTCTCAGGGTCAGCTCACAGGTCAACTGGTAGTCACCCTTTTTCAGTGACCTTCCCCAACACTTCATGTAAGAAATTCTAAGGGTTTTGGGGGCACCTGTGTGGCTCAGTTGGTTAAGCGTCCGACTCTGTTTCGGCTCAGGTCATGATCTCGCAGTTCGTGATTTTGAGCCCCACATAGGGCTCTGTGCTGGCAATGCAGAGTCTGCTTGGGATTCTCTCTCTCCCTCTCTCTCTGACCCTCCCGGCTTGCTCTCTCTCTCTCTCTCTCTCTTTCCTACAAGAAATAAGTAAACTAAAAAAAGAAATAAAAAAAAAAAAAAGGAATTCCAAGGGTTTTAGGAGCTCCATGCCAGAAATAGAAGGAAGACAAAATATGTATTTCTTACTGTAAATTAAAATGTCACAATAACTTAAAAACCACTGTTTTTAACATATTTGCCATGCACCAGACGCTGACAGGTATACTCTGACTCTTACATTTTCTTACTTCATTTGATACTGACAATAATCTATTAAAAGCAGATGATTAAACTGAGATTTTGCGAGGTATGGCCATGGCCATAGTGAGAACTTGTATGTGATGAAACCAGGCCTGGCCCCTTCCCTAATTTTATGCAGCTAATCTGTCCATATTCACTGATTTTATTAGAGAATTCCCACTGCTTCAGAGGTAAATTAAATTCATTATCTTTGGCACTAGAATATTTACATAAGGTAGTTCTGAATCTTTGTTGTGTCACAAACTCTGTAGAACATATGAAAAAATAAAAACAAAACAAAACTAGGGACACTTTTGACATATATGTATATATATATAAACACATATGTTGACATATGTAGATGTATACATACATATATACACATCACATGGGTTTGAACTACACAGGTCCACATAAACAAAGGACTCTTTTTAAAATAAATATCACACAGTACTGTAAATGTATTTTCTGTTCCTTATTGATGAAGGATAGGAGCAGAAGAATGTTCCCCTTTAGCCCAGAAGGCTGACCTATAAGCCTACATGGTTTTGATTACGATCAAATATGTGCTGGTTCCTACATCCTTAAGGAGTCACATGACTGCATGTATATCTCATCAATATTTTATATCGAGCTGAATGATAAGCACTGGAGAATTCTTGTGAAAGTAGTTTTATGAGTAGAAATTCAAAGAACCTATTTAGGATCTACCACTCTCTGTATGTCCTCTCCCCTTTGAGCAATAAGGCATATAACCACCAGCTTCAGACAATAAAAGTTCAGCTCTTTCTGTCCATAGTTCCTGTCCCCTGCTACTTAAATGAACTTACTATGTTACACAATACAGCATCTCAAGAATTTTTTTAATGTGTATTTATTTTTGAGAGACAAAGAAAGACAGAGCATAAGTGGGAGAGGAACAGAGAGAGTGGGAGACACAGAATCCGAAGCAGACTCCAGGCTCCAAGCTGTCAGCACAGAGTCCGATGCAGGGCTCGAACTCGCAAGCTGTGAGATCATGACCTGAGCCGAAGTCAGACCCTCAACTGACGGAGCCACCCAGGTACCCCCCCAAGAATTCCTTTTTGACTGTGGCACTCAATGATCCACAACATTATGATTTTCTTGATAATACTTTATTTTCTTGATAATCTTTGATTTTCCTGCTTACCTTATTTTAAGAATACAGAACATAATATGTATAACACAAAATATGTATTTATCATCTCTCTATGTAACCAGTAAGGCTTCAGTCCACATAAGGCTATTAGTAGTTACATTTTTGGGGAATCAATGGTTATACAAAGATACTAAACTGTGCAGGAGCCTTGCACCCCTACATCCCCTGCATTTTCTTAGAGTGAACTGTATATGTAGGATTTGACTTCATACAGTTCATAGACATTTTGAGGTCTGTTCATAATACCCTTTTGAGTATTATTTTTCAAAGGCTGGAGCCACTATCCATACATAGATTGCCTGAGAGTTTATGCCACCATCCCCTTCTTGCCTGCAAGCTCAGATCAGCTTTGCCTTAAATTGAACATTTGCTTGATTATCTTCACCTTTATCTGACCCACCTGCTTCCATCTACCAATTCTGCTTATCAGTTAACTGGAAGTACTTTCTTCCTTAATAAATTACATGTGCACAAATAATTGGCTTAGATTCCACTCCTGGTATCCTCATCTGCAAGGGATATTACAAGAATTAAAAGAGAAAACGAATTCAAAAATAATTAGCCTGGTGTTTGCACATACTAAATATCCCATACCTGTTAATGGTTCCATCATGATACTTATTTGTGTTTGTGTGGTTGCTATTGTTTTGTTAGTTTTATTATAATTTAAGGTTTGTGTCATGTATCTTGAAACCTGTTGCTTAAACTTCTGCATTTCAGTATTCTCAATTGAAAAAAATATGGATAATAGTGCCCATTTAGTGCCTTTTCTAAAGATTAAACGAGATAGAGCATAAACTCTTATCACAGTGATTTTCTTATAGGAATTATTAAATAAATATTAGTTTTATCTTTTGGTGGGCATCTGAAGAATATCAAGAGTTTGTTTAAAAAATATTTATCTGGGGTGCCCGGGTGGCTCAGTCGGTTAAGCATCCAACTTTGACTCATATCATGATCTCACGGGTCGTGGGTCCGAGCTCCGTATCCGGCTCTGTGCTGACAGCTCAGAGCCTGGAGCCTGCTTCAGATTCTGTGTCTCCTTCTCTCTCTCTTCCTCCCCTGCCCGTTCTTTGTCTCTCTCTGTCTCTGAAAAATAAATAAACTTTAAAAATTAAAAAAAATAAAATAAAAATAATCTATCCTCAAAACATAATAAATGTACATATCAACTAATATATGTGTTTCAATAGAAGGGTTCCTCATTCCCTTTACATAATATCAAGATGATACCTCACAAATTATTATATAATAATAAACAGTGTACCTTCAGTATTAAGTACTTGTTATTGAGACTTTCTTCACTGCAAATTTATTTTATTTGCAACATCTACGAACTTTTTTAAGGGTCAAAAATCTCACTGTATTCCAATGTTCCATCAAAATAATCACTGAAACATATACTTTAGGTTAATATAGGTTTTCATTTTGAAAGTGAAAATGCTTCACTTTATGTTTTTCATTTTGAGATAAAATCATTTATTAATGATTTAAACAAAAGCAATGTTCACATTCAGATTATTACTTTCATTAAAACAACTGTAAAATTTACAAGTATCTTCTCAGTTTGGCTAACAATGCAACTTACACTACAAAATGTAACATGATTCTTAAGATTGATAGTAAAGCTTTCAAAGTGGATTGGACAAGAGGAGATTGGGAAGGAAGGAAAGAAGCAATTTACTGAAGCTAACAAAGTAGACTTACTTCATTATACTTATTTGCTATGCCAGCAGGGAATAAAAATAGAGATTCTGTACTTTCAAGGTGAATCAAAGGAAATGCATTGTCCTTTAGAAATGAAAGCTCACCAAATAGGGCCAATCTTGATGAATTTTAAGAACTGTGCCAATAACTTGCCATCAGGAATGCTATAAAAATGGTCCACATAGGGGTTGGGGGAAAATATACTTTGTAGTAGGCATGGAAATAAGAATTTTCTATTTCATAGGGTTTAAAATAACTCTTTGCAAAAAATAATAAAATAAGATTAAATGCAAAGTAGAGTGTCTCTATGTTTTGCTATTTTTCTCTCTATACATGAAGAAAGCTATTACATTTCCATGACTTCAGCAAAATTGTTTCAAATTCAAAACTATTCAATGCTTCCCTATATTCTTAGCCCAGAAAAAAGTGCCTAAATTATCCTACAGCTTTTCCATCTCAGTTAAATCTTTGTATATTTATGATCCAAATGTCTTTATTGTATACATCGCAGTCCATCTGTGTGAATAAACTTTGTAGTTTTCACTAATACCAATATCAAAGTGTGCTGAATGGCTACAAACAGTAAATAGCTATGACTATGATAGGGGGTATCCATGGACATGCATGGACATCAGAGAAAGTTGTTTTGTTTTGATCTGTTGTATTTGGCGTGTGTCAGACAACTATGATCTTCAGCCTTTTAAACACAATGGCAAACGATACAGCATGTTAAAAGGCCCCCAGTTCAATGAGATCTTAAATACATACCATTTAAGTAATATGGAAAGATTTTTGGAAGGTTTGTATTTGCACGAGAGACAAAATAAGACACAAGATTCCAATGACTTCATTTTAGCCAATTTCAACTATGTCAAACTTTAGTAAAAGACAAATCAGAAATGTGTTCAGTGTTTTCCACAGTAGAGCTATGACTGTGGAGAATATTAAGGAGAATGAGATAATTACTCTCTCATTGATTTATTCACCAAATAGTTATTGAGCACCTGCTAGGTGTCAAACTCTGCTCTGGATACTAGAGGTATAGTGAACATAAAAAAAGCAAAGAAACAAATCACATAAGAATCACTGCACATGGGGGGTTTGCATTCTGTTGAGGGAGAAATGGCAATATGGGTAACTAATTATTAAAACTATTTAAGCAGAGCTGTGGATGCTCAAATTTAAGTCTATTAAAGACAGTGTTAACAGTTGAATGGAAATTGACTTACAATGGTCTAACCACTAGAAGCTTGGTATTTATACAACCAAATGACTTATTTCTGGTACACTGAATTATTTCGTCATGTTTTTCTACGTTTTAAAACACATTTACATTCATTAATTTTTTATCTGCTTTAGATCAACATTTCTCAGTGGACTAGGATGACGTTTATCTAAATTATGTCCCATATCATGACAAAGAGCTAATACACAATTTTTGTTGGTGATAATAATATTATTGATAATAATAATAATGATGTACTCATATACTATCCCAGAAGTGACTCTGTGGAAATAATTAAAAGCCAGTATTCACAGAATTAAGATATTGTAAGAAGAAACATCTGTAAAAATGGAAACTTATTTAATATCTTCAAATATATCTCTTTAGAAGATACTCATTACCCTTCAGTTATGTGTGCTACAGGAGCAATGGACCAAAAATATGAAGGGAATTAAAGGTATAATATGGGTCAGACACAATCAGTAGATTGACTCAAGTCTTCTATTACAACCACTAGGAAAAAAAATCTGATGGGTTGTTATAAAGTTATGAAGCTGGAAATTGTACAAATTACATCACAGTAATTCTTATAAGCTTATACATTTAGGTAAGCTCTGTCACATGGATGCTGGAAAAAATTAACATAAATATTCATAACAGCAAATTTGAAGTAATAAATACGTGGATGTAGTTCAGGTTTTGTTGACAAAAGAGGCAAAAAAATTATTGTGTAGTTGTACAAAGGAACGAAATTTGGTAAAAAATGAGTAATTAGGGGCGCCTGGGTGGCTCAGTCAGTTAAGCATCCGACTTCGGCTCAGGTCACGATCTCACGGTCCGTGAGTTCGAGCCCCGCGTTGGGCTCTGGGCTGATGGCTCAAAGCCTGGAGCCTGCTTCCGATTCTGTGTCTCCCTCTCTCTCTGACCCTCCCCCGTTCATGCTCTGTCTCTCTCTGTCTGAAAAATAAATAAAAACGTTAAAAAAAATTAAAAAAAAAAAAGGGGAATTATAACCACATAGATCCATGTGATTAAATATTGAAAAATGTGTTTGAAAAAGCAAGACAGAGAAGATAGGACATATATGCAATTATAGAAAATATATTAAAAATTGAAAAAAAGAGAGATAGATATGAATGCTGAGGAGCAAAAATCATCTCTTATAAATTTAAAGGAACTACCAAAATATTAAAATATTAATTATTCATTGTTATTTATGTCGCAGTCATTTTGAAAAAAATCTACTTATGTACAATGTATACAAATTATGCATGAATATATACACAGATACATATTTAGAACAATACGTAACGTACGAAATGCTTATTGTATTTATCATTTTAATTTAAATTTATTGTTTTATTTGCATGCAACATTTAATAATAGATTCAATCAATATCTGAGTCTTTGAAGGTAGTGCCTAGCATCTGTAATTTAAATAACTTTCTTAGTGTTCCT
Source organism: Felis catus (assembly GCF_018350175.1). Lineage (NCBI taxonomy): Eukaryota > Metazoa > Chordata > Mammalia > Carnivora > Felidae > Felis > Felis catus. The sequence goes on from NC_058371.1 coordinate 180,599,458, forward strand.
TGCATACCTAGTTTGACACCTTCTGAGGAATGTACTCATCAGACTTACAAATTAGAAGGATCATTTGGGGAGGTACGTGATCGGTAAATTGGACACAGATGAAACAGAATGGAAACCAATCTGGAAGAAGGCTATTTCAGCTTTTACTAAGAAGATGAATTCCTACTAAGTTAGTGAGAAGGAAATAGAGAAGAGGTGTGTAAATCTTTAATTAGCAAAGTTGACTGAATAATTGACTAGCTGTGGGGATTATAATTGTGGCTGAATGAGAAATCTAGGAAATTTAACACGTTTCTAGATTATATCAGTTATCAGAGAAGACTAAATGAGAGAAGTCCTAGAACGAGAGCATCAATATGCTCAGATTTGTTTCGTGTGGAGTGCTTGGGGTACATCCAGATATAGATGATCAGTGGAATATTGAATACATGAGTCTGGTATTTTGGCAACAGGTATAATCTAGCGGTTTCACAGTTAACGAGTGGATTCTTCTAGAAAGACAATATAAAATGAGAATAGAAAAACACATTAAACACTTTATGCACTACACCATTTAAAAATGAGCCAGAATAAAAGGAAACAGAAGAGATGGAGAGAGAATTGCTTCACAGAGAGCCAAAAAGGAGAGGGGAGTAGGAGGAAGTATTACCAAAAGAAACATATGGGCAGTTGATGCAGAGTTTAGGAAAACAGACTCTGAGATTGAGTTATGAAAATAGGAGAAGAGCAGTAAAACCTGCAAAAAGGATGGAATTAAAGCTCTGGAAATATTTTCAAGAAAGAAAGCATATTTAATAAATGTCAAAAACAATATAAGTATCCAAGAACGTGGGGTTATATATATATATATATATATATATATATATATTTATAATTACAAATAAATACCCCCTGCATCAATCATCATTGTTTAATTTTCTACCAGATCCTTCTCATTATAAATCATACTCCATACAATTCCATATATATAATATATACACACACACATACACATACATACACACACACATACACATACATACATACACACATGTTATGGACTGAATGCTTGTCTGCCTCCCAAATTCACATGGTGAAGCTCTAATCTCCAATGTGATGGTATTTGGAGATGTGGTATTTAGGGTGTAATGAGGTTTAGGTGAGGTCATGTGGGTGGAATCCCCACTATGGGACCACTGTTTTTATAAGAAGAGGAGAGGCAACAAAGTGCTCTGTCTGAGCCATAGGAGGACACAGCAAGGGGCCCCTGGGTTGCTCAGTCGGCTCAGGTCATGATCTCTCAGTTCCTGAATTCGAGCCCCACATTGAGCTCTATGCTGACAGCTCAGAGCCTGGAGGCTGCTTGGGATTCTGTGTCTCCCCCTCTCTCTGCCCCTCCCGTGCTCATGTGCATGCTCTGGCTCTCTCGCTCTCTCTCAATAATAAATAAACATAAAAAAAAAAAAAAGACAGCAAGAAGGTAGCAGTCTGCAAATCAGGAGAACAGAGGGCCCTTACCAGACACAAAATATTTTGACACCTTGATTTGGATATTCCAGCCTCCAGAACTGTGAGAAATATATGTTTGTTGTTGAAGTTGCTCATTCTATGGTACCTTGTTGTAGCAGCCTGAATTAAAACTCTAATCTGTATGTAATCTGCCCACATACACCCTCACCTACCATATCTTAGCCCCTCCTTTTTGTAAGGTTGCTAGAGCAATTTTTTTTTTAATTTTGACCCTTTCTAGTTACACTCTTATTATCTTTCAAATTCAATTCATGGAGTTTGTAATCACAACCACTTCAATAAAACAGCTTATGTCAAGGACCCCAATGACCTCTCCATTGCTAAATTTGATAATCAATGCTCAATTTTCCCATTATTTTGCCCCTCAATAGAAATTGAGCAGTTGACTCTTCCTTTCTTCTTACATTTCCTGTAAGGTAAAAGCAAAGTTTCTCTGGTACTAAAGTACAAGTGACATTTCTCCCATGGGTCCTTAATACAGAGCAAATAGTTTGATGAACTTGACAGTTTTCTCAATGACATTCTGACAATAAATGCACCAAGAATTTTCACGTAGGTCTTACTAATGGCTGTCCTTCAATGTGAGCCAAAGACATAACATCAAAATATAATTCAATATAAATTAAGTTCATGAGATGTAAGACAGCGTAGTTCAAGTACAGTACTCAAGTCTCTGATGATGATATATGTAGTCATTGTGTTGGATTATTGCTTATTACTTCTTTAAAATTCATTTATATAAATTATGTGAAATTTGTGTTTAAACATACAGTTTCATTCACAGATATAAATAGTTTTTAGGAAAATTTTTTGAAATGATAAAATGACAGATGTCTGCAACTTTGGATATTCATATGTTACTTATTGCTTACCTATTTTGCACAAGCACTCTGTGTGCACTGAGGACACAACAGTAAATAAGAGTGAAAAAGTTGCTACACTATTGGGAGCGTAAGAAACTAAGGAAGCAATAAATATACATGTAAATAAAACAAAACAATTAAGACTGTGATGAGAGCTAAAAAGGAATAAAGAGGGGCTCTGAGAGGGAGTGCTTTCATCAGGATAGGATTCTCTGATGATGAAATATAAAAGACAAAGTAGGTCATCATACTAAATTATAAGAAGAGTGTAGGTCCTGCATTGGGAAAGGATTTGGCCTATTTAAGAGACTGGAAAGATGGTGTAGGAAACAGGTAGGAGAGCAAGATAACCGGTATAAAATAAAGTTAGAGGGATTGTCAGGAGTCAGTGGGTAAGATAAGAAATCACAGGCAATTATAAGGAGATTCGATTTTACTAAATCCAAAAATGTTTGTATTTTAAACAAGGGAGTGAAGTGATCTAAATTGTGGTTTGTAGAAGCCCCTCTGGCTGATTTGGTATAGTACCATGTATATATGAATCTGCATATATATATGTTTATATTTATAAATAACATGTTGTTTATATTTATAAATAACATAATATATTATGTTGTTTATATTTATAAATAACATAATATATTATGTTGTTTATATTATTATTTATATATTTATTTACATTATTTATTATATTTTTATATTATATATTATATTACTTATTATATATATCATATTATTTATATATATCATATATATTTATATATAACATAAAAAATATAACATGACTTGATTCATAAAAAATAAAAAGAAATAAAAGAGAATCTTCTCATTGGTTTGAATTAAAATGGGCCAAATATCAGAAAAGAAAAATTTCCATCCGAATTCTCAACTTTGGCTGAGAAAGAGGTTGCTTACATGATGGCTCTGTGGTCTCATTGTATCACTTGTGTCCTCACTGTTAGAAGGACTATTTCACAGTCATAACCTTAAAATATGATTCATCTTTTCTCAAACTAGAATTTGAGGAGTTTAAAATGGTGTGGATTATAATATGTACTTCTCAAAACAATCTTGTGAGTTACGGATTATTATCTTTCCATGAGGCAAATAGGGGAACTGGCATTTTGCAGGTTGCAATGACATGCCCGTGTTTCTAAGGTATAGGAGTTTGAGTGAAACCATATCTGATTGACTTTTGATCCTATGTTCTAAACCATTGTGTGACAGTTTTTAACTTTTCAAGTAATAACCACCTTTTAAGATATATTTCCAAATCTATATCTGTATCTTCATCTATGTAGGTTAAATTTAAGTCAGAATTTGTTATCCCCTAGGTTGGATATAGTAGGCAAAATATGTTTTCTCTTTTCTTCATTGACTCTGTGAACGGGAAATCCAGCTTTTCATTAGTTTGCATAATTATAACCTAGCATGTTAGTATTACAGTTTATTTTCTCCTTGATGGGGTGGCTGTTAAACTACTTAAACAGTGCAATTTGAAGAATATTTTTCCTATTTTATGTATAAAGAATCTGACATAGGTTTAACAGTATTCCAGAAATGTGTCTTGCATATGTTATATGCATATTTTAACTAAAGTGGTGAAGTTGTTTTTATTTCATTCATTATATCAACACCACTTCCCTGTTAAATTAGTGAAAATAATTATCCAATTTTCTTTACAATACTTAAATGATCAGTAATATCCTACATGTCAGGGTAGTCATCCAGATTTTATCCAGTTCACCATTGGTACTTATTTTCACACCGAAGTTGTAGGAATATTTTTAATTACTTATTTTCCTGAAAATCTGGGATAGTGTCTTGCTTCTGTCAGCTCCCCCTCAAGGGATTAGTATTCTTATTAAAAAAAAAAAAACGAGTGCTCCACAATTTCACTCATAACCTTCTCAAATTAATATTAGCCATTTGAATTTCCATGCTCTTCTCACTATGAGGAATACAGTATTACCTCGTCTTTGATCTGTTTGACTATTTGCCTGATTTATGCTTGGATATCTATAACCCCTGGAGGCATTCTATCTTGCACTCCTAAAAGAATCACTTCCAACAGCCAGTCCAGCCACCTGGCATAGATCTTATTTTCATTGCTTAGATGTAGGATAAAACTCATTTCTATATTTCTATGCAAAGTTTCCATTTAGTTTGTAACCTGATGGAGTCTTCAGGTACAGAACCCATCCTTCACTCCTTTTATGAGAAAATACAATTTTCTCTATTCTTTAATAATTGGACTTCTCAAGGAAGCAATCTGATTTTTCATATGTGAAACAAGTCATTCAATATGTCCGGAAAGAAAATTGTCATAGATACAAATGTTTAAAGCAAAACACAAAAACAGCAATAAGAAGTCAAAGTGGCTTAAAAAACGAACAAACCCAACAAGACCAGTTGTTGGTGTGTATGAGGCACAACAGGGACTCTTCTTCTTCAGTCACTTTGGAAAATAATAGAACTTACTTACCAAGCTAAGTAAGTTCTTGCCATAGGATCTAGAAATTGTACTCTTAGGTATTTACCTAACTAATCTGAGTAGCCTAGGTCCGCAAAAACTTGCATGTAAATATTTAGAGCAGTTGTATTCATACTCACCCAAGACTCAAAGCAACCAAGATATCTTCAATAGGTGAATAAAGACCAAAATAGGGCTTATCAACTTTGGGACTTTTTACCCTCAAAAAAGGTATGAAGTGACCTCCTAGTTGGCTAACATTCTAAACTTCACTTGGAATGTGTTCATCTGAGTGCATAGATGTGTGTAAGAATTCATTAAGCTGTACACACAAGATTTGTGCAATTTGATGTCTGTATCTTATGGTTCAATTATAAATAAATGGAACCATATTTTGAAAATATTTTCAGAATTATATAACCATTATTATATAGTTATAAGTTGTTTTCATAATAGCACTAAGCTTTATACAGAACATTTTTTCACCAAGAAAATATCTTTTTTGAGACTGAGTTATGACAACCATTAAACTAACAATTTATTAAGTGGTTGAAAATTACTTCATGCTGCTGTGGACATTATTGGCACATTGTGTCTAAGCCATTAGCCCTCAGTAGTAGAGTGGTATGGGGGTGAGCAATACATTGGACTATAAGATTCCATAAATGGATTTGTAGTTCAAGGTCATTATAAGGAGTTTATAACTTTATATTGGAGTAGTCTATAAATCATCTTGGACATCTTTCAACTCAATTGGTTGCTGAAATCATTAGAAGTATTCAAGACAGTAATATATTATAACTTTCATAACATTCTAGACCATCCTTTTAACTATATGAGTTCATATAAAATAAAAAGTCAAGAAATTATTGCATTTGCATATTACATACAGTGTGTGATAATTGTGAAAAGATCTAGGTTCTGCAAGGTGATTGTTTACAAATTTTAGCTAAATTGGTATTTTAAGAATTTTCTCTTTTCTCACTTCTCTTGATTCCTTAAAACAAACAAACAAAACAAAATCTTATTAAATTATTTGGCAAAATTGGCTGGTAAAACTTAACTGAAAGATAACACAATTAAAAAGTGACAAGAGTCCATGTGCATGTGTGTGTATGTTTGTGTGTGTGTGTCTGTGTGTGTATGGTCCAGTGCAGGCTGATATGACCACATAACACTTTTACTGAGCTAACTTTAGTTTGACTCAGTGAAACAATCAATGTATTTTGGTGTCATAAAGATACAGTTTCTGATTTATTATATCCCTTTCTTTACACATGGGTTGAAAACTGTGTCAGAGGCGCTCCTCACCCTCTCTTCTATATTCCCTACAAATAATAGGTGCTTAAAGTACTTTTGTATTTTTCCTCCAGCAGAGTTTCTTTTTCCACCTGCTATGGATGCTGCCAGATTTTATATGATTCACTAGGTTCACAAGCCTTAAGATAAATGTTCAGACATGTTCTACTTCACCATGATTGATGATATCACTAGAAAAAGATGTAAATATTACTAGAAAGTCAGATTTTCTCTTTTCTTGACCACAGTCTAAGCTCATGCTTAAAAATAAATGGAACAAAAAATAAACTTCATAAAAATACATCTCAAAAGTGGATGCTGTGCAGAAAAGATGCTGAAGAGAGTCTATATTTTTGCTAATTAATGCTGGGAGAGGCTATAAATAAATTGAAATGCAACAGCTTGATACTAAACCTGATCAAGACAGAGACCATGCCTCAATCGACTCACCATGAAATATGTAACGGAGCAAAGTCCTCAAACGTTCTCATTCCATTCAATGGATGAAGCTCTGAAGCTTCAACTCAACATCACCATATTTAAGGACAATTATTTAATAGAAGAAGAAAACTACTAAAAATTTAAAATAAAATCAATAAGCCTTTGTCAGTAAAGCAGATGAGGCAACAAACATACATGAAACTTCCTTCCCAAATAGGAAACCTAAAATATTTGCATCCTATCACTTTCAAATACAATGTAATAAATACCTAAGTATGTATCCCCTTCCTAGTCTAAGCTCTGGTTCACATTTTCAAATCGACACACTTCATAATTTTCCAGTAGCTTCTGCCAAATCATTGCAATTATTTATTTGACTATAGTACCATTAAAATTTTTTTGATAATTTCTGTACTTAATTTAACATATGTCTTCCATTATTGAAATCAGAAGGGGAGACAAATTCAATGAAAAAATAGGCAAAAGTAAAAGTACACAAATTAAAATTACAGGTCAGGAGATGAAACAATGACATGCACTTTAGTGGGAATAGGTACTTTTTGAGGTAGAAATAACTTTTTAAAAATTTAACTATGTATATCATTCCTTTGAGTATCAGAGTTGTTCAATAATCACTTGCTAAATACTTCCAATATTGATAGTGGATTACTTGTTGAACATCATCTCCATCACAAATATAATAAAAGATTTCCAGGTAGACGAAACACACCTAAAATAAAGCTTTTATGTACTTCTTTTTTTAGCATTTGGACCGTCTTTTTCTCTCCTTCTAGATATAATCACTCCTTTATGTTTTTATACTATTTTACTCTCTTTATCTCAACTAAATTTTATGGTCCGGCAAATTTTTTTTTAATTGAATATCAATATATTATGAAAAAGATATGTCATTAAGAGTTTACCTTGGAATGAAGAGATTGATCTTTTACCATAATTTGTTTTCTTACCTTTCTATTTATGTCATGATCTCCTATTTGGAGAATGTTCTCTATATTGAGTTGGACATATCAACGGAATTTGATTTTGAATTGTATATAATAAATTACTCGAAAATCCTTGGAATCTCCAAGCAAATAAAAAAAACCGCCCTATTTTTCAAATATTAATGAATATTTTTTCCTAAAACAAAATATTAAAATGGGAGATTAAGTTTTTTTTTTTTTTTCCTGGTATGGGGTTGGAGGGGTGGTAGTTAGGTGAGAGACAAACACAAATTATTTTAAAGTAAGCTTTGGTTGAATAAACCAAAATTATTAACATAAAAGTCATCAGTAAGACATAAAAACACCACTGTGTAAAAATAATGTGTTGATAAATGTCTTTTTAAGGAGATTAGTAGGCAACTCTGAACAGAATGCTATACATTTAGTTTGAGTGTTTTTTTTCACCTGCTGGCTTGGGCATGTGAAGATAGGATTTGAGGTTCCTCTATCAGGCTTAGGGTTTCTGTAATTTTGGGTAAAGAAGAATGATCCTGTAAAGGCTGAATACCATGGCGATATTCAGGTCTTAATTTTTACTTTGTATCTTAGACCTTTGGGTTATTGAAAAATGTGACTTTTGGAAGAAATAAGACATTCTGCCATGAGTGATGAAAACCTCATCATTCTCAGGTCACGTCACTTACCTGGGCAGTCAATTATACAGGCATATGTTCCAGGGTGGGTTAAAAACCATGGACACATTTGATTAAAGCTAGGCTTTAAAAAAAATCTCATTTAGTAATTAAGAAGATGAACTTAATTTCTCTCTCTGTTTCTGTCTTTCTTTTGCTTTCTTTTTTCCCAATTTTTTACCAGTAACAGTTCCTTTCCACTCCATTACTTTCTAGATGGGGAAAGGTACCAATTATGATTCTCTGCCTAAGTAGTGGATAAAAACTCTGGATGGAATAAGCTCACAGGAGACCTTCTATGTGATAGCCCTTGCAAAACTCATGCTTCACTCTTCCCAAACGTTTCAAAAGCCAATTAAATCAAGTACTGATTATTGTACACAATTGAAAATACACTTGCTGAGCAAGGTGATTTCAGGTGTATCTTTCAGGTCTAAAACCTCTCATTAATTGCTACTTCTTGTATTTGAATATAGGACTTTCAACACGACATGCAGATGCAGTGTCAGATTTGAATATTCTCACACCATTAGAATAACTGAAAATCAACCTCAGAGTGGTACAGAAAATGACAGGTCAGGAAAAACAGAAAAATCGCCAGAGACACCCGTACCCATTTCTTTGTAATTTGTCAAATAATGCTGGAGATAAACAAGCAGAACATGCAGTCAGTGGAAGGAAAATCAAGGTTTGTTTCTGTTCTGTGAAAACCAAATGTAACTAATGCTACTGGGGAAACATCATTGTATGAATAGGTCCTTGCCTCATTCTATGAGGAAGGATTGTCCAGTTAAAGAAGAAGAAATTCAAAACCAGTAATAAGCAGAGATGGGTCCCCCAGGCAATTGACACTGACATCTGGTTGTTTCACAGGGGCAATCAATATAGAAATGATTATGGCCTACAGGGTTGAACTGGGGCTCCTGCACCTGTTCTCAAAGGAGGTCACATCAATAAAAGGAGGTGATTTTGTTGTTGGAAGAAAGCTAAATATCTGGTAGCTCCACTATTGGCAGGTTGGTAACTAGAGAACTGTGAGACATCCAAAATACCGTGACGTTTTGGTTTTTTGCTTTAAATTAAATGGGTGAGTACTGAGGTAATATTTTCATTTTTTAAATTAATTTATTTATTTTTGAGAGAGAGAGAGAGAGAGAGAGAGAGAGAGAGAGAGAGCAGGGAAGGGGGAGGGGAGAGAGAGAGAACCCCAAGCAGTTTCCACACTGTCGGTGCGGAGCCCGATGTTGGGCTCAAAGTCACAAACCATGAGATCATGACCTGAGCCGAAGTAGGATGCTTAACCAACTGAGCCACCCAGGGGCCTGAGATAGTATTTTCTGTCTAACCTGTGCACACTGCCAGTGAAAAGTGAACCCACCCTGAACCTATTTTTCTGATATTAACCCTGCACTCATAAAACCCATCGTTCACTATGAACAAAAAAACAAATGTATTTGGTCTTATATTAGAACTCCATTAAAACCTGTACTCAACTTCTAAAAAACTCCACTATATCTCCTAAGGACCCCATATTATGTTCTAACTGGCCTATTTGTTAATTTCCAAGCATACCTTGTGTTTTCCAATTCTGTGTCTTTGCCTCAGTTTGTTGTTCCTTTTCCTGGAAATATACTTCATTCTGCTGCCCACATAGGACCAATTTTTACCCTTATATCAAGACACATTTTATGACACCTCCTTGAATTTCTTCTTATAAAGTAATGGTTCCCCTTTCTGAAAAATGAGTTTATTTTTAGGACTTCTGTGGTACTTACATCATACTGCTACGTGAAACACATGGTGTTGGGTTTGTATTATCACCAATAATAACAATATTAAATGTTATATTAAGTCAACCCTGCCACAGGATTTTTATCCACAAAGTTATTTCATCAGGAAAAACTATTTTATCTCTATTTTTGAAATCAGAACATTGAAACTTAAGTGATGTTAAGAAAATAGAAACTTAACAGAAGACCAGGGGGGAGGGGAAAGGGGAAAAAAAGTTACAGAGAGAGAAGGAGGCAAACCATAAGAGACTCTGAAATACTGAGAACAAACTGAGGGTTGATGGGGGGTGGGGAAAAGGGGAAAGTGGGTGATGGGCATTGAGGAGGGCACTTGTTGGGATGAAGCACTGGGTGTTGTATGGAAACCAATTTGACAATAAATTAAAAAAAAAGAAAGAAAAAAGAAAATAGCTAAGGCTAAAGCCAACAGTAAATCTAGGGATCAAATCCATGTTGGTCTTACTCCAAAGCCTAAAAATGGTGGTCCTTGCAACCAGTGGTACAGATCTTGAGGATGAACCTCCTCTCTTTTCCTTATGTGTGTATTCTCCACCAATTAGGATAGCCAGGCCAGAGGTTGTTAGCTTTTCTTGCATGTTAGAAAGAATGGGGAGTTTTGAAAATCTCTCTGTCTGAATATACCTCACCCCAATTTTAGCAGAATCTGTGGGTCAGTGGTTATGGAGAGGCATATTATGATTTTCTGGATAAGTCTTGTAAGTTGTCTGAATGGCGATCTACCGTCCTGGGCTTTCATTTGATATCTATTGAACTCAATGAATCAAAAAGGCTACAAGAAAAATTATGTTCCTAATTGGACACAGGAATACAGTACAAATAAGCACACACCTGCACACATAATTATACAGATGATGTTTGGATATAACATGCATGTTGTATGAATGTAAAGAAAGGATCATTTATCACATTTATCTGAAGAAGTTGATTTGTTTTCTTTTTCTCCCATTCTGTTAAAGAGAGGTAGGACAAGAATAAATAGCAAAGATTTTACAGAAAAGAGGAGTAATGTGATCAAAGGTCTGCTTTGAGGAGAGTAATGCATTAGGACAACAATGTAGTAAACATTTAAGTGAGAGGTATTCCAGAATCTATAGTCCATTATGATCATGGAGAAGCTATTGCATTTTTCCTGGTCACAAAAAAACAGAGGCACAGAATAATAGTTAAGAAGTAGGAAGGGAAATAAAAGGGAAACGTAAAAGGTACTAAAAACAAAATATCGATTTAAACTGAAGATATTGAATATAAGGGAGTGTTTAAATGTCTGGCACCATAATCATTGAGGAATCATGGACAAAGATGAAGAAAATAAAAGAAAGAACTACTTATGAAATCCAGAGAGGAGAATATATTTTTTTATCTGCTGAACATCCTAAGGTCCTACATTGACCTTAATATTTTCTGAATTTAATGGTTATTCCCTTCTCTAAAATTAGACTAATTTTAGTCCTAATAAGATAAACAATGTGGATAAGGTGAAAATTCTGCTACACTAAGAGAATATGTTGGTGTTCCTAAATTCATGGTGAGTTTTTTTGTTTGTTTGTTTTTGCTTTTTCATATGCCTGAGCAATTCCAAGATGGACATATATGTTTTTGTCTGCAAATGTCAGTGTGCGTCAAAGGGAGAGTTTCAGAATTTGTATACACCTTCCTATGACAAACTTAATTGGCTGTAAGAACATTCAATCATAACTGCATTGCCTCATTCAAGCAGACTGTTAGTGGAATCTCTCTGTTCTTTGGTGGCACCATTAACAAGCATCCTGATATATTTTTAAACTACATTTCTTATTGGAAAATCTCTAGAAGCATCACTTATTCCACTTGTTCCAATAATGTGAAATCATTTTTATGAGAAAGATGTATCCACTTCTTCAAAATATTATAAAGGAAAAATAAATAACAGATGCATTTTGTGTTTATTTTCCCTATAGAGAAAAAAACACAACATATGATAAATATATTTTTAAAGTTTTTAGTTTTTTTAAGTTTATTTATTTTAAGAGAGAGAGAGAGAGAGAGTTCAAGCAGGGCACAGACAGAGAGAAAATTCCAAACAGGCTCTGTATTGTCAGTGCATAGCCCAGCGCAGGGCTCAATCTCATGAACTGTGCGATTATGAGCTGAGCTAAAACCAAGAGTTGGATGCTTAATCAACTAAGCCACCCAGGCCTCCCAAAAAAGGTTTTTAGGTTTATAAAAGGGAAACTGGACCAAGGTCTCCCAGATTATACCTAAAGGAAATTGTCTGAATATCAATTTAATTTATGGTAGTAGCTCATGAGAGGTTAAGACAAGGAATATATGAAATAAGTCAGGCAAAGAAAGACAAATACCCTATGATTTCACCAATATGTGGAATTTAAGAAATAAAACAAACAAGCAAAGAGGAAAATAAGAGAGAGAGAGAGAGAGAGAGAGAGAGAGAGAGAGAGAGAGAAATCAAGAAGCAGATCCTTAATTACAGAGAACAAATTGATAATTACCAGAAAGGAGGGGGGTAGGGGGACGGGTGAAATAGGTTCCGGATTAAAGAGTGGGCTTGTGATGAGCACAGGGTGATGTATGGGAGTATTAAATCACTACATTGTGTACCTTAAACAAATATAACACTGTATGTTAACTAACTGGAATTAAAATAAAAAAAAACTTAAAAAAAAGACCAGGGATATATGAGTTGGAAATCATTTATAGAGACAAGAAGTACAAGCTACAGAAATCAATTAAAAGAGAAAGGTTATAGACGGGTGAGAGAAGAGAGTTAAGGGCGACTCATAATAAAACTGTTTATGTGATTCAAAGAGTAGAAAAGTCAGGTAAAGAGGAAATTGTGCAAATCAGTATAATGGAGTATCACCGAATCAAATGAAGGTTCTTTAAAAATGTTCTTGCATTGCTGATCAATAGTATAATATAAAGTATTTAAATTAAAGAAAACATTTTTAAAAAAGAGCCATTAGAGTTTTTTAATCCGTAAATTTTGAGAAACCAATAGCAAACCAACAGTTACAGTACATAATTCCTATTGTTAAGTCTTGGTAATAGATAGAAACCAATACTAGACAGCATGGTAGAAATGTATTATGTTAAATAACAAAAATATTATTGATATCCATAATATTTCAAAAGATACAAAGGAATCTCGTTTTTTACCTCAATAGCAGAAATAACGTATTTGCATAGTTCAGGACCAGATATTTTGTCTGAACATATTATCTTCCAAAATAAAATAGCTTTTAGGGAGGTAGCTAGTTCTATATCTTAGAGCAAGAACATTTAGAAGGATGTAATTGTCAAAGCGTGGGTGCTTTACGTGTGTCAGGGGTGTTCTCAAAGAGAGTCGATGTAGTCATATCATCTCAGGTAAGCTTTAGAGCAAGAAATAGTAGTAGAAGAAATAGTGTATTCTAAAATAATAAAATGTCCATTGATATTTATCCATTAACTAGATGATAACAATGATACATTTGTATGTACCCAATGATAAATTTGTATGTTGCCAAAATATGGCAAGCAAAAAATGACAGCACTAAAAAGAGGTAATTGAAAATCTACCATCATAATGGGAAGCATTAACAGATATTTTTTAGAATCTTAAAAAAAAATAGTTAAGGCACATAAGATGAAACCACAATGAACAAAATTAGCTGAATGGACGTTTAGAGAAAACTTCACCCAATAATGAGAGAATATAAAATATTTATTACCAAATTGCCAATTTAAAGGTGCATATATTCAACAGGTTTCAAGGGATAAAAACAAACTATGTTCTTTCATCACAATGCAATTAATAAAAACAAATTTAAAAAGATTAAAAACTTAAGCAGTATAATTCTAAATAGGTCGTAGATTACAGAAGAAATGAAAATAGTGTGTTGCACTGGTTGTAAATTAATTATAATAAAAATATGACGTTAACAGATGATTAAACACAAATGCATATATTAAAAGAGAATGGTAAAAATCAATTACCCGAGAATTCAGCTCAAAAAAGAAAACTTAAAGAAATAAGAGGAAAGTCATAATAAAATAAGCATAGTGATCAGTGAGATAGGGAACAAGTACACTATAAACAAAATCAATAAAGGAAAATTTGACTCTATGGAAAAACTAACACAATAATCATCTAGAAAATTAAAAAAATAAGGGTGACAAGGAACAAAGTACTAATATCACGAATAAAACAGGCATCATGATAGATACCAAGTTTATTTTAAAACACAGTAAGAAAATATTTTGTCACTATATTTGATAATTTAGATAATTTAGATAATTTAGATTTTTTTCTACAAAGAAAATTCCAGACTCAAATTGTATCACTGACGTAATTCGCAAACATTTGAAGAAACACACACATTTTACACAAATTCTTACAAGACAAAAAATTAGGAAGCCTTCCTTATTTGATTTATTAGAGTAATATATTCTTGATAATTACATCAAATGAGAAAAAGATTGCAAGTTGATACTTTTCCAGCACATGGATGCAAAATACTAAACAAAATATTAGCAAATCAAATCCAGCAATTAAAAAAAAAGATAATAATGATTTTTTTAAGTATTTAAAGTTGGTTTGACCTATGAAAATAAAAAAAAATGTGATTCACCACGTTAATAAAATTAAAAAAAGAAAGTGTGATCACCTCAAAATGTAGTAAAAGCACATAATAAAAGTTAAAACTTAATTTTGATATAAATGTTTAATAAAATAGATAGTAAGGTTAACTTAATCTGATAAAGAAAATCTATAAGAAATGGCACCACCATTTATATTTAATGATGCAAAACTGAAAGTTTTCCACTGAGATTGAACCGTGGCCAAGGATTCCGGTCTCACTACTTTATTTAATGTTCTAATAGTCATAGAAAATGAAGTAAGGAGAAACAAATTTTAAAAATACAGGCTGACAAAGTAAAACATTGACACTCATTGTAGGCAGTGGCACCTGGGTGGCTCAGTTGGTTGAGCCTCAGACTTTGGCTCGGGTCATGATCTTGCAGTTTATGGGTTCAAGCACTGCATGGGGTTCTGTACTGACAGCTTGAAGCCTAGAGCCTGCTTTGGATTCTGTGTCTTGTTCTTTCTCTGCCCCTCCCCTGCTCATGCTCTGTCCCTCTCTCTCTCTCAAAAATAAATAAACATTAAAAACATTAAAAATAAAAACTCATTGTAGGCAAAACCACATAATTTTCAGCATGACATGTCTAGTATGTTCAAGGAATCTAAGTATTATTATTAGATTCAAAAAATAATGTCAAAAACTGCAAAATTCATGAATTAGCAAGAGATCATTACAAAATGGAATTTAATATAATACAATTATAATACTAGTTAAAAATCTCAAATGCCTATGAATAAATCTAATGAAAATATAAAATCTCTACATAGAAACTTACAAACTTTCACTGAGAAAAATTAAAGACCTAAATGATGAAAAGATATACTATATCCATCAACTCTGAGACTCACTATTATAAAGATACGAAATTTTCCCAAATTGATCTATAAAGTTATTATACTAATAAAATCACAGATTTTTGTGATTATGAATAAGATATTTCTAAAATGTTATGGAAATGTGGTACTGATGCAAAGATATACCCATCAAACAGAATAGACAGAATTAAGGAGAAGGTGAAGGAGGGTGGGTCTGGAAATAGTCTTGAGTTCTGATTCTACCCCATGAGACCTGCAAGTTTAACATTATACTTAAATGTTTATTGGTATAGGGGTGCCTGGGTGGCTCAGCCAGTTGGGCAGTAGACTTCGGCTCAGGTCATGATCTCGCAGCTCATGAGTTCAAGCCCAGTGTCATGCTCTGTGCTGACAGTTCAGATCCTGGAGCCTGCTTCAGATTCTGTGTCTCTCTTTCTTTCTGCCCCTTCCCTGCTTTTGCACTGTCTCTCTCTCTCTCTCACTCTCTCTCTCTCAAAAACAAATAAACATTAAAAAAATTGTTTATTGGTAAATGTATGAGATTTTCAAAAGAATCCATCATTTTACATTTGTAATTGCATTTACGTATTTTAAGAGAAGTTAATTTATTATAATTAAATTCTAAGCAATAAAATTACATGTAATTAGATATGTAAGTACATATTTAATTTTGTTACAAAAGAGCATTAAAGAAATTACAAAGAGCTAGAGTTTTCATTTTTGGCCCCAAATACCTAACAATGTTAACATATCAATGTCAGTTATGAACAAAGAGCAGTGGGGTGCCTGGGTGGCTCAGTTGGTTGAGCATCCAACTCTTGATATTGGCTCAGGTAGTGATCACGTGGTTATGAAACTGAGCCCCTTGTTGGGTGCCTACTTGGGATTCTCTCTCTCCCTCTCTCTCTACCCCTCCCCTTCTCTCTCTCTCTCCCTCTCTCTCTCTCTCTCTCTCTCTCCTTCTCTCAAAATAAATAAATAAACAAAAGAAAAGAGAACTTAGAGGAGTGAATGAGTATGTAATAGTGTATAGGAGCATAGTATATGAGCTCATATTGAAAAAAAAGGTCAAATAAAAGACCTCTTACTGATTGTGAGTCGTTATACAAATACAAATCACTTAGACTTACTGATTTTCAGTTTCTTATTCTTTAAAGAGAGGGAACAAAAATCATGGTATAGATATATGAGATTGTTCTCAAGAATGAATGGGTACACAATTCAAATACAGCCATTTATATAGTTCTTGCTGTTAGGTGTTTTATATTATTATTATCATCGTCATCATAATCATCATCATCATTGTCATTGAAATTTTCTAATAAATGGAAATCGCAGTTGCTAGCTTATGGAGTAACAAGTTTATGGAAAATTTTTCTTGTAAAAATTATGACATAAGAAAACAATGCAAGCTAAACAAGGAAAGCAGAGAAGAACCAAGAAATGGCTTGTTGTGGAATGATCAATGTTACCTGTTATCCAAGAAAACTGATAGAGGAAAGAAAATTACACATTCAAGGTAGGTGAGGAGGAAGAAGACCTCCTATTTTTGATAAAAAGAAGGTAATAATTAGCACAAAACCAAAAAAAAATAATAACTGTAAAAAACATAACTGACATGAAATCTAGACATGGGAGTCCAAAAATAGAAGCGTTAGATAATGATTAATAAGAAAGGAAAGTGTTTTCTTTGAGTTAACTAGGTGAACTTGTGATCTGGGTCTTGGGCAGTGAGATGGAATAAAGAGAGAGAGATGTTACTTCATTTTGAGAGATGGAGTTTATTTTCTGTCCTCTTAATTTGAGTCTCAGGACTCAAACTCAGGTTGGTCCTGAGATTACCAATAAAATACATCAGGAAAACATTATGGTACTTCTAGACCTAGTCTTTAAAAGGATTGGGGTGTGCCTGGGTGGCTCAGTTGGTTAAGCAACTGACTTTGGCTCAGGTCCTGATCTCGTGGTTCACGAGTTCCAGCCCCACATCAGGCTCAAAGCCCAGAGGCTGCTTCAGATTCTGTGTCTCTCTCTCTCTCTTTCTGTCCCTCCCCCACTCATGCTCTGTCTCTCTCTCAAAAATAAAGACATTAAAAAATAAAAAATAAATAAAAAAAATGAAAAGATTGGAAATGTCTCTACTTCTTGGAATGCTCAGTCTTAGAAGTCACTCTTCTTGTTGGAACCAACTATCATGTTGTAAGGAAGTGCAAGGAAGCATGGAGAAATCCACCAGGAGGAGAATGAAAACATCGATCATCAGCTTAGCTTCCTTTTGACAGGCGGCAACAAATTGCCAGACATATATGTGGCATATCTTAGAAATAAAGGTTCTACTCCTACTTAACCTGCTCAAGCAAAACAGGCTAAACTTTTTAGCAATACCAGATAAGGAAAATATAAACATAACAATAAAATAATTGGGATGTGTTACAAAGCATTGGGTATTGTGTTTTTTTTTTTTTTTTTGCATTTTTGCATTCTGATTATTTTTCAATTTTTAAGTATATAGTTTTAAATCATAAAAACCCACCAACCCCTGCTCCGGTTACAAAACTTAAAAATCATAAGAACAATTTTGTTTGTTTTAATTTACTAATTTTTGAAGGCAACAATAAATAACTAAAACAAGTAGCAGGAGAAAATTTGAATCAGCCCAATAATGAGATATGTATGTTAATGTACATTGAATATATGTATCCAACACATTTTATATATTTATATATTCATTCTATCAGGTATTAAAACCAAAGAAAACAAATAAAACAAAAACAGAGAAGGTGGTAAGAAGTGGAGACAGTGACGCATCACTTAGATCCCACTATCAATGAGGTTCCTCTGGAAACAAAAGTATCCAAGATGGAAGTAGAGATTAAATAAAAGCTAAGGGTATTCAGCGGAGTCCAGAAATTTAGAGAAAAATAGCCAACTTCCATAAATTGGTTTGTTTACCTATACCTTCTGTTCGCACATACGGGACACAAATTATGATTTATGAGAGACAGAAGGTTGCTTTACATATCTACAGAAGGCTTTCCTGGAATCAATCTGGCTTTATGATAAAATTAATAGGCAAATGCCCTGAAACATTATCACATAAGTTTAGGACAGACCCATACAAAACCACGTAGTTACAGTCCTTCTACTGATGAATGAACATACTGCTGTAGCGAGAACGTCTTTCTTTACTCACCGGTACACGCAGAAATTTAAGGTGATAAGTTTATATTGTCTTTCTATAAAAATGTCCTTAAATGAAAGCCAAATTCTCTAAGGATACTTATTTTAAATACTGCCTCATTTGGATAGATATTTCTAAAATTATTCAAAATAAACTGTTTTGAAGTTTTAATTTGCATTTATTGAGTTTAGTATTGTATACCTATATAATATACACTTAAATATGTGTATTCATATATATAATTCATATGCATACATACACACATAGGTTAGGAAAGAAAAACATTGAGGAAGTGATTTAAGTGAGATTATAAATGGCAAAATCAAAACAAAACATGGAGGGTCTTGGTTTAGAATACAGACACTTAGATATTACCCAGGAAGCAATTGGAACAATTACAGGCCTTCCTGATGAAATAATCTCATTTTTCTTTTTAATTACATAATGTATGCTCATTTTGGGAAATGTAATTAACGTGTAGTGTGTATTTTAACTTTTTTGCATATTTCTTATCTTTTAACATTTTCAAATTTATTTTACATTTCATTATATTGGTAATCTTGTCATGATTAAAGGGCATAATAAAATATTTTGGCGGTCAAACACTTAAGATATATTTGGATAAATGGGATTTAGGACAAAATTCACTATGAAGGGTTAGAGTACACAAAGAATAGTAACTGCTTTTCTGTATAGACAAGTAGGTAAAAGAGACACAATGAGAATTTTTGAGATGGTGATTAAAAACACAGATCATTGATACATATGTATTAAAAACCATATCATACATGTATATATGAGAATAAAGGGGTAGTAAATGTAACTCATAAAGAGATAACTACTAAGTCAGAATCTACATATTTTTTCAAATGATTTTTTTTTTCAATGTTTATTTATTTTTGGGACAGAGAGAGACAGAGCATGAACGGGGGAGGGGCAGAGAGAGAGGGAGACACAGAATCAGAAACAGGCTCCAGGCTCTGAGCCATCAGCCCAGAGCCTGACGCGGGGCTGGAACTCACGGAGCGCGAGATCGTGACCTGGCTGAAGTTGGACGCTTAACCGACTGCGCCACCCAGGCGCCCCTCAAATGATTTTATTTTTAAGCAACCTCTACATCCCAACTCACAACGCCACAATTAAGAGTCACATGCTCTATTGACTGAGCCATTCAGGTATCCCTGTGTATTTTGATTATATTTTATAATCAAGCTCACACATGCAGTTTTATAATGAGTGATTCAGGGTGAATTGCAGGAGACATTTAATATTGTATGATTATTAATAAACTTTTTAGCAATACCAGATAAGGAAAACATAAGCATGACAAAATAATTGGGCTGTGTTACAAAGCATTGTGTATTGTGGGGTTTTGTTTTACATTTTTGCATTCTGATTATTTTTCAATTTTTAAGTAAATATTTTATTTTTTTTAAATTTTTTTTCAACGTTTATTTATTTTTGGGACAGAGAGAGACAGAGCATGAACGGGGAGGGGCAGAGAGAGAGGGAGACACAGAATCGGAAACAGGCTCCAGGCTCTGAGCCATCAGCCCAGAGCCTGACGCGGGGGCTCGAACTCCCGGACCGCGAGATCGTGACCTGGCTGAAGTCAGACGCTTAACCGACTGCGCCACACAGGCGCCCCTAAGTAAATATTAAAAAAAAAAATACAATTATTTTGCAGTTAGATCATTGAATGTGGTGCCATCATAGATATTTACATGACTCCTATGTATTGCCGGGGTTAAGCCGAACTGAAAGCCTAGGTAGCAGAATTTTCACTGAAAAAAGTCAGTTGGTGGGATGTGGGCAAGAAATAAAAACATAATTGTATCTTTTAACTCCCTGAGATGTAGTAGATTTTTCAGAGGAAGGGAATTTAAGGTCTTGATGTGGCAATTATATAAAAAGTCGGGTAGAAAAAGAGTGCAGCCTTATATTGAGAAGTTTGAAGGAAAGCTAAATGTGCCAAGCCAACCCAGACTTAGTAAGGCGAGGAATGAAGAGTTACAAGGTATAATTTGTTGCTTGTTAGGTTGTTATGTTTTGAAATAAAATAAATACATTATTTCTATTTATTTTAATTAAACATTTTAATTTTATTTTCTAATTTCTGATGTATGGATCGACAGCTCTTTTAAGATATAATTATAAATAGACATACATGTAATGGGTGGGCATAGTCCACATTTTTTCTCTCAGTGATAGAGATATTTGAAATCACTGATTATTCTTATACCTCTCTAGCCACCAAATCGTCTGAATGCAATTACATTTGTTATTCTTCCCTGCCTTTTTTTGATTTCCATAATAAGTAGTTGCCACCTGTTTTATCTTCTAGGACAGAACATTTAGAAATCTTGTAGTAAAACTTCCTTTTTTTTTTTTTCCAACCTCAGAAAACTCGATGGGGAAAAGATTGTCTCTCCAATAAATGGTGCTGGGAAAACTGGATAACTATATGCAAAAAAAAAAAAAAAAAAATGAAATTGGACTTCTATCTTACACCACTAACAAACATTAATGGATTAAATAATTAAACCTAGACCTGAAAGCGTAAATCTTCAAGGGTAAAACATATGGGAAAAGCTCCTTGGCATTGACCTTGGCAATGATTTTTTTGGATTTTTGGATATGACATCAGCCGCAGGGACAACAAAAGAAAAAAAAACACACAAGTTGTTCTACCTAAGACTAAAAAGTTTTCGCACATCAAAAGAAACAATTCACAAGATGAAAAAGCAATCTATAGAATGGGAGAAAGTATTTTAAAAACGTATATCTGATAGAGGATTAATATCCAAAAATCTATAAAGAAATCATACAATTCAGTAACAAGAATCCAATGTGATATAAAAGTGAGCAGAGGAACTGAGTAGGCATTTGTCCAAAGACATATAAATGGCCAACAGTATGAAAAGACATCCACATTTTTTAATGTGTGTTTATTTATTTTTAAGAGAGAGTAAAGCATGAACAGGGGAGGGACAGAGAGTGAGGGAGAGAGAAAATCCCAAGCAGGCTTCAGTCTGTAGGCATAGAGCCTGACGTGGGGCCCAAACTCACAAACTGTGAGATCATAACCTGAGCCAAAACCAAGAGTCAGGTGCTTAACCAACTAAGCCACCCAGGCACCTCTGTCTTCTACTCTTAAGTGGCCTAACTGTATCTGCCCTTGCTGGGCAATTTGTTCCATTCTCACCAAAGCATCCAGAATAATCCTGTTGAAATCAAAGCCTAATTATATCATTGCATAAGACTCTCTGATGAAACCTTGTCTCATTCACAGAAGCACTCATTCTTTTTTCCAGTCAACGAGATGTCCTACTTTCCTTTGGATACACCTGTGTCTACTGTTATCTCAAAAAGTGCTTTTCACATGCTCTCTTCTCACCCATGTCTCCTCAGGTCTCCTTCTACTACACATTTTTGGTGATATTTCCCAGGTCACTGGATCTGCAATCACACACACACACACACACACACACACACACACACACACACAGTTTGTCATTGCACTTTGTTTTTCTCTTTGAACTTTATAACCCTTAATGTTCTCATACATATTTCATGAGAGGTGATCTCAATTTCAGTCTTTGGTTACATAAGACCTGGAAAAAAATTTCCCCTTTGACCTCATTTGTTGATATTTATAGATATACTTTCACTATAGTGTACTTCAGTATTGAGTCATTGGTTTATATCCGAGAACTATTCCCATTACGATATTATTTTATTCCATGTGTGAAGAGAATGAAATGATCATCTACTCTATACAAAATGTTTTCATTTTGATGACTTATACTTATGGTATACTTATGCTTTTCCTGTGATATTGGTTTTATATTTCTTAAGACTGATTCTGTTTCCCACTTTGCTTTAGCTACTATACCAGACAAGCCCAGGGAAAACAAAAGATCTTATCACCTGTGTTTTGAGCACCAATATTACAACATTTTGTCTTAGTTTTCCTATGATCTTGGTTTTCTATTGATTTTGTTTTCCAGTGTTTATTTTATTGCCCATTATTTGGCAACATCGACTTAAATTAACTCCAATAGATCCAATTTATACATACAAATACAATTCTTATTCCTCAATGCCCAGTATAAATGTCAATATTCATGTTGCTACAGTTTGCTCATTCACAAACAGAATAAATGGGTCATTCATTTTCTACAAGGGATTATAAATTCATCCGAATCAAAGCCAGTAGACCCTTGAGCATGTCATTGTTAGCACAGAGCAATAGTGAGATATCTTATTGAATGAATAACTGTTTCGGGATAAACATTTTTAATAGATACTATAATTAAAAAACCACTTGTTAATATAGAATATAGGCCTCTATTTTCTTTAACTAGGAATAGCTTAAATTTGGGGCATATATGAATTAAATTAACAGACCAGAATATAAGAAGAGTAATTGATTTAACTGAATTACAGAAAAAGAAAAGGATAGGAGATACATTTGAAATTCGCATATAAAAGCCAGCAGAATTCAGATTAATAAGAAATTGGCTTATGCTTGATAAGCTTTTTTTATTTAATTTATTTTTTTAAATGTACATTCAAGTTAGTTAGCATATCCTGCAACAATGATTTCAGGAGTAGATTCCTTAATGCCCCTTACCCATTTAGCCCATCCTCCCTCTACAACCCTTTCATTAACCCTCTGTTCTCCATATTTAAGAGTCTCTTATGTTTTGTCCCCCTCCCTGTTTCTATATTATTTTTGCTTCCTTCCCTTATATTCATCTGTTTTGTAACTTAAAGTCTTCATATGAGTGAAATCATATATTTGCCTTTCTCTGACTAATTTTGCTTAGCATAATACCCTCTAGTTCCATCCATGTAGTTGCAAATGACAAGATTTCATTCTTTTGATTGCCAATAGGTACTTTTTTTAATAGGAAATCGTTTTAAGCATCAATTTTTTGTTTACTATTTTATCCTCAACCAGATTGACTCACTGAATTATGAAGAGATTTTGGTAAATATAATATACTAGAATGGATTAAATACACTGGGCAGGAAGCATATAACCAAATCCAAGCTTGTTCTGCTTGCCTCATAACAGACCATTAAGTCAAGAGGCAAGATGTTGGCATAAGGGAAGTGACTTTTTTCCAAAAGCCAGTGAACCAAAGAGATGGTGGTCTATTGTCCCAAAGAACCATCTCCCTCAGCATGAAGTTTGAGCTTCTTTTATGCTCTCAAAAGGGGGCAGTGAGAGCAGGTTGCAGTCAAAGGGTAACTGACATGTGTAGATAACCAAGGAAGGTTATGTAACTTATCAGTTGATCTTTGCATACAGGAATCTGATCTTGTGTTCCTGTAAATCTTAAACATAGCATATTCATTCCTGCATATAGTTCCTTAATCTCCTTGGGGGGGTAGATTTCATATGAAAAGCAGTTTTTGCAAATCTTAACTGTAACATGCCTATGTCCAGGGGCTAAGCAGAAGTTTCTAAGCTACTGGTCACAGCAACATGGAGAAGCAGTAAGGAGTCAGACATGCTAAGTGTTTCTCCTTATTACAAGCAGAGAGATTGTTGTAAGATTTAATTCTATCACATAATACTAGAAGAATAAATCTCAACAAAATAATACCAATACCAAGAATAAAAATAATAATACTTGGAAGTTACCATGCCTTAGACACTGTTTTAAGCATTTTAACTCTATTAAATGACTTAATTCTTATAGCAAGCTTATGAGGTAGGTATTATTACTATCATCTTTATTTGAAAAGGAAGAATATGAGTCATAAAATTAACACTTGCTCAAAGTTTCGTATTGTAAAGTGATAGATCTTGAATTTGAATCTGCCAAAATATGATTCTAATTCTAGAAGCCTTGCTCTTAAAAGACATCTTTACTGCCTCTGGAAAGAATATGAATAACACAAAACGTCTAGGATCACTGCTTAAAACATTTAAAAAGCATACTGAAATTGGGAAAGAAATATAGATATTGCTGATTGTTAAAATATTACAGATGGACATTTAAGATATGCATCTTAAATATTTTAATTATATTTCCAATATTTTATATTATCAATATTGATTAATTTACCACAATATTTGAAATTTTGTAAGAGAAAGAAAAAATTATTTTTTTCTTTTAGCTGCTAACAACCATTCACTTCCCCAACTTCCCAGAATAAATTTATATACCCGAATTTTTCCAAAATAACCATAGTATCATCCAGTTGGCAGAAACTGTGGCTGTGTACAGAAACTATGCTGGTGTGCATAGGGGCACATAGAGGCAGGAAGAAGTGGGTCGATCAGCTTAAGGAAGGGGGACTCTGTCTCCTATCACTTCTCACCCCATGAGGAACTTACCCAAAACAGCAAATGTGTTGAGATGCTGTATAACATAACACATT
This sequence comes from Felis catus, assembly GCF_018350175.1. Classification (NCBI taxonomy): domain Eukaryota; kingdom Metazoa; phylum Chordata; class Mammalia; order Carnivora; family Felidae; genus Felis; species Felis catus. The sequence goes on from NC_058371.1 coordinate 180,624,507, forward strand.
ACACAATACTATTTACAATTCCATGAATTTGCTCTTGCTTCTTCATTTGCTTGCCATATTTTTTCCCAGAAAAGTTAAGATTGAAAAAGTAATATGTTATAAGTCAACATTCATAACTCATTTATGACATAATTTACTGGGAGGAGAATAGAAATTATGTAACACCTTTGTCTCTTCTAGATTATGAATTTTTCAAAAAATGGAAACCATGTGTGTTTTAATCATGCGGTCCCCTCGTCAGGGTATTAAAAAGAATGAGGTCCAAGAGAATGAAACATGGTTCTTATAATTTGATTTAGATTGGTAATCAAATGTTCTTTTATACAGTAATAGTACAAGTAAAATCTTTCTGTGATTTTCCATCCATGAAACTAATCAGTGAATCTGTAATACTTACTGACCACTAAGTAGGTACTCAAGAGACTTAAAAGGAAAAGGGTATCTGTAAGACGTATCTTCTGTCTCATGAATCACATAACTCATTTACTTGACAGTGAAAGCAATAAGCACAATATATAGTAGTACATAACTAAATGCTAATGTTTGTAATCATTGAGGCTATGAATACTATAAGAATTTTGGAAATTGATGAGGAAAATAATTTTCTTAGATTAACTAGTACTGTAAAATGAGTAAGTCATGTCATATTAGCATTTTGTTCACGAATATATTTACAAATTCAAATATATGTTAGCTTTCAAATTTATGTAATGAAAATACAATTTTAGTTGAATACTATATATACTATACATTATAGTTTGAGATTACAAGAATAATTTTTAATTAGACACTTCTATCTTGGATTTCTAAATTCATATAAGATTGTTTTTTCTTTATTCACTCAAGTTATATGGCTAAATATGAGATGTTCTGGTAAATCATGACTGCCAAAATAGCTAATATTACAAGTATTTGTTAACTAAGTAAACCTCTGTATGCATGTTGTTAAATTAGAACTCATTATATAACGTGAAACAAAACACTTCAACCTATCGGAACAGAAAAAAAAATGGTCATGGAGTAAGGATACTTAATATTTTCTCCAAGTTCTGCAAATAAACGCTTATGTAACCATGAATAAAATTCTTTACTTTCTGGATATATATTTATTTAAATTGGAAAATGGAGAAAGAAAAAGCAACATCTAATTTTCAAGTGTCTTCAGGATATAAGTACTGAAACACAGTCTTGTGTAGAAGTCCAACATTTAAAACGATGAAAACAGAGGGATTTAAGCTCAAGAGTCTTATGTTTTTGCAGGCAACAGTAACTATCCTAGCTAATGTAAGCAGAAAAAGTATTGAATTATTGAATGCATATATACAGCCAGCAAAACTGATAGAAAGACAGGAGAATCAGGCTTAATAAGAAGCAAGCTTCAAGGGTTGCTAGAGAGATGAAAATATAGTCAAGGTAAAAGGCAAGTGAAAAGTTGGTCGAAATGGCTCCATTGGCACTATTGATGCTGGACAGTCAACAGTGCTACTGCTTGGTTCTATCAGATGATACCACTAACCACACATGCTGCCAAAACTATGGATGATTTCTCAACTTTTCTTGTGGCTTTGACTCACTTCCATGAGATTCAAGGATCGTAGGTATGAACACCCAATGCACAGCCTACATGTATACGAACTCACTGCCCACTGTATTGTTGTTGGATATATACAAGGAAAGAGTAATGGCATTTCTCCCTCAGAAGCTTTGATTCTGCCAACAAATCCCACCCAGTGAGGCACTTACACCAAAATGGAGTGCTGTTGAAATATTGCATAGCAGATAGAACAAATATTTTCCATCTCTACCGAAAGATCTTGAAACTTCATACAATAAGACTTCTCATGGCTATTATGGTCCAATTCATTTTATAAAGTGCTTGGTGCTACTTACTAAGCTAACTTTACAATAACTGATGTACCTAAACTTAAAGTTTGGAAAACTGTTTTCACCAACATTCTGTTGCTTATGGGAAACTCAAGCTTAGTTTTGTTTCTTGAATGTGACTTAAAAAATAATAAACACGTCATTTACTGACATCTTAGGTGAAAGTTACACATAGGTTTCCATGTTTCTATAAAAAAATCCCTCAAAATTTGTGAAAAACAAACGGATTTTTTATAGGAAAAACGTGCTAATTTTTTTAATAAGGAAAAAACTCTTTTGGGACATGAATAATAACTGTCATCATCTGTTTTTTATGATCTGATTTTCCTAAGGTAAGACAACCTATACTGCCTCCATAAAAGCGAATTTATCTAATCACAATTATAGTACATTTATTAAGTAATATCTCTGTGTGTAAAGAATTTTATGTTTCACTTAAATTAAGTAATCTCTGATATGAAAAAAATTATCATCAAAGGCAGGAATGACAGGAAGGATAGCAGCTGAAAATTATATTAAGAAATACATGAATTAATACAATTAGTAATGTTAGCACTACAGTTTGTGTTTTTGATATATAATATGTGATAGGATGTTGTGATTTATATTAAGCAGATTCCATCTGATTGGTCATTTTTGCTCCCCCAAAAACGGAGTTGAAGATAACATTTTATAAATACAGTCAACTGATATTTGACAGAGGAGCAAAGGCAACATCATGGCGAAAAGAGAGTCCTTTCAACAAGGAGTGCTGAAACAACTTGATATCTACATGCCAAAAAAGAAATCCAGACATAAACCCTACACACTTCCTCCCCAGATTAATCAAAACCCAAGTGAGAAGTGCAAAACTATACCACTCCTGGCAAATAACTGAAGAAAATCTAGGTGTTATTGACTCGGTGATGATTTCTTAAATATGATCCAGCGTTAAGAACAAATTATTAACCTGGACTTTATTTAAATTACAAATTTCTTCTCTGTGAAGGACACCGGCAAGAAAAAAGAAAAAGACAAGAAAGACACAGGGATTTTTGTATCTGATAAAGGACTATTAACTAAGACATACAAAAAGAACCTCATAAAACTCAATAACAAAGAGCTCAGTTAAAAAACGGGGCAAAGACCTTAAGAGGCATCTCACCAAAGGAGATAAATAGAGGGCAAATGAGCATATGAAAAGATGCTCCACATCATGCTTTCAGTGAAATACAAATTAAAACAATAATGAGACACCACTACACAAATTAGAATGACTTGAATCCAGAACATCGACAGCAGCAAATACTGGTAATGATGTAGAACCACAGGAAGTCTCATTCATTGCTGATGGAATGCAACATGGCACAGCCATTATAATAGATAGTTGGGAAGTTTCTTACAAAACTAAACACACTCTTATCAGATGAGGGAATGGTCGCCCTCTTTGGTATGTACACAAAGGAGCTGAATACTTATGTCTTCCCCAAAACCCGCACACAGATGTTTATAGCACCTTTATTCATAATTACCCAAACTTGGAAGCAATCAAGATATCCTTCAGTGGATGAATGGATAAATAAACTGTGGTCCATCCAGACAATGGGATGTTATTCATCACTACAAAGAAAAGAGTTGTCAAGTCTTGAATAGACACGGAGGGACCTTAATTGCCTATTACTAAGTGAAAGAAGCCAATTTGAAAAGGCTACATTCTGTATGATTCCAACCATATGATATTCTTGAAAAGGCAAAATCATGGAAATAGTCGGAAGATCTGTGGCTGCTAAGGATTGGGATGGTTGGGGAAAGAATAAGCAAAGCACAGAGGATTTTTAGAGCAGTGAAACTACTCTGTATGATACCATAATGATGGACACATGTCATTGTACATTTGTCCCAAACACAGAATTTACAACACTAAAAGCTAACTCTAATTAAACTGTTCATCAGTTGTAATACATGTACCACTCTTGTAGACAATGTTGACTTGGGGAAGGCTCTGGATGTGTAGACGTATGGAATTTAGGAAATCCCTGTACCTTCTGTTCAATGCTGTTGTGAACCTAAAATGCTGATGGTGAGTTAAGGGAAGACTGCAGTGATTGAAGCTGCAAAAAGATATGGCCATCGCTGTTTGCTATAATGTAAGAAAACAGGTTGGTAATAAGAGTGAGAATTCTTGTTGGGATAAGTGATTGAGAGTACATAGTTAGTCAAACTAGTATGTTGAGAATCAAGAAATGAATGCTAAAATGTATTTGACTAATTTACCCAATAACTCAGTATTTCAAATTTATATATTAAGTGCCTAGTAAAACCTACACATTCCAGAGGGAGCAGGGAACAGAAAGAAAGAACGAAAGAAAGAAAGAAAGAAAGAAAGAAAGAAAGAAAGAAAGAGAAAAAGAAAAAGTTTGAATAGACTTGGAAAATGTACTAAAATACAGTTATGAAGCCATATGTTGGACTCAATGGTTACTTTTAAAACTTTGTTCAATTATGTTTTGTCCCATTGAAAGTCTCATGGAAAGTAATGGTTTCCAACTGGGAAGTGAGAAGAGCAAAGCAAATATCAGAAATATAGTAGCAATCTCAATCAACTTCCTAAGGTAACCAGAGCTGGGTAGCATTATCACAGTGGGGGGAGTTCGGGCACATGCACATTTTGTCTACCTTTTAATTTGTAGAAGTTGAACACATATCATAAGATCACAATGGCATATTACCCATAAAAAAGAATGAAATCTTGCCATTTGCAATGACATGGATAGAGCTAAAGAGTATTATGCTAAGCGAAATCAGTCAGAGAAAGACAAATACCATATGATTTCCCTCATATGTGGAATTTAAGAAATAAAACAAGCAAAGGGGAAAATACAGCATACAGAGAGACAAATGAAGAAACAGTATCTTAGCCACAGAGAACAGACTGATAGTTACGGCGGGGAGAAGTGGGTGGAAGGATGGGTTAAACAGGTGTTAGGGATTAGGAGTGCACTTATGATGAGCACCGGGTGTTGTACAGAAATGCTGAATCACTATATTGTACACCTGAAACTAATATTACACTGTATGTGAACTAATTGGAATTTAAATAAAAAATAAAAAAATGATTAGATGATATGGCTACATTTCAGAGATACATACATTTAACTTAAGTATATGAATAGTAATAGGACGTATGAGGGCATAGACCATCCCCAGTTGATGGAGGTTTCTAAAATTCTGACTCAATCATTTGCAGCTTTAATTGATTCCCATGTATTAGGAGTCACAAACAGGTAAACACACACAGGTTTCAATAGAGAAGGGTTTATATTTCTCATGGTTCTTCATAAAGTTTTAGCCCTTTTATAAAGGAGAAAATATGCTTTATGAAAAAATAAAATTTTCATTTCCACACTGTAGGTGTTTAATACTTACTGCATTTGGAATCAGTGCTGATATGGCTATATGAGTCAGTTACTTCCATATGGATTTAAAAGGACAATCTGTAAAATTTGACAACGTGAGTTTTTCTTAATACTGCAAAGCTGGAAAGCATTACAACGAAACATCATTCAAGTGAAAGATGCCAAGTCATATCATGTCTATTTATATAGGACCATGAGAAAAGTAAAAAGCCATATTTACACATTTCATATTTACACTTGTTCTTTCATACTGAGTACTTCTGATATGAACAAATGTTACGTCCAACACTTATTGTTTCCCATACAAATCAAATTATGTTTCTTACCTTATCCTTCAGTATATCATATTAGGGAAAACAAAACTACTAAAATGAGGTGAGTTTTAAAAAACGGTAATTGGACAGTAAGTCCTATTTTGACATAGTAAACTAATGTTATTTAACTGCATGAACTATTTCGCTAAATAAATACTGTGTAAGTTAAGGTAAATAACAACCCAAAAAAGCTACAGAGATGAAGGCCTATAGAGGGATATCATATTATTTGGAAAATAATGTCCAGAGTCTTTCAACAACGTTGTTCAATGCACAGTCATAAACAATAACATTTATGGAATTGTCGTTCCTTTCAGTCTGGCAAATATTTTTGTGGGGGTAACTGTGTTTTAGTAATGTGGTGCCATATAAATGGGTACAGTAGCTAGAAAACTAGGGAAGGTGAGGGGAAACATGTATTAGTGATTAAGAGGGTGGGCTCTGGGTATTTGACATGAGTAGAATTCTAGGTGAATGATTCTCAGTGATTTATATAACTTTACTGCACCTGTGTATCTGTTTCTTCATTTGTGACATTGGGTCAACAACATCTCTTTTGTCATGGGACTTTTGAACATGAAATAAATTAATTTCTCTTAGGACAGCGCATGGCCCTTAGTAAGTGCTAAATAAGTGTTTGCTTTATTGCTAAATATATCTGTTACAGAATGATTTAAATTCATAAAACAAACGCAGAAATAGATTCTAACAGGAAACACCTACACCAAAGGCAATGTAGAAGATTCATGCCAGTAAAGAGACTTTGAACCATTTTGGGGACTAACAGCAAATCTTGTGAAAGGAGAAAATAAAATAATATTTATTGAAAATCTACGCTGTACCAGAAACTTTGCGTGCATGATTTCATTTAATTCCCCCTACCCGCCACAGTACAACAAGCTTGAGGAAATTTTCCCTGTTTCATAAAGAAAGATACTAAAGACACATTAAATAAGTTGCTAATATTTTCTCTGCCCATCGAGTCAATCCAGTGTCTAAACTGATATATATATCTGACTCTAAATTATGGATTGCTATCACGTATTGTTTTCACATACTGCTATCTATACTTGGTGTTTCCTTCTAGAAACCCATATAGCATGCTATTCAAAACCCCGAAATATTAAGGGCTTTAATATTTTCCATAAAATTCCTGTGCCAGTTTCTGGTGAGAGATTGATTATTTATCATCTTTGTGATGCACCTAATGGTACCCTAGCTTATGAGAGGCAAGAAGAATTATCTTCATTAATGCGTGAATTAATGTAAAGGAGAAAAATAGGTAGTGTCCACGAAAAGAAACTGAGTTTCTTTCTTTCCAAACCCCTCTCCACTGCTCCTTAATCTCAAACCAATTTAAGTATTCTTCTGTCATGCTTCTTTAAAGAAGCTTCTCTAAAGAAGCTTCATACTCCACAATGCTCTCTCTTCTAGGAGCCTGACTTTCACCTAGCTTTGATTCTGGAAAAGTTTTAATGATCAACTCAATAAAGTCTCTTATGTGTTAACTGTTTATTATATGAACTTCTGAAAATCGGTACTTGTCAGTACAGTCACTATCTGCATGTTGATAGATATATCTAATCACTCAATGACAAAAGAAAATTGAATTGGGTGGAATTGGGTGGAACACCCTATTGTTGCAGAAGGGCAAATATTTTGTACGTCTTGCTCTCTCTGTTAAGTTTCAAGGCCCTTTTTACAGGTAGGTGCCTATTTATTCTCTCTTATGTAGGTCCAAAGCTCCCTCTCAGTCTGGGACAGCCGGTGCTGTTTCATTCTCTTGAAAGTTCTGTTATCCTTGCACAGGAATGAAGTATAAACACACCTACAGTGGCTTGCCTTTCCCTCTTGCCCAGTTCTGCAATACCTAATTATGTAAGGACACTTGCTTGTTTTATAAGTGCACAGAAATGGACAAGTCCTTCTTTTAATGCTTTCTACAAAAGAAACGAATGCACTGAAAAAAAGGCAATAAAAAGTTCACATGAATAAAAATATCATCAGAGAGCAAAGGGTTTTAGAGGAACATTCAACCTGCTCTGATAAACAAGCGTTGTCAAATAAAACATGTAATTTAATAAAAATATGATAGCAAAGACCAACTGGCAAATGATTCTTAAGAGAGAAAATTTCTTGACATTTAGGAAAGTGCAACTTTTGGAAGTCACTTGTCATGTACTCACATATTCATTTTCAAGGTAATGACTAGTAAATTGCTGTGACCCTTTATCTCATCGGACACTGTTCTTTTCCATAATTGATCATCTCTTCTTTCATATTTAGAGTGGGACTCTACATGCATGCAACCCCTGAATGTAAAACTCCAGAAAAAAAAATGGTCAGGGATAGAAGTGGATTCTAGCATAAACATTTTTACAAAAGATTCCTCTATTGCATGTATACCACAGGAGGGCAGGGGACACCTGAGTGGCTCAGTCAGTTGAGTATCTGGCTTTGTCTCAGGTCCTGAGCTCACAGTGCCTGGGTTTGAGGCCCCTGTTGGGCTCTGTGCTGACAGCTCAGAGCCTGAAGCCTGCTTCAGATTCTGTGTCTCCCTCTCTCTGCCCTTTCCCTGCTCTCCCTATGCGTGTCTCTCTCTCTCTCTCTCTCTCTCTCTCTCTCTCTCTCTCAAAAATAAATAAACTTTAAAAAAAAAAGAATAATCTTAAATATACCACAGAAGGGCCAAAGACATTACGGAAATAATTATGTTTTCCAAAAGTTAGTTTCAGTAGCTGTACAAGTCTGTTTATTTGGCTATCTATAAGAGACATAATTGCTCAATCAGGTGTCCCGTGCCCTAAAGCATTTAAAATATAAAGAGGAAAACTCTTTTCAAAAATAATGATTAACTATTTAAATGTATTTTTTGTATGAAATATAGAGTTAGGAATAGTAAAAAGGAAGAAAAGGATAGTACTTGTTAAAATTTTACTTGCAGATAGCTGATAAATAAAGAAGGTGTGTGACCGTATATGGGTGTGAAACACATCCGTACAAAATCATATAAGCTCTGCTGAAAAGTTTAAAGTTCAATGTAACTTCCAATATAAATGATTTTTATTAAAATTTCTTCCCGATTTCTTCCCCCCCCCCCCCCAATTTAGGACGTAGCACAAATTCTGACTGAAATGAAGGTAAATCAGAAGTTTATTGTTCAGGAGGCATTCAGCTCTTGTTTTCTCTGCTGACACCACCAATATGAATAATGACAAGACCAATGATGAGGCCGTTTTTGTGATGCAAATCTCTCCATGGGGAGAGGACTGGAGTCATCATGAGTTTATTTCACAATTCAGCTTCTTTCTCTGGCAAGCCACCGTAATGAGATCAACTGGGCCCTTTCTCTAGACTGGAAAGTAAAATTCCAGTGGATCACAGCAGGATTGATTGGGGTCCGTCAGCCACCCCGCTCGTCAGTGCCCAAGGACTGCAGATTCATGCAGAGATCGGCATCTCTTATTATGATGGGCAAAATGAACAGAATGACTCCACTGTGGTTTAGTTCATTTTAGAAATGTTGAAAATCTGCCAGTTTATGTTTTTGGAAGACAATGTAGGTCACATTTCAGTACAGCTAGATACACTTCATAATAATCTATTTTTTTTTTTTATTTTTTTTTCAACGTTTATTTATTTTTTTTGGGACAGAGAGAGACAGAGCATGAACGGGGGAGGGGCAGAGAGAGAGGGAGACACAGAATCGGAAACAGGCTCCAGGCTCTGAGCCATCAGCCCAGAGCCTGACGCGGGGCTCGAACTCACGGACCGCGAGATCGTGACCTGGCTGAAGTCGGACGCCCAACCGACTGCGCCACCCAGGCGCCCCTATTTTTTTATACCAACACAATTATTTCATCTACTTTTTATTATTTTTAAATTTTTTAACGTTTACTCATTATTGAGAGACAGAGCATGAGTAAGGGAGGGGCAGAGAGAGAGGGAGACACAGAATCCGAAGCAGGCTCCAGGCTCTGAGCCATCAGCACAAAGCCCGACGCCGGGCTCGAACTCACAAACCGTGAGATCATGACCTGAGCCAAAGTTGGAGGCTCAACCAACTGAGCCACCCAGGCGCCCCTCAACTATTTCATCTATTAAGTGAATTATCCTGAAACCCCTCCTCTCCACCTACTCACCTCCTCCTTAATCTTCCCTTTAGAGTTATCTCTGTGACATTATTTAATAACTCTGGTAAACCATAGTTTTCTCAACCAGATTGTGATCTCTTTGGGGGCTGGGGTTTTAGGACTGGCAAGATGTACAGACCTGGCAAAATATTTGGAATAAAACACATATTCCCTAAACCCGCTCCTGTAACAAGTCATAATGTATCTGATGTATCATGATACCACTTACGAAAAATGACTCTTGCTTGCATTATACCACATTATATTATACAGTATATATTATATATATTATAGCAGAAGAATTCACTCTTTTAGTCTCTGCTAATGTGTATATAGGGCCTGTGAAGAAGCTCAAAACAAATACCTGTATGGTTTCAAATGCGATTGATCACAGAAAACATTTTTATCAAGTCATTTGTGGAAAAAGAATTCCACAGAACTTGCTTCAGGAAATACTCATCTGAACACTTGTTAGAAATGTTCATTTGGATCATGTTGCACCTACAATGAATTATATGATCAAATATTTATTTAACCATGTCAAGTCATTAAAAGAGATATATTCTTAGAGGTGTTTCTCTAAGGATGACACACACCCACACTCACCCCCTTACACACACATGAGAATAGATAAAAGCTTTATCAATATCATTAGGCATGGTTTCCACATAGCAATTGTGTGTGAAATTTTGGTAATTATCTGATTATTGTGGTCCTTGCTTAGAGAACTACGATATTTAATTATGAAACATGCTACAGAATTGTTTTTTTCAAATTTATCTGCTGGCTATGACTTGTCTTATTGTTTGCTTTTGTAAGTCCTACATGTTTTTCTTTTTCATATTTGAAAACAAATAAAAAAAGGTTATTGCCAAATGCTCACTTTCTTTTGTACTGATTAAAGGACATTGTTCTCGATTTGAAGCCCCACGCCCAATCTCTCTCTTTCTCTCTCTGTCTCTCCTATATGCCTTGGTTCTTTACTTTGTTCTTCAACAATAAGTCTCCAGTAAAAAGACTATATCATCAGGGTTACTAGTGGCAAACAGAGAACAAATGAACATAAGCAAGCTGAAGCTCAATTAGAACCACAGGAAAAAATCAATGACATGGAAAAGAACAAGGTTACAGAGGAATGAAGTTGTATCTTCCAACTGTCCACAAAGGAGCATAAGAAGAACCAGAACACCGGATTACAAGGTTGAGTTGATGTCAAGACATGAAAAGTAAAGTGCAAAATGAAGGCAATTAACTGGATAATTGGAGCAAAACCAAACTATTTGGCCTCAAATAAATGGTTACTTCACTTGAGAGTAATTTTAGACTTGCATTATAGTTTTATAAAATTATTCATTCATCTGTTGTAGGAATGGTAGCCTCCCGCAAATGAAATGACAGATTTTTTTTTTCAAATAGAGGAAGTGACAGGTGGGAAAAGGTATCTACTGATGACCATATCATTGTCATCTTTGTTATTTTATACTTGCCCTATTTCTCTCCTCTCTGTCAGTGTGCATTCTTAGTTCTGTTTGTCCTCTGGCATCCCTAGATTAAGCAGGAGATCTGGATATTCTCAACAGAGGTCTACAAAATTAGGTTCATGGTGTTTTTTTTTTTTTTTGTTGTTGTTGTTGTTGTTTCATTTTGGGTTATCCAACGTATCTGGCCATAAATAATACTGAGAAATATCATTTAGTGATTTCCTGATCTGGACTAGATATAATAAGCGTAGCTCCAATCCATGCAGGAAGAATCGGGATAATTATTATTGCAATTTCACCGACAAAGAACTAGAAGCTCCAATAACTCACATAACTTACCTGAGATCACACAATTAGGCCAAGTGGGAATTAATTTCTAGTTTGGCCTTACCCTAAAGCCAATGGTATTTCTATTTGATATTATTTTTATATTAGTTCTATGACATCATTAAAAACTCTTAGCTTGTTTTGTTTCTCATAAGAGGAGGTATAGAAAATTGAAACATTTATTTTTCGGATCAGTGGCCTTCACACCTATTTTTCTTCAAGATGCTTGCATTAAAAATAAAAGGAACACATTCCTCAATACATTTTTATTTTTCTCCATGCATGAGCCAGAGAGATCATTTAAAAAGTAAATCAGATTGTGTCATTACCTCACCTACTCAGAGGCATCTAATGCCCTATCACACTTTGACTAATATCCCAAAGCCCAGCCAGGCCAGAAGTGCATATCTGATCTGACAGATTTATGTCATTATTTACATGTAAAGTGAAAGTTGTAGAATTCTTTCTCCTTTTTCTTTTTACGTTTATTTATTTATTTTTGAGACAGAGCACATGAAGGCGGTGGCAAGGGTGGCGAGAGAGAGAGAGAGACAGAGAGAGAGAGAATCCTAAGCAGGCAGCACACTACCAGCTCTAAGCCCCATGCAAGGCTCAAACCCATAAACCATGAGATCAGGACCAGAGCCAAAATCAAGGGTGAGACACTTAACTGGCTGAGCCACCCAGGTGCCCCTCTTTCTCCTTTTTAAGTTGCAGTTGGGAACTATGGGTTAAATGGCCACATGTCCCATTCTGCCCTAGGCAGTGTTGGCTCATGACTGTTATCTGAGAGTAATTATTTATAGCATGCACTTTGCTCTAATAAATCATATGCTTTGTGTTCAAGGCATGCAGTCATACCACCAATGGGTGTCATTTGCCTCCTTCGTGTGTGTGTGTGCACGCACGCTCAGGCGCACACACGCGCACGTGGTGGGAGACAAAGAGCGATAGAAGAAGAGAGAGAGATTTCAACTTACCCATGTGCCATTTTCTTACAGGAGTATGAAACCCTAAAAATCTTTCTAATGATTCAAAAAAAAAACTTTCAAGGGATCAATTTGTAGGTAACATTTTAAAACTTTTTAAAGAGTACTAACTAAAATGAATTTAGACTGTCCTGGTTGGCTATTCTTTATCACTAATGTGTTTTAATATAAATGACTCAGTTTAAAAGGGTGATTAAGGTCATCAGCTGCTACTCTGAAAGCTTTGGTTTTGAAAATAACTGATTCGGCCGTATCCCTGTGCCCTTGACAAGTTACTTCAACTCTGAAAATGAGTTTCCTATGGCATAAAATTATAATAATTTCATACAGTTGCTGTGAAAGTAAGTAGCTAATAAATAAACAGAAGACTAGTAATCTGTAGCTATCATTAGTTTTAACTACCAATAATGTTGAATTTAAATACTTTTTTAGAACGCTTTGATGGGGAGGTTTTAAAATTTGATGGAAAGTAAATACTTGCAAATCGTTTTTCTTCTGTGTTAATGGTTACCAAGAAAGTGTTTTCTGTATGTATTTTCAAACAATCACCAAGACAAGTCCTTAGTCATTTTCAAATATTTCCTTACTTTTTTTTTTCAATTCTGTACATGAGAGCAGTAAAGAAAACACAGTTGTAGGTTGTATTTCTGAAATAATAAAGAAGACAATTTCTGGAACATATATGTATATGTAGTTTTTTTTTTTTATTTTTTTATGAAATTTATTGACAAATTGGTTTCCATACAACACCCAGTGCTCATCCCAAAAGGTGCCCTCCTCAATACCCATCACCCACCCTCTCCTCCCTCCCACCCCCCATCAACCCTCAGTTTGTTCTCAGTTTTTAAGGGTCTCTTATGCTTTGGCTCTCTCCCACTCTAACCTGTTTTTTTTTTCCTTCCCCTCCCCCATGGGTTCCTGTTAATTTCTCAGGGTCCACATAAGAGTGAAACCATATGGTATCTGTCTTTCTCTGTATGGCTTATTTCACTTAGCATCACACTCTCCAGTTCCATCCACGTTGCTACAAAAGGCCATATTTCATTTTTTCTCATTGCCACGTAGTACTCCATTGTGTATATAAACCACAATTTCTTTATCCATTCATCAGTTGATGGACATTTAGGCTCTTTCCATAATTTGGCTATTGTTGAGAGTGCTGCTATGAACATTGGGGTACAAGTGCCCCTATGCATCAGGACTCCTGTATCCCTTGGATAAATTCCTAGCAGTGCTGTTGCTGGGTCATAGGGTAGATCTATTTATAATTTTCTGAGGAACCTCCACACTGCTTTCCAGAGCGGCTGCACCAGTTTGCATTCCCACCAACAATGCAAGAGGGTTCCCGTTTCTCCACATCCTCTCCAGCATCTATAGTCTCCTGATTTGTTCATTTTGGCCACTCTGACTGGCGTGAGGTGATATCTGAGTGTGGTTTTGATTTGTATTTCCCTGATAAGGAGCGACGCTGAACATCTTTTCATGTGCCTGTTGGCCATCCGGATGTCTTCTTTAGAGAAGTGTCTATTCATGTTTTCTGCCCATTTCTTCACAGGGTTATTTGTTTTTCGGGTGTGGAGTTTGGTGAGCTCTTTATAGATTTTGGATACCAGCCCTTTGTCCGATATGTCATTTGCGAATATCTTTTCCCATTCCGTTGGTTGCCTTTTAGTTTTGTTGGTTGTTTCCTTTGCTGTGCAGAAGCTTTTTATCTTCATAAGGTCCCAGTAATTCACTTTTGCTTTTAATTCCCTTGCCTTTGGGGATGTGTCGAGTAAGAGATTGCTATGGCTGAGGTCAGAGAGGTCTTTTCCTGCTTTCTCCTCTAAGGTTTTGATGGTTTCCTGTCTCACATTTAGGTCCTTTATCCATTTTGAGTTTATTTTTGTGAATGGTGTGAGAAAGTGGTCTAGTTTCAACCTTCTGCATGTTGCTGTCCAGTTCTCCCAGCACCATTTGTTAAAGAGGCTGTCTTTTTTCCATTGGATGTTCTTTCCTGCTTTGTCAAAGATGAGTTGGCCATACGTTTGTGGGTCTAGTTCTGGGGTTTCTATTCTATTCCATTGGTCTATGTGTCTGTTTTTGTGCCATGTATATGTAGTTTTATACCCAAAACATAATTTTCAATTGATCCCTTACTTCCAATCTGCATAAAGGGTACAGCAGACAAACCAAAGCCCTCATGAGCAATGCCTTGGTCACACTTTTTGTCTCCAGTGCTCACAAGTATTATTCTTAGCAAGACTGTAAGATGGGTAACTTAATGCCACTTAATAAAGAAATAAGAAAATGAAAATACCACTAAATTGTACTAATGTAACTCACTGCACCTAGAGCAACAATGAAGATGTATTTGCACAAATACATTAATAACGTACCTTGCGGAAAAATCATTAAAGAAGAGAGATTTACTCAGTAAAATTCCTGGTAAAATGGTTGGAAAAAAAATAAGGCAAAGATTTTTCTTCAGACCATAATGACAAAATGTGATTTTGATGAAGTTCTATGTAAATCTAAAGGAATGTAATAAAATGTGAACACTTATCTGACTCTCTAAGGAGCACTGTTAGAGAAATTTTAAAAGACACACAAAAAAATTACTATCATATGAAAAATGTAAATGTTTGTGCATAAGAAGTCATGATTAAAGGGACTGCTGACAAGAAAGGGGAAAGATTATACACTTATTAAAGACAATGGATTAATATATTAATATGGTGAAACTTAAAAAATTAATTAAACAAGTAATGGCCCAGTAAGAAGAAATGGGAAGATTTCAATAGAGTTTTCACAAAAAGTAAAAGCAAGCAAGAAAGAAATTATAGCAAATAAAATTATACACACACACACACACACACACACAAACATTTAAATTTTAATAATAAAGGTCTATAAATAGAAACATGATTTTTCAAGGGTGACACTTTTAATATTTAGAGTTAAATAACAATGTTGATAATATTTGCCTTTTTTCAGGATGCAGAGAAAGTGAACTACTTATATCCTGGTGAGAGTAAGAATAGCTACAGGTAAGATAAGAACTCCAAATGTGGGGGCACCTGGGTAGCTCCGTTGGTTAAGCTTTCGAGACTCCCATCAAGCTCTCTGCTGTCAGTGAGGAGCCCGCTTTGGAACTCTGTCTCCCTCCCTCTCTGCTTCTCCCCCGCTCACACTCTTTCTCTGTCAAAAATAAACAAACATTAAAAAATAAAAAAAACAGAGAACTACAAATCTGTCAAAAATGTAAATTATTACTATTCCTAATCGCATAACTTAATTCCAGTATTTCCCCTTAAAACTGTTACAAGAAATAATAACTGGTATATATGTAAATAGAAACGCTGATCTCAACATAATATAATAACAAAATGTTAAGCACCCAAATTACCAATAACTAGAGGATTAAAAGTATTATTTTAATAGAGCAATTAAATAGAATATAATTGTGTAGTTATTAAAAATTTACTGTTGTGGTAAAAGTGTTCACAATACGATTGTAAATGAAATAACTCTGTGTATAGTGTAGTCTGAATTTTCAGCAACGTCTATGCAAACATTCACCTGCATTTATACTCACACTCACACGCACACAGATATGCTGAGTGAAATAAACCAGTCCCCAAAAGACAAATATTGCATGATTCCATTTACATATGAGGTATCTAAAATAGTCAACGTCATAAATCCAACCATGCCAGGAGCTGGCAGGTGGAAGGAGGGGGAAAGTTGTTAATCAATGGACATATTGGTCATTATTTGTTCTTCTAAGGATTTGAAATGATTGGATAAGGCTCACTCACATTATGGAGGTCAACTTGCTTTACCTAAAGTCCACCAAGTTACATGTTAATTTAATCCAAAAAACAGCTTTAGACAGTCATCTAGAATAATCTTTGAATTCATATCTGAGCATTCTGGCCCAGCTAAGTCAATAAATAAAACTAACTACCACAAGGATCATTGAATATTGATGAAATTATAGTCAAAATGGATGAGCACATATAGGCAGTTAGTGGAGAGATTTTGGTTAGAAGTCAAGTCTGCTAAACCCTCCCCCCCCAGGATGGTGGAATATCACTATTGCTTCTCTTAAACATGGAATAGATAACATAATTTCTGAAAGAAGGAAAATAGATGATTCCTTATGTAGTGAGTTCTGAACTGTCCATCTAAATTGACAAAATGTGCTTCTACATAAACAAGTGCAGAGTGACAGATCACCCATGATATTTAGCAGGTGGTACAAGAGCCCATGAGGGTTAGAATTTACATACAGCTGAAATACTGGGTATGGAAATACCATGTTAAAGGTATCATCTAGTTTAATTTAGAATAAGAACTTAACATGGAGGTCAAATAGAACTTGACATTGTCTTGCCAGTTACTTCATGCAATTATTTTAATTCTTGATATGGGGAACTAGATTTATCATTTTATCCTACAAAATGAATACCTGATTGATTCACACCCATCATTATAATATGTTCAGTAAGATACATGTATAAGACAGAGGAATGCATAAATAACAGGTCAGTACTTGAGTCATTGGTGTACTGGATCTATCGAAAATGTTGAGTATATGCTAACACCTAAAACAGATTATACAAAGTCAAGAAAATTAAGCTAAGAATAAATGTATGGGAAAAACCAATATTTAAGAGACTGATGAAAACTAGGAATCAGGAAAGAATTCTTTTTTTTTTCTTTTTTTTTTTCTCTTTTTTTTTGGGACAGAGAGAGACAGAGCATGAACGGGGGAGGGGCAGAGAGAGAGGGAGATACAGAATTAGAAACAGGCTCCAGGTTCCGAGCCATCAGCCCAGAGCCTGATGCGGGGCTCGAACTCACAGACTGCGAGATCGTGACCTGGCTGAAGTCAGACGCTTAACCGACTGTGCCACCCAGGCGCCCCAAGAGTTCTGATGAAACACAGAGTTTATGTTCTTTGTCACAGAATAGTTTTTAAAAGTAATTAGAAAGACACAAAGACTGGGAGAGAAGTTGGGGTAATTTTGATCAGAAAGGAAATGGTTTTTAAAATGTCAAAGGAATAAAAAATAAATAAAAAGTGAGTTTTGAAATATTATCTATATTATGTTAAAATGAATTGAATGCATAGTGAAAGATAGTTTGGAAAAGGAATAAACGTGGTTAAGGAGGAGATTGCAGGGTTTTGTTTTGTTTTGTTTTTTTGTTCCATAACACAAATGAAGTAAATCAACAATATAATTTTAGCAGAATTCAGAATGAATTGACAGCCAAAATTCTCAGCTGCCTCATTTGGAGGACTTCTTTCTAATTTTGCAGATGTTATACCAAGAATATGCTACTTACAAATGACTAAAACATCAATTCCTAGGAGAGAATCACCTTATGGAATCATCTGGTGTCCAATCTGCAGTATTAATTAAATGAGATCATGAGGTTTGGGAGTTAGGTGGTGTTGTGAAAAGTCTGTAAGCTTGAAGATCCTCAGATTGTGCTGATTCATTGTATTATCTCTGACATATTCACAGTCATAATAAAGTAAATATTCATAAATTTGAATTTCCTCATCTGCTTCTCCCAATTTCATTGTTCCATGGAAGGAAACCTAAACCCTGGGGATGGGAAAGCTATCTACTGACAATTTTTTATTGGTTTTTGTTGCAAGCCTTTAACAGCCTTGACTTTGTCATTTTCTTAGACTATTAGGCAAATAAGCAACCCATACTTGAGCAAAGGTGAGCCAAAAGAGGAGGGGAAAGAAGAAGGCATCCACAAAAAGAACAAAAGGAATCCCTGAGGAAGGAATAAGTGAGTAGCCTAATGGAAGAAAAAGTTGAGAGAGGCTCAAGGAGAAAATGGTTCAGCAAATCAAATTTTTTAACATTTATTTGTTTGAGAGAGAAAGAGAGAGAGAAAGAGAGAGAGAAAGAGAGAGAGAGAGGACAAGTGGGGGAAGGGCAGAGACAGACAGAGACACAGAAGCCGAAGCAGGCTCCAAGTTCTGAGCTGTCAACACAGAGCCCAATTCAGGGCTCCAAAGCGGGGCTCGAACTCACAGACCACAAAATCATGACCTGAACTGAAGTCAGACACTCAACCGACTGAGTCCCCCAGGTTCCCCATTGGTTAACCAATTCAAATGCAGTAGAGAAAAAATAGATCAAAATGTACTTTGGAAAATGGGCAGTTGGTTATTAATATATGTAAAATTTCAGTGAAGCAGGATGAACAAGTTCTAGAGATCTGCTGTACATTTTACCTGTAGTTAACAATACTGTATTGTACATTTAACAGATTCTTATTATGATAAGTGTTCTTATCATAAAAAACTAAAATTTAAAGAAAGAATAAAACAAAGATAATAAATAATATCATTATAGATTGTGATGTTTGAAATAAGATTGTACTCCAAGGTGATAGATTTGAAAGCCAGTCATTACTGAGGAAATAATCCTAAATGCTTTTAACTTTGATTTTTAATGAAAAATTGAGATGGTTGCAAGGAATTGAACTACAAAAAGCTTATGAAAGAAATTGAAGAAGACACACACACACAAAATAAAGATTCCATGCTTCTGGATAGGAAGAACAAATATTGTTAAAATGTTGATATTACCCAAAGCAATCTACATATTCAACACAATCCCTATCAAAGTGACAACAGCATTCTTCACAGAGCTAGAACAAATAATCCTAAAATTTGTATGGAACCAGAAAAGACCCCAAATAGCCAAAGCAATCTTGAAAAAGAAAACCAAAGCAGGAGGCATCACAATCCCAGACTTCAAGCTATACTACAAAGCTATAATCGTTAAGACAGTATGGTTCTGGCACAAGAACAGACACTCAGATTAATGGAACAGAATAAAGAACCCAGAAATGGACCCACAAATGTATGGCCAACTAATCTTTGACAAAGAAGGAAAGAATATCCAATGGAATAAAGACAGTCTCTTCAGCAAGTGGTGCTGGGAAAACTGGACAGCAACATGCAGAAGAATGAACCTGGACCACTTTCTTACACTATACACAAAAATAAACTCAAAATGGATGAAAGACCACAATGAAAGGCAGGAAGCCATCAAAATCCTTGAGAAGAAAGCAGGCAAAAACCTCTTTGATCTTGCCCACAGCAACTTCTTACTCAACACGTCTCCGGAGGCAGGGAAACAAAAGCAAAAATGAACTATTGGGACCTCATCAAAATAAAAAGCTTCTGCACAGCGAAGGAAACAATCAGCAAAACTAAAAGGCAACCGAAAGAATGGGAGAGGATTTTTGCAAATGACACATCAGATAAAGGGTTAGTATCCAAAATCCATAAAGAACTTATCAAATTCAACACCCCAAAACAAATAATCCAGTGAAGAAATGGGCAAAAGACATGGATAGACACTTCTCCAAGGAAGACATCCAGATGGCCAAGCGACACATGAAAAAATGCTCCACATCACTCATCATCAGGGAAATACAAATCAAAACCACAGTGAGATACCACCTTACATCTGTCAGAATGGCTAACATTAACAACTCAGGCAACAACAGATGTTGGCCAGGATACGGAGAAAGAGGATCTCCTTTGCACTGCTGGTGGGAATGCAAGCTGGTGCAGCCACTCTGGAAAACAGCATGGAGGTTCCTCAAAAAACTAAAAATAGAACTACCCTATGACCCAGCAATTGCGCTAGTAGATATTTATACAAGGGATACAGGTGTGCTGTTTCAAAGGCACATGCACCCCCATGTTTATAGCAGCACAATCAACAATAGCCAAAGTATGGATAAATCCCAAATGTCCATCGATGGATGAATGGATAAAGAAGATACACACACACACACACACACACACACACACACACACACACACTGGAGTATTACTCAGCCATCAAAAAGAATGAAATCTTGCCATTTGCAACTACATGGATGGAACTGGAGGGTATTAGGGTAAGTGAAATTAGTCTGTCAGAGAAGCACGGAAGTCATATGACTTCACTCATATGACAACTTTAAGAGACAAAACAGATAAATGTAAGGGAAGGGAAACAGAAATAATATAAAAACAGGGAGGGGGACAAAACAGAAGAGACTCATAAATATGCAGAAAAAACTGAGGGTTACTGGAGGGGTTGTGGGAGGGGGATGGGGTAAATGGGTAAGGGGCATTAAGGAATCTGAAATCATTGTTTCACTATATGCTACCTAATTTGGATGTAAATTTTTAAAAATAAAAAATAAAATAAAATAAATTGCAAGGAATTGAATCCTGCCAAAACAGTGTGACGTTGGCAGTAGACCCTGCATTCCAGGAAATAACTCAGCTTATTTGAGACAGGTTAATTTTAGGCTTGCCACACTCTGAAGAGAGAGAACTGAGCCATGCTAAGCCTGGACGTACAATTTAGTGAAACAATAGGTAATTGTGTGTTAAGCATCTAAGTAGTAGTAAATTTGTTACAGAGCATCATAAAATTAGTACAAAAACTACAATTGTAGAATCTCCCCCATCATGTAGCTTGTGACTCTATTATTTTATGCTGTAAGATGTTACATTAGAAAGTTGAAAAGATTTAAAAAAATATGGGAGATTATTATGAAAGATGAAAGGAGACCAGAAGTGAATACAGGAATGGAAATAGAGGAAATAAAACACAGTTCATCTGGATTTGAGGGTGAACGGCACTCAAAATATCTTATGACTGAGAAATGTTAAGTGGAATTTGTACTACTAAAATCTTGGAGGTGTGGAATGATATATGGTTGGGAAAAATCTTTCTCTATAGAATCCTGGATGAGGCCATTCCAAGTAATCTGAATCGTTCAACATGGTCACAGAGATATTCAGTGACCTTCTACACTCGTATGAGTCACCCATCAGACATAATCGTGTCCATCATGCCAACTACTCCATAAGTGACAGCAGATCAATTAGAAACACGGGCTGAACTCTGAGCAAACTGAATAAGATGCAATCATGTCATTACTAACCACACGACCAAATGCCAGAATTGCACAGAGTGAGCAGATAGATGAGGGATGTTACCTTAGAGATGAACAGAACAAGAAAATACCATGGAAGATTTAAAGACCTCTTTGCCAAACACCCACAGTCATGTAGACCCACCCAAATGCTATACATGGAAGCTATCCTTGGAAGAAGCAGGATATGAGGAGAAATGTAAAAGATTGACTATTCTTATTTAGATCGAATATTACTTAAAGGGACTATGTTATTTTTTCCACCTAATGTTAATAAGTGAGACTGTAATAGTATTCTTCCTCTACCTAGAAGGTTAGGACATTTATAATAGTTATAGATAAAAATAAAGAAGAGGTATTTTTGCTGCTTGCCCAGGTCATAGTGTTAATAAATGTGTAATATTTATGCACTATACATATCCACACACATATGCAGAGACATACAATTTTACATCAAAATAAAAAAATTCTCTGTATTTAAATTTAAGTAATCAATTTATGTTTCCACATAAAACAGAATAACTAGGGGCGCCTAGGTGGCTCAGTCGGTTAAGCGTCTGACTTTGGCTCAGGTCATGATCTCGCGATTCGTGAGTTCGAGCCCCGCATCAGGCTCTGTGCTGACAGCCTGGAGCCTGTTTCAGATTCTGTGTCTCCCTCTCTCTCTGCCCCTCCCCTGCTCGTGCTCTGTCTCTCTCTCTGTCTCAAAAATAAATAAAAAAAAAAACATTTAAAACAATTTAAAAAAAAAGAATAACTAAAGAACAGTGAGCTGGTTTAAGTTCTAATAAACTCTTTTAGTTCGGGTAACATATTTCATTGATTCTGACAATTTACAGTGCAGTAAAAATGTAAACAAAATGTGAATATTATAATCCATTTGGAAAACACTAATGTGAACAGGTATCTTGTAGAGAAGTTTCAGAAGTCAAGCATATTTAGTTGCAGTCAGTTTTCATTTTCTTTCCTTAATGGAAGTAAGAGATATCCAGTTTCTAATTCTGGTAATATCTGGAGTTAGCATGGAGTTCTACAGCTCATTAGAGTGCTCTACCAGTTTGGGAGATTTTCTTTCTTTTTTCTTGAGGCTAAGTTCAAGTGCTCACATCTCTTGCCTTGTCAGTATTGGGCGTAAGGCCTACTTCCAAAATTGGGGTTTTAGATATACAGAAAATCTTTAAAGTTCTGAAGGGAAAAAAGAATTATATACAAAATAATGAAAATAAGGATGAGAGAAGACTTATTGTCAATAACAATTCAAGCCAGAATTTTCTTTCAGCAAAATTCATTTCAAAAATGAAGTCAGAAAAAAAACAACAACTTGGACATGAAATTCCAAATATAATATCATTATATCAACTATAATATCACTATTATATCACTATAATATCACTATTATCAACACTACAAAAATGGTATAGAAAGCCCTTCAGGCAGGGGGAAAATAATGAGAAATTGAAATGCAGAGCTACCAGAAAGAATGAGAAAGGTTAAAATGGTTAATATGTATATAAATAAACATTTCTTGTTTTGAAAATCACCTTGGGGTCGCCTGGGTGACTCAGTTAAGCATCAGACACTTGCTGCCCGCGCAGGTCACAATCTCATGGTTTGTGAGTTCGAGGCCCACATCAGGCTCTGCACGGACAGCGCGGAGCCAACTTGGGATTCTCTGTTTCTCCTTCTTTCTCTGCCCTTCTCGCACTTATGTGTCTTTCTCTCTGTCTCAAAATAAATAAATAAACTTAAAAGATAAAATCACTTTGAAGGATAATTGTTTAGAGTTTTGAAAATGAATAGCAACATGTGTGGGATTATAGCATAGATAGAAGTAAAATATAAGAAAGCAGTATCACAAAAGTCAGGATGGGAGCTATGGCAGTATACTCTTTTAAGGTTTGGCAGATGCATAAAGTGTTATCATTTGGAGGAAGACTGATCTTTGAAAGATATATATGCTAACTTATAAAACAGCCATTGTAATAAAAAACAGAGTTAAAGATAATAAGCCAAAAAAAGGAGATAAAGTGGAATCATTAAAATGTACTCAATCCAAAAGATGACAGAGAAAGAGGAAAAAATGGGAATAAAGAACAGATGGCACAAATTCTAGAAATAGTAGATTTAAACTATTTGCATCAAATATAAATTGCATCAAATATAAATAATTTAAACACCCCCAATTAAAAGTCAGAAAGTGTCAGAATGCATTTAAAAGACCCAAGTATATGCCGTCTATAAGAAATCTACTTTAAATATAAGTCAGATGAGTTCAAAGTAAAAGAAATGGAAAAAGTTATTCTATACAAACACCAATCATAAGAAAGCCGGAGGAGCTAAATGAATGTCAAGTTTTCTTCTTCTCTCTCTCTTTTTTTATTCTTTTCTGTTTCTTTGGTGAAACATTTTAATTAATCTCAATTCTTCCTGTTCTTTTACACCTAAAATTTTTCCTGAAAAAGTATTTTTAAGATCCATTTTGATCATGTGTGTGGGATTGCCAAGTAAATTCCTATGAACGTGGAAATGTGTGCCCAAATCTGAATTTGCCGACCTGTCTTCTGAACCACTTACACAGCACGGAAATAACGCTTCTTGCTTTTATGTATAAAGTTCCAGCATGTGTTAATCCTATATTTTTGCCAAATTCTGCCAGCATTGCACACCCAGCTCTTGGATTGGCATGTCTGGAACACCTCAAATCTCTTCTGCTTTATTTTCTCACAGCTTCACTCTTGTAGATTTATCCATTTCTGGTTAAGGATTTAGTTTGCATTAGTGTCGTGTTGAAGAAATATTTATTGAATAATGTAAGTACTCTGATATATGTTAAGTTTCAACTTAAAGTTAGTAATTCTCTGCAGTAGAAGACAGTGAAAAGATTCTAGAAAAAATTGTATTTATAGAATGAAATTTCATTCCAAGCTAATGGAAGCACAAAGACTGATTATCAGTTATAAATTTTGAGCTGGACTGTAAAATATGAGCAGAATGTCAAAGGTCAGAGACAGAAAGAATATTCTAGAAGGGGGAATTGTTCAGCTAAAAGTTTGCCAGGAAGGCAAATTTTCTGACAGGTTTCCTTTTTTTTGTTTTTCCATTGTGTGGAAATGTAAGTAAATAATTTCACTGCAAGGGGGGGTCTGTGTCAAGAAGAAATAGGATGGGTGCCTCAGTGGCTGAGTTGGGTAAGCCAAGGGACGGAGCCTGCTTGGGATTCTCTCACTCCCTCTCTCTCTCTGCTCTTCCCCCACTTATGCTCTCTTTCTCTCTCAAAATAAATAAATAAACATAAAAAAATAAAGATACAGGGAATAGACTTTGGATATAAATTGAAAAAAGGATAAGACCTCAAAGCCAAATATAGAATTACAGATGGTATTTAAGAAACTGGTACCATAAGTTTATTTAGGCAAGGAAGTTATAGAATCACAGAGTTGTTTTCAACAAGATTAATTGGGAAGCCATAAGATAGATTTTTTCTGCAATTTTGTCATTATTCATTTATTTCGGTTATGTAACATTTCTGGTACCATCCATTAAAATGGAATAGGTTAAGTTGAGATAGAATAAGTGCTTTTTCAAATTTCTTTTTTACTTTGTTATAAAATTTTAAAAGGAAGGTTACAAATTAAAAAAAAAAAGTATGGTATATGCCATGGTATATTTTGAAATAGACTATTTTTAGAATGGTTTTAGATTTATAGAAAAAAAATGGTTCCATATGCCCTCTACCCAGTTTCCATTACATGAGTATAGTTCATTTTTCCAATTAATAAACCAGTATTTTTTTTTAAAGTTTATTTATTTTTGAGACAGAGAGAGACAAAGCATGAACGGGGGAGGGTCAGAGAGAGGGAGACACAGAATCCGAAGCAGGCTCCAGGCTCTGAGCCGTCAGCACAGAGCCCAATGCGGGGCTCGAACTCAGGGACCATGAGATCGTGACCTGAGCCGAAGTCGGCCGCTCAACTGACTGAGCCACCCAGGCGCCCCAATAAACCAGTATTGATACATAATTATCAGTTAGTTTACTGAGATTTTTAAAATTTCTGATGTCTCTTACTGTTTCAGAATCCCTTTCCCCATCCACATTACATTTTGTTGTCATGTCCGCTTAAGCTGCTATTGGTTATTTTTGGTAACCTTGTAATTTTAGGTGTACTGATTAGATGTTTGTACAATGCCCCTCTGTCGGAATTTGTCTGATGATTTTCTCACGTTTAGACATAGGATTATGGGTTGTTGGAAGGAAGAACAGAAAGGCAACATGACTTATCACTTTCAATGTTGACCTTATTCAACTGACTGAGATAGTCAGTCAGAATTCTCTACTGCCAAGTTATTCTCCCCTGGGTCTTCCCAGAAATTCCCAGGAATTTTTGGAAAATTCCTCAGTAGGCATTGTCTACACTAAGGAAGTGAGAATTACACTGCGTCCTTGTAGGAACAGAGTATCTATGCTAATTATTTGGAATTCTTCTGCATGGGAGATTTCTCTATTTCCCTTTTTATTTATTTATTCAATTGCTTTTTAAATCAGCATGGATTCAGATTATTAATTTTATACTCTGGAATATAATCCGCTACTACTTTATTTGTACATTGTGAGGTCTTTTGGTGGGCTCTTAGTTCTTTTGATGTCTCTCATCAGCAAAATTTGTTTTGAGCACTTTGCTTCCTGGCATTACAAAATGCTCTAGGTCTATCTTGTATGTTTCCTAAATTAGTCCTAAAATCAGCCATTTATCTAAGGTACCCTGGATTGATTTTCTAGAGAACAGTATTAGAAAGTAAAATTGGATGATCAGGATGGTCATTCCTACTGCGATTTTGTTGCTTCAGTGCCCTCTTTGCTAATAGAGTAAAGGAATATATGTGTGAGTCATATCTATAATATTTCTATATGTGATTATTTATATATAATTCTATATAGACTATAGGACACATTAAATAGTTCCAAGAATGATATTTATTTTTTTATTTCCCGGAAATACTTTGTAAACTTGGAAAAGTCTATTTTTATAAGTACTTCGAAAACTCACCTCACCTCTTGGATGCAAGAAACTTAAATCATTGATCCAAATCCTTCAATAATTACAAGATTATTTAGGTTTTCACTCTCCTCTGTAATCAGTTTTGGCAAGTTATATTTTCCATGTTACCATTTTGTATAAAGATCTTACATTCACCAGCATAAATATTTCTTTAATATCTTTTTGCAGGTTTGAATGTGCATGCATTTGCAATTATTGTCTCAATTTCAATTTCTAATATTGTTTATCAGTGACATGCTCACTTTTTTTCTATATCAATTTTACCAGAGTATTACACTTATTTTAATGCCTTCAGAAAAAAACCAATAAACCTAACTAAAGACTTTGTTGCTTCCTTCATATTTTATCTAGTTGTTTAAACTATCTGTTTAATAGTCCATATTTTTAGGATGACATTTAACCCAACCTTCAGCATTAATTTTTTTTTATGTCTTAATAGGTATAAATTTTACCTAAAGTAATATTTTAGTTATCTTTTTATTGGTCTCCAGTTAAATCATTGTGCCCATAAAATATAGACAAAATTAGAAGTTATTCTTTATAAAATCTTAAGAACTTTTCCCCAATTTATCAATTTTTATCGATATTCACTATAATTGTGTTGAAAATAACATGCACACTCTGTTTGGCTAATATCTTTGATATATTCATTATATCTAATTCATTAATTGCATTGTAGAAATAATGTTTATCCTTATAAGTTTATGGATATTTTACTCATCAAGCAGTAGGTATAATTGTCAACATTTTCCTACATGAAAGCAATTTTTTACTTGTATTTCTGAAAATTTTTGGCTTGTATTTCAATGTATGATATTGAGAACATACATATTTACATATTATTTTCTTTTTGATTTTATACCTTTATGATTATAGGATTACTCTTGAAGTTTTTAATGCTCTTTTTTTAACTTAAAATATTCTTTGTCTGATTTTTTATGTAGACTTTTTTTGTTAGTGTTAACCTGGCATATGTTTTCCCTCTTTATTCTTGCCTTCCATTCTGCTATGTTTTTAATGTTTCTCTTGTAATAGCATATGTGTGAATTTTGTTTATTAGTGATCTCTGACAATCTTATTTTATTTTTTATTTTTTTCAATGTTTATTTATTATTATTTTTTTTTTTTTGAGAGAGAGACAGACACAGAATGTGAGTGGGTTAAGGTCGGAGAGAGAGGAAGACACAGAATCTGAAGCAGGTTCCAGCCCC
Organism: Felis catus; assembly: GCF_018350175.1. Lineage (NCBI taxonomy): Eukaryota > Metazoa > Chordata > Mammalia > Carnivora > Felidae > Felis > Felis catus. Next base: position 180,652,262 of record NC_058371.1, read on the forward strand.
TGAGCTGTCAGCACAGAACCTGATGCGGGGCTCGAACTCATGAGCTGTGGGATCATGACCTGAGCCAAAGTCGGACGATCCACCGACTGAGCCACTGAGGTGCCCTGACAATCTTACTTTAATATTTTTTACATTTAGGTATATTATCATTCATTTTAGCTACTAGTGTATTTTCATATATGTTTATCGCCTTATTTTACTAACTGGTTTTGTGATTATTTGTTTTTGTTTTTGTTGTTGAGGATTTTTCCTTCTGCTTTAGTGCCCTCTTTTGGGTTGTTTGGGTTTTTCTTCATTTTGCTTTATTTGCTTTTTATAACCATGTTTTATAAATCATATTAATGGTCACTGTATATTTTCATGTGCATATATAATTTAAAACAGTTAAACCAATTAAAACTAGCTATGTACAATATTTGTTAGGTTATAGAATTAAAACTATTTCATTAAGGAAAAGACCCTGGCCCATTATGAAAAAAAAATATTATATTGAGATAGTGGTAAAGATTTTTAAAAATACAAAAGTAAATCTGAAGAATTGTTCATGATGATTATGAAGAAAGGTGATGAGTTTAGTCTTGAACAGCATGAGTTTGAAATGTCTAGAAGCATAGGATTTCTACAACAAAATTTTTTGTTATTGTAGATCATAAATTGTCAATCATTATTAAGAAAAAGGCAAGAATGAGAAATGTTAATTTTTTTCTTTTTTAAATTTTATTTAATGTACTTTTAATTTTTTTTCAATGTTTATTTATTTTTGGGACAGAGAGAGACAGAGCATGAACGGGGGAGGGTGAGAGAGAGGGAGACACAGAATTGGAAACAGGCTCCAGGCTCCGAGCCATCAGCCCAGAGCCTGACGCGGGGCTCGAACTCACTGACCGCGAGATCGTGACCTGGCTGAAGTCAGACGCTCAACTGACTGAGCCACCCAGGCGCCCCTTTAATGTACTTTTTAAACTTACATCCAAGTTAGTTAGCATGTAGTGCAACAATGATTTCAGTAGTAGATTCCTTAATGCCCCTTATCCATCGAGTCTATCCTTCCTCCCATAACTCCTCCAGTAACCCTCTATTCATTCTTCGTATTTAAGAGTCTCTTATGGTTTTGTCCACCTCCCTGTTTTTATATTATTTTTGCTTCCCTTCCCTTATGTTCATCTGTTTTGTTTCTTAAAGTCCTTACATGAGTGAAGTCATATGATATGTTCATTTTTTCTATGCTGAGGTGAAAATAGTGGGGGATCTTACAGGGAGTTGGAAAAGGTAACATAGGTTGTACTCATTTCATTTAATATTTGTGAAATCGTTGACTCTGAGTAAAAATTGAGATATCTATTCCCATGAAGCGAAAACCATAATCAAGGACGACATATACGAGACTTTATTCTTTCTTTTCTCATTTTACACAATCCTGGGGGTAAAGATGGAGAGTTGCAAGTATGATAATGGAAACCTTATAAGGAGACAGGGCACTTGGGTGGCTCAGTCGATTGAGCATCGACTTTGGCTCAGGTCATGATCTCGTGGTTTGTGGGTTTGAACCCTGCATCAGGCTCTGTGCTGACAGCCCAGAGCCTGGAGCCTGCTTTGGATTCTGTGTCTCCTTCTCTCTCTGCCCTTTCCCCACTCACACTGTCTCACTCTCAAAAACAAATAAACATTAAAAATTTTTTTAAAAGTATAAAAAAGAAATTTTATCAGGAGAGATGAAGTCACTACTTTTAACTTTCTCTTATTTTGTGCTGTGCATTTGCAAAAACTTTTCAGTTAAATATATATTCATAGCTTTGTTTCCCAATCAGTACGGTTTTATATAATTCAATGAGATAAAGAGAACTATAAAAAAATTGGGGTTTTGGGAAATATTCTGTGTTTTCTGAATAAATTTAAATTTTGCTGAAAATATAAGAATATTTAATAGAAGTTTAAATTTTATATTTTTGTCTTGTTTTGTTTTTAAATGTTTTTATTTTGAGAGACAGAGAGAACACAATCAGGGAGGGGCAGAGAGAGAGAGAGAGAGAGAGAGAATATCAAGAAGGTTCCACATAGTCAGCACAGAGCATGATTTGTGTGTCGAACTCACGGACTGTGAGATCATGACCTGAGCTACCCGGTGCCCTGAATTTTAAATTTTAATGTACTCTTTAGTAGCTTGGTTATAAATATATCTATACACTATATATCAATCTGTTTAAATTAATATTGGAATTTTATTGGATATCTTTGTAATCCCAATTTAGAGTTTGTGTAGACTGCTTCCTCAATAAGAAAACAAAAATATCTTAAAACAATAATTAATTTTGTTCTATAATTTAGCATAAAATAAACTTTAGTCTTTTTTCTGCTTGATTACATTTTTATTCACATAGGCTGTTTTGCTCGTGAAGTCTGTCTCTAGCCCTCCTGGATTGTCCTCGAATTTTATGGTAAAGGAAAAAAAAAGGTTATTTATAATTGGTATATTCATTTTCTATTTTGAAACAGGTTGGGAAATTCTCTCAATTTATACATATTCTTGACAGGTTCATATGGCGTCTGACACAAGATGCCTAAAAGGAGCGAAGCTTAAACATGATTGAACAGATCCATTGTACTTCAGAAAACAGAAATGCATCAATTATTTGCTGTCTCTTTAAATTAAATTATATACAACAATGAATTCTCTTTTGGGATTGAGGCAGCACACGGGATCTAATTTCTCTAATTAGTTGCTGTGTTCATTCTGCTTTCATAGCATTAATGCACAAACCATCGTCAAATCCAAAATGAGTTTCTTTTTTGAATGACAGGTATTAGTCAAGACAGCTCACTAAAAGTACCAAAGGAATATTGAAAAGTAGGGATAAAATTTGATAAAATTTCTAAAAAGCAAAAAGTGTCTTATATACATTTCTTCACTCAGGCCACTTATTCACAAATACCTTCACTTTAAGGTAACTTAAAGGAGTTATAGTTAAATTGAGAGGGTGTCTATGCATGTGAGTGAGAGAGAAAGAAAATATTTGCCTTATTTTAAGTTTTGCTGTCTATTTTTGTCGACTTCATTACTTTCATTTATATCTATATATCTTTATCATATATATCTATATAATTTTATTTATTTACTACTATATTTAGATACAGCTTGGGGGTGACCTTCAAAAAAGGTGATAAATTTTGATTATTTTAAGATTTTAATTTGCATATTGTATTCATTTGAAAATTTTATATGTTGTAGCATCATTGTATTTTTTCATCGGTATTTTCTTCCTTAATAAAAGAACCACAGTTCTTAACTAAGAACTTTACTGGATGAAAATAAGAGTGGATTTCCTAGCCCTGTGGCTAGATGTGTCCCAATATAAATTTTGAGAAAAAAAAAAAAGATAGTGGAGGACCTTATTTTAATTATGTTGAAAGGGATATGATAGTAAATCTTTTTAAAAATATGTTGGCAATGGTTTCTTTATATCACTTTTAATTGAGTTCCAGGAGAAAGACATTTTTGGTCGTGGGGTAGTCTATCCATTAACAGAGATGGAGAAACAGAGAGTCTGGCTAAATTAGAGAGGCTCTCTGCTTGGGGCCAGCGATTAGAGCTGATGAAGTGCATCATCATATGAAGCAATTTAACTCACCAACTCATTCTATACTCAAAACTGAAGCACCTAGGAAGTATTGTGAAACAGAAGATTTAGCAGGATGTTATTGGTGTTACATTTAATAAAGGCTGTGAACAGAGCACTCAAAATGGGATTAAATGTATTGGTTCTTAATAGAAACACTTTGCGATGGTGTAAAGGTAGTTGCTATTAAATTGAAATGAAGTTTTGAGGACCAGGGAAGGGAACAGAAACCAAAAACTTAAAAGAAAAAAAAAGTCTAGGCTTAAAGACAGTATATAGATAAGAAGTTTACTTGTGATAATGCATATGTAAGATAATATAGCATTGTTGTTTTAAACCACTAAATTTGGAGTTAGTGTGCTTCAGTTAATGACTGATACACTCTGTGAGTTGAATAATATACACAGTTGGTACCTTTATTAGTTGAATTCTAGAAGTCAAATATATAGTACACATGATGCTCAAATAATCTAGGGGTTAGGGGTGTTAATCCCTCACCCAGTCAGAAATCTATATTTAACTTTTGACTCCCCCATAACTTAACTCCTAATAACCTACTGCTGACTGGAAACCTTACCCGTAACATAAACTTTTGATGAATGCATATTTTGTGTGTTACATGTATTATATACTGCATTTATATAATAAATTAGGCTAGAGAAAGCAAAATGTTACTAAGAAAATCATAAGGAAGAGAAAATACATTTACAATATTATACTGTGTTTATAAAAAACAAAAACACATATAAGCAGACCCATGCAGTTCAAACACATGTAGTTCAGGGTCAACTGTACAATAATCATATATATGCAAAGAAAGAGAATCTTTATGTCTCATAATATGGTCATATTAAATTACAGGTTAAACAAGGCGATGGAAAGATAGCAAAATTCTGCTTCCCATGAACTAGTTCATTCTATAAGTCTATTTATAAATCTCCTTTTCTTGTTAATCCACAGAAACTATAAAAGAAAATATCACTATGTCTACAGTAAAATCTTGGATTGTGAGTAACTTATTCTGAAAGTGTCCCACAAGACGAGCAAACATTTCTAATACATTTTAACTTGATAAGTGAGCAATGTCTTGCAATATGAGTAGTACTTGACCCCAAATGTCATATGATCACAACTGAGCCAATGGTTCTCTCTCACGTTTGTTGTGGGATTGTGGGTCCCCCATGCTTGGATGACCGGTTTCAGGCTATGGTGTTTGGCAGAAATCAGCGACTTTGTAGAATGTTGGAAGGTGCCCACAATAGGCACTAGTGTATTTTTTGTCACTTCAAAGCACCTATAGACAGTCCCTTGCTTTTCCCTTCAAGAGTAAGCTTAGGAATGCTTTGCTTCATTCTAGGTCAAGCTTCCTGCAGATATAGACCCTTTCCTCTGCTGCCTTATTGACAGTTGTGTTAAATACAGTATATGATAAGCGTTTATTAACACTGTACCATAGTCAACATATGTTAGTGACAGTGAAGGTCATCCTACACAATTACCCTTTCTCTTGTCTCCCTCACACCAGCCACAAAGGTTTTCAAAGGTAAATGCAGGTTGATTTGTTTATGTTTTTAATATTTTGCATTTTTATAATTATGTATTATATTACAGAATTGTAATCACTTTATGTTAATATTTTGGGGTTGTGGAAGGAATCATCTGAGTTTCCATTATTTCTTAAGCAGAAATTAACTTTGGTACACAAGTGTTTTGGATTGCAAGCATGATTCCAGAATGATTTATGCCCATAAACCAAGGTTTTATTGTATTTTAATTTGCATATAGGTGTGTTTTTGTCCATGGTTTTGTACATTTAGAGTTTATCAAGAGTTTGTCAATAAGACTATTTCTCTATCAATTTTCTAATTCACTTATGATGACATTTAATTTTAAATGTTTCTCCAATTTTAGCAATCTTGATGTATCTACCTATGAATGTTAAAATACTTTAATATTTTTGAGATGGTAGCATTGAAAAAAAGTAGTAAATAATTTACTTTAATCTAGGGATATCTGAATCACTTATTTTTTCTGTACCCTAAGTGGAAATTGATGTATGAAGAAAGAATTGGTTGTGAGACTGTAATTGCAAAAGGATATTTTTTTTTAGAAACAACAGTATAGATAAATAAAAAAGCACCTATTATTGACTTTAATAATGACTGTCAGAGGAAATGATCAAATAAGTGAAAATACCAGGTTATAAATGTTGAAAATATAAGGTTAACATTTAAATAATATTAAAATTAAGAATTAAGCTGTACTGTATACACAAAAACATTTCATTAAACTTATTGAAATAACATTGTGAGCTAATAAATATTAAAGGCTTGGCTAAGAAAGATCACAAAAATGAAAGATGGAGAATGAAGTTTGGGTTGACTTAATCAGTTGTGATCAAGGACACATAATGTAATGGATTTCGTTCTCTGATTTTCTTGTATAAAGTGATAGCATTTGTCTCTTGAATTTAAATATTAATGAATGACATGTTTGCTTTTACTAAGACTTAAAACTGAATATACTATTAACAGGCCATGAATGAATCCTGGCCCAACTTAGAAGTCCAAATAAGATTACAAAATAAGAAAGGACAAATAAGATATACACAGACTACTTCATCAACATTTATTGCATTAGAAGCTGTATATTAGATTCATGGAAAAAAAACTTGCTCATGTTTTCAAGACATTATACTCCAGTGAGATATATACTCATAAGCAAGCACTTACAGTGAAGCATGAACATTAGTACTGTCTCCTGCCTTCTTAGGAGAGAGTCAGGCTAGAGAATGGAATAGAGATTACTTGAAAAGAGTGCAAAGTGGAGTTGTGCATGGCAAGGATGGCAAGTAGAGTCAGTCTTAGAAAGGTTGAGGTGAGAAAGATATTAGGTAGAGTCAAGAACATAGCCAAGGTCTGAAAATAATGGAAGATGACATTTTGGGAGAAAGTCCAGTGACACAGGAAGCAGGAACAATGCAGCTCTTGGTGTGGGAAGTAGGGAGCTATGAAGCAAGGGAAGATTATAAACTATTCTATAATATTTAGAACAAATTTCAAAGAAATAAGCACATAACAAAAAATTAAATCGAACTCCAAAGAAAGAGTATAAAGAAAGAATTTTAGAGCCTAACACACCATATGGAATACATACAAATGGAATAAAATTTTTATGAATCAATAAAGATCAAGAAAATGATTTTATGTTAAATTTTATAGATCTTTATTCTTTAACTAATCACCAATAGTACAAATGTCTTAGTGTATAAATTTTTACTTCAAAAGCCCCAAATTCATTCCAGGTATTTAGGTTTGTTTGCAAGATCCATTGTGATGCCTTAGGTTTAGTTCGAGAAAACCAAGGAAGCAGGTATTGCGGGATTTCAAAAGACTGTAGATTGGAAGGCCATCCAGAACCAAGGAAGGCTCTTTCTGTCTCTTTCTCTGTCTCTCCACTGCTCTCCCTCCCCACCATGTATATACATGGCTTCTACTGAGCTTCATTCTAGATAGCTGTCCATTCCATGGAATTGGCTGGGAATTGGCTTTTATAGCACGCAGAGACCGTGACAGTAGATTTAACCCTAGAGTCAGAATTTAAACATTAGAAAGACAGTCCTGATCAAAATGGAAGCTCTAGTATTGAGTCCACATAACATCTTATATAAGATATGCAAAATGTGTAGGTGAGTGTCTGAAGACCACAGCTCTCATGGTAGATTGCTATAAACTTTCCTCTCCCCACTCCCCCATTGTTCACATCACAGTGAATTCAGGCTCTTGGGTAGTTTCCTCCTTCACTACATCTGGCCTTTTGGCTTTCTTGGGTGAGTAGAATACAGCGGTAATATTCTGTACATTTCTTTGTACGGCTTTGTACAGTTCTGCAAGCTTTGCCGCTTCCACTTTTGCTCTCTTGGGTCCTAAGTCATCACATAAATAAATTGACAATCCTGCTACCGTGAATTTCTACTAATAAATGATCAAAGAAACTCAAATTGTTCATAAGACATTATGAATTAAGGGTTGGGATACAAGGAGGTCTTGTATCATAAACAAATTACAGCCAGTTAGTTCAACTAGCAAAATAAGAAGATTTAATAATGATAGCTGACTAAAAACTGCAATGGATATTATGTTATAAAGGTAGTGAGTCCTTCAAGGAGCAGGATATCAAAAGAATTTTAATAATACCCAACTTAGTGTATCCCAGCATACTTGTTAGCAACTGTAATGGCTTTGTAATGTATCAACCTGACTAGGACAAATGTTTTTTCCCAAATTCCCTTGTTGGGGTCGAATACAATAGACATTTTTTGTGTGAGATTGGATAAGTAGCAGCATTGCAGTCGTTTATGTTCTAAAGTTTGGGACAGGGTCACCAGAAGCTTTTGTAGCTCAGACATGCTATTTATCTGTATGAGGCAATTACTGGGTTTGCAACTCCTCCCATAGCTTTTTCAACTTCTAGACCAAATGGGATTAGCTCTTGGAAAAGGGCACTTATTTCTCACGAAAGGCACTACATCATCACCAAAGTTGGAAAAAGAACTGGCAGGTTGTAGGTAAAAAGAATAATGGTTTCCAAAGATATCAATGACCTAATCCTCAAACCTGTGCATATGTCATCATAAATATAAAAGAACCTATGTACATATGGTTAAAATAAAGATAAGGGTATTATTTTTGATTATCAGAATGGTCTCAATTTACTTATAAGAGAAATTATAAGAGAAGGAGAGATGGGGCGCCTAGGTGGCTCAGCCAGTTAAGCAAATGACTTCGGCTCAGGTCACGATCTCATGGTCTATAAGTTTGAGCCCCACATTGGGCTCTGGGCTGATAGCTCAGAGCCTGGAGTCTGCTTCGGGTTCTGAGTCTCCCTTTCTCTCCGCCCCTCCCCCACTCACACTCTGTGTGTGCGTGCGTGTGTGTGTGTGTGTGTCTTAAAAATCAACACTAAAAAATTAAAAAAAATTACGGGAAGGAGAGAGAAAAGTAGAATCTGAGAAGGTGATATGGCAATGAAAGCAGAGGTCACATTCAGAGAGAGATTTGAAGATGTTATGCTGCTGGATTTGAAGATGGAGGAAGGACCAAGGAATACAAGCAACGCTTTGAACCTGGAAAAGACAACAAGACAGATTCTTCTTTAAAGCCTGTGGAAGGAATGTAGCTTTGCTGATACTTTTATGTTATTCCTATCATTCCCTCTTTCAGATTTAGAACCTCTGGGGCTGGGTAATAATAACTTTGTGTTTTCTCAAGCCAATGAACTTTCACTAATTTGCGGCAGCACTCATAGAAGATTAATATGCACGGGTTCCGGATCTTTTTTTTGTGACTATCCGGCTGCTTGTGGGTTTCACCTTGCCTTTGGTCTTTGATCTTCTCCAGCGCCCATCCATCTTTCCTCTCAAAGTAACTGCCTTGAGGATTTTCAGCTTCAGTGAAAGACATACAGAAGATTACTTCATAAGGACTATTTAAAAAAAAAGTGTTTTAAAAAAGACTATTTAACTCTCACAATGGAAACCCTGTGACAAATGTTTTGTAGTATGTCTAGCGGTTATGCTTCTCTGAACTCTGATCGCCACAAAAATTCTGGCCTTACCTGGACATCATTCCTTGAAGTAGGTAGAACTTTGTGTTAATGCACAACATCTTAGAAGACTTTCTCTCATATTTGTCGTAATAATTTCTTGTACACAAATGTCTCTGCCACCCTTTGTCTCTGCCACCCTTAGGAATAGATTTTGGATTAGAAGCCGACCTTTCTACAATCTCTTCCTCCACTGACCGTGGAAATACATCCCCACAGAGTGAACTTCCCCCAGAGGACTTTAATGACACAATGCTATATTATTTTAAGGCTTAAATAAAATACTACCTATATATGAACATATTGAATTTCAACCATTCCAGAGCTACGTTTCCCACTTTACGTAATAGGATTAGGCCCGGAATTTTGACATTTTATGTCTATAGTGTTTTGAGGATAATTGATTTCTCTGATGTCCCAGATATGCATGAGATCTAACATGTTATTTTTTTTAATTGGAAATCTTTGGGAAAATCTCCACATGGCACTTCTTAAACTTATAAGTTTTTTTTTTTTTTTCTTTTCATGATCTTTGCAAACTCAATTTATTTTCTATTGGTCTTAATCAAGTTAACCCAAGGTTTATGAATTTCTTCTAAGAAACTAATTTGTCTATTTATAAAGAAGGAGACAACACCTTCAAAAACCTGTAAGAAATCCATCTTTGTTTAGAAATTAAATTTATTGGTGTCCTTGTTTATGAGGAGAAAATTGTCTATCAGGTACCAAAATAAAGCCAAATGGAATTGCAATTGAATGTCTCGTTTCTCTTAATTTCCTCTCTCTGTGATACCAGAAATTATATGTTAACATTTTACTTTCTAGGGGCAGCCTTTTTTTCTTTTAGTCAGCCTTGGAAATTCTTCTCTGCTGCTACCACCCCAGACAAAGGAAGCTCGCACTGTATTAGCCCGGTGGCCTTAGGAATGTTCAGTCAGTTAGTGAATCTCATCTCATCAGTGTATTTCTCTCATTCCAGAACGTCTGCTATAAATTAATAGAATTCCCTTAAGTGACTGAAATAGGTATGGAGAACTCCAAAAGTGGTGTGCTAGAAATATAAATTTGGTGAATGTTAGCATACAAGAGAGCACTAGAGCCATGAGAATGGATGTGGTAACCTAAGAGACTTCCCTTTTTCTTAGGAAGAGTTAAGAAAATCAATAATACAATGTAACATTTAACTGATGGATACAAAAGAATTGAGAAAAGGCTGAAAATCAACCAGTCAATCAATCCCATGACGAAAAGCAGAAACAAGCAGAAAATGGTGTTGTTTAGATAAACAGAAAAGAAAGATCTAATATTAAGTCCGGAAATTTAAACGTCTTACACATACTATTTACCATACCACAATAGTCAAGTTCACATTATCAGATTCCTTTTAACTTTTCAAATGTTTTACTTACATACACAAAATATTCTTCAAAAGGAAAATAGAGATATCCACTAGACAGTATGTCTTAGAATTATGATGATGCCATTGACAAACACACACAGGTACTCGCACATCTTAATCTACGTATTGATCTATCTATTGATCTTTCATTCTATGGGTCTAAGTATCAATATATTTACCTACCTATGTATATAATTATCAGTCTATTTTCCTATCTATGCATATATAATTTTGTTTTACATTAAAGCATTCTATTGTATATTATGCCATGTTTCAGTTCCTTCTCTATTAATATATATATAACTTTTTTCTCTAATTACTTTCTATTGTCCTAAGTCTCATGTTGTTGTAATTTAAAAGGTTAATATAGAATATTGTAAATTACTATTTTTAGACTTCACACATAGGAAGGTTTATGTAGCACAGATAGAAAAAAATCTAAAATACTAAAGAAAATTTTTGAAAATCTTTTCATTTTAAACACACCAAAATAAATATCAATATATGAATGAAATACTGGGAAACATATTGGAAAAAAAAACTGTACCAAAATATTAGGATTCATAATGCATAACTAATACAAATCAATAACAAAAACATAAACAATCATTTAGGATAATGAGAAAACGTTTAAGGTGGGTAATTTAAAGAATAGAACAATAGATGGCTGTTGGATGCAAATATTATTAGTCTATTGAGAGAAAAGAAAGGCAAATCATACTATAAGTTGAAATAACTACAGAGATATTCTGCTTCAATGTCTATAAAGAATGTTCGTCTTTGCAGGGTCCTCCAGCCGCCTGGGCAATGGACAGGGTCCACAATCCCAGAGGTCTGGAAACACTGTAGGAAAACTTTTATTGCTGCCACTTGTCCAAAGGGTTGGGACAGATGCAGACAGTTAGTTGTTCTTTTCCCAAGTAATGGTGTGTGTGTGTGTGTGTGTGGGGTGTGTGTGTGTGTGTGTGTGTGTAGATAGATAGATAGATCCTGAACCCTTTTATACTTCTATTATCTACAACCTGCAGGCATTGAGTTCCCTCACAGATCACATTTTGCAGCACATTTTAGCCTGAAGTTCTCTTCTTATGTTCAATCTTTTGAATATTAGACCCACGTTTTATGCCAAAATTAATTCCTGTAAATTTTGAGTTAGGATACATTTTGCCCCATATCTTTTGTATAATTTCCATGAGTTGGTAAGAGAGGGAATGGCCGTGCATGCACCCAGTGGGCCATTTTAAAGTCTTGAGTTTAACCTTTTTCAATAATTATCAAATATTTACCATCAGTAAAACCCTTTTATCTCTTGTTATATTTGGAAGACGCATCCAGTTTTCCTCTGCTATAGAATATAATCTCAATTTTCCACTCCTTGAGATTTTCTGCCACATTTGCACTTCTATTCTCCCTCTCTCTTAAATATTCTTCTTTCCAACTGTTTTCCCTACGGAATACCAAAATGCTTTGTCGATTGGCTTGTTTCCTAAATTTGAAAGAGAGCTGCTGACTAGCTACTTTTGTTTTCCTTTATGCAACAATCTCTAAAACTAAAGAGCTGGGCTTCAGTTTAAAGAACAGGGGAAGGAAAATATTGACAGATTATTATGAGTACACTTGACTGTTAGGAAACAAGAAATTAAACTTATACATATAATGAAAAATGGGGAAACAATATTACGACAGCTTTACTGATCACTCAATAATTATTAGACATCTAGAGAAATTTGAATTTTATTTATAGATAGATAAATCCAAGTGAATAAAGATAACATGTAGAAATTGAGAATCATTTGTTATATTTTCATATAAGTCAATGAATTATTTCCAAATAGTAATTGGCTATAGCTAGTGTTATTTAATTCATAAGTAGAAAAATAATAATTAAATTGAGGTTATTTGAAGATAAGTAATAATTGCTGAATGAAAAGATGAACTACAATCTGTAGCAAATCATTTAGACATAATTGCAAAGCAGTATAAAATAAAAATTTACCAAGAAATTTATGTAGGTGTTCAGTAACAAGAATCGATATACAACTTAATGAATTTATGATTAAAGAAAACATAGAGATAAACAATAAGTGTTTAAAAACAAAAATGAAAGTTACTTTAACTTAAAATTTGCAATGCAATAAAAAATGTATTAAGAGGAATTTGAATAAAAACTATTTCTCCAAAAAGTTAAGATTAGGTCACCTCAGGTCATAAGAATTAGTGCTCAATTTACAAATTCTTCCATAAGTAGTTGATGTGCTGAAAACCCTAAAAACTTCTCTTTATATAAGTATAGCTGTTAACCCTTTCGTATGTCTCTGTCTTCCTAGGTATTGCAAAAATACATCTAGTGCTACTATATGTCCCCTCGAGAGATACCCCAGAGCCCAAAGTCCAGTCCACTGGTAGCTCTCATCAATACCTCAGAAGCGTCTTCTTTTTCTCTGGACTTTATCTGTACTACACAATATGGAAGAATGACTCTAAAGTTCTCATTTTGAGTCATTGAAATGTGTCTTACTGCTAACTGGAAGATGTTTCATGCCTGTCTTCAAGCATCATATTTTAACAAAGCTCTACTATATCTAGTTTGTTTTTTTTTTTTCTTTTTCTTTTTCCTTTTTTTTAAAGGTAAGCAATCCAAGATTGTTTCAATGCGATGATCATCTATCTGGGAGGGTTTGAGTCTCCCTAGTGGCACTGGAAATTATGTGCCCTCAGCTGCCATGCTTCTGCTGTGTGACTTTGCCCCTCACCTCCCAGACATTCCTGATTGAACCATGACTGATTCCATCCATTTTCCATCTACCAGAAATTTAAAACTGATAATGAGCAACTCAGTATTTCTGTATGACTATACTTGTCAGAGGAAACTTAAGGTCCATTGAGAAATCATCCCTGGGCATATGGAATAAAAAACGAGAACACTTACATGGAGAAAGACAAATATGAAAGACAGAGAAAAAGACATCAAATTATTAAAAAGTGTAACATTTCTCTTTTTACCTTCCATCTTCAATCCTAAAGGCATCGGTTATCTTGTAGAAAGTAATTCACGGGTTCATGAAATTTTTGATGCAAGTACAAGGTTCAGTGAAATAGAACCCTACTCAAAATAATCTTAGCCTCTATGTTGCTCCTGGGCTGCCACAGTCTTTTTTTTTTTTTTTTTCAAGATGGATGATAAAGTACAAAGTCAAGTCTAAATGGAAGCCTTTGAGACTAGATCAGAGAATCCTAAGCTTGATGGTTCTATGGGCTTTACTGGAGATAGGGTTTTAAATATTGGAGCTTAATCACTTTTCATCTGTTCCTCCTCTTTCTTCTTGATTGATTGTTAGTTCTCCTTCTTTGTTTTCATATGTACTCATACAAATTTACTGTTAATAGTTTCAAATTTACTAATATTATATAGCATATGTGTGATTATATTTTTAAAAATTCAAACAAAACTGTATATTCATATTTTCTTCTTCACATTTTGTCCTCTTTCAACAGTTTTATTATTTTTCTGATAATCAAATTTTGACAGTGGTTTCACTTGAGAACAACACTGTACATTTCCAATGTGTGGTATAATTGTAGGTTCTAGAAGGGTCAAATCAGTAATGGCAATTTTTAGAATTGTTGGCAGCAGGAGAATTAGTTTTTTTAGTTCAAGAAATGCTGATAATAGGACTTTGTCATTTGGTTAATTAATTTCGAGTGAGGGTTTGGTCAGATTTCTTTCCAGAAAAATATCTCCATAAGTTTTTCACATATATGTAAGTTACTTGACTTCCAGCTAAAGAAATACAGATAACAGCAAATACTTTGGGGGAAAAAATGAAAGGGCAACGAAGTTATAAATGAAAAAAGTAACACATGTGTAGTATATGCTTTAAGTAAACTTCATAAAGCCTAAGAATTATCTCATGTTCTCTTCTCAGCATAAGTCTGACTTTCTATGATACCCATCACTTCTAATAGATTAATTTACTTTCCTGTATTTTTAAAATCAACTTCCATTCCCCGCTTTTCATTTTGTTTAAAAAGTCTTTTTTTTTAAATTTTTTTAACATTTATTTATTCTTGAGACAGAGAGAGACAGAGCATGAATGGGGGAGGGTCACAGAGAGAGGGAGACACAGAATCTGAAAGAGGCTCCAGGCTCTGAGCTGTCAGCACAGAGCCCGACGCGGGGCTCGAACCCACGGACCGTGAGATCATGACCTGAGCCGAAGTCGGACACTTAACCGACTGAGTCACCCAGGCGCCCAGAAAAAAGTCTTAATAAATAATAACAAATGGACAAAAAATGGAAAATATATTTGGAATACTAAGGGAGTTTGAAATATCTTTCAAAGTTCTTAAAGTCTTAGTTCCTGATTCAATCATTGAACATAACCTCTACTATTTAAAATTCCAGTAAATGAAATTCCCATAAATTTCTCTGTCACTATTATATGCAGTTAAATGGAATTATTCAAGGGACGCCAGAGTGGCTCAGTCAGTTAAGCGACCAACTCTTGATTTTGGCAAGGTCATGATCTCATGGTTTTATGAGTTCAAGCCCTGTGTCAGGCTCTGCTCTGACAGTGCAGAGCCTGCTTGGATTCTCTCTCTCTCCGTCTCTTTCTGCCCTTTCCCTGATTGCTCTCTCTCTCTCTCTCTCTCTCTCTCAAATAAATTAACTTAAAAAATGGAATTAATTAAGATTATGCATCTGTTAAAAAGTATATTTTGGAACTTTTGAAAAAAGTTTCACCAGATACCTATGTTTCTCTAAAAAGCATCAATTTCCATTAAGTTATATTAAATAAAATGCACATAAGAATTGCTTACAATATTATATTTCTGCTAGTAAATTTAAGTTAAAATGAACTTTATAAGGTAGGTTAACTAATTTTAAAATTTAAATTCACAGTGTAACAGCAATTCTCATTGCCTTGAAAGAGATCCCTACCTGAGACATAGCTCAGGACAGTGGGTAACAATTAGTAAAATTTTCAAAGTTTAGCAATTGTTAAGTGGGCATATTCTGAAATGTAACCTTTAGAAAATAAATGTCAGGAAATTATGGGAAAATAGTTTATAAATGTTACCAGGCATTCTGGTATAAAATTGAAAGACAGACACACAGACACACACAGACACACAGACACGCAAAGCATTCAGGCAGCAATATCAAGTAGACTCTAAGAGATAGGATCAAAATTTAAAAAAGGAAAAGAGTAATCCTGTCTATGGCTTTCCAGATCATTGCGCAATTTGTAAATTGGGTTTCTATCTCTTTTCTCCATATGCTTAAATGGAGAATCAAGAGTATCCTGGATGCACAGAGCTCCGTGTTGGACTGAAAGACATAGCTTTAGCATGTATGCACTTAAGTACCCAAGCCCTCAGAACAATTCCAGAATATGGTTCTCCACCAGTAGAATTTAGTGCTTTGTGGTTTTCTCTCCAAGTTGAGTATATCTGAGGACACTGGTACTGAATCGGAGCACTGTGGGAAAGACTCACGGAAACAAATCAATCATTCATTGTAGGGACAGCAACAATCACGTTCCGACTCCTTTCATTTTACATACTGTAAAAAATACTTTTCTTGATGGTATATAAAAATGGGGAAAGTATTAGTTACAGGTGTTAGAGGAGGTCATCCGGGCCATTGGGCCACCTATTTACCTGCAAACCGGACCCAGGAAACTAGAGGATCCCCAGTACTGTCCCTGTCCTTGGGATATAGGTTCCACCCACCAACTCACTTGGGGGAGCTGTTTGCAAGAACACACCCTTAGGAGAGCAATGTGTTGTTGAGGCCATCCAGACTGCATATGTGACTGCATTAAGTCCTCTGTATAAGCTTTTAAGATTCTGGCAGGTGGATCTGGAGACCAGGTGGTCTCACAGCCCCTACGCCAGCCTTGTACGTAAGTTCTCTTGCCTATTAAACCTGCCACTTACCAAGGTGGAGGGGGTTCTTTCTTCTGTCTCTCCTTGACCTCTGTGAATGGGGACCAGTTTCACATTTCACCCAGGAAATTTCCAAGGTTGCCAACCAACAATTGGAACGATTAAGCCAAGATAACGGCACTCTCCTTAATAGTGTGAAGTAAGACACGTAATAATACTATGCTATTAATTCTCTTCTTTTTTTCTCGTCTTGTCTTACCATTTTCACTTTGGCAAAAGTGCAGCTTAATTGGGCTAGTGCTGTCTGTGCATAAATGATCACATGGAACCCCATGGTTTCTTGCTTTGTGTTTTGAGACAGACACAAAGAAGATGAAAATAAAGCAAAAAGGAAACCATAAATCACATTTTTCACTCTCAACTAATTGCCCACTTGTCAGAATAGATGGAGACTGTATTCACAGAAAATGCCTCTAGACCAGCACACTTTCTAAGATTTTTAATGGCTTTGGGATTTTCCTCTAGATATTTTTGTTTCTGCCAAAGGGAGCAAATGTTTACTGTTTTCATCTTTTTAAGGCACTGGCCTCTGTCACGCGTCTTAAAAAATTGAACTATGGTTTCATAAACCATGTTCTTAAACATAAAACACAATCATAAAATAGTTGGTGCACTTTTGAAATATAGACATGAGACATTTGATATTTTTTGAGGAGAAATGTTTCCAAGGTCAAATATAATGCTGAAAACGTCAGTAAATAAATTTATAAAACTTTTATATGTGATTCACAAAATCCCTCAAAATTTAATTTGGGGTGTGGTGGGGGGTAAGCTAGAAGAAGACTGCTGTGGAATGCATGTAAAATAGAGAAGAACTGTCAGCGGCCAATCAGACCACAACATACATCCTTCATTTTATGTAACTCACTCTGAATGCAGTGTTAGAATGAGAAACACAGCAGATGATACTGATGAGGACACTGGACACAAGTCCAAATACATTTGTCTAGTACATTTTGCCCTTACTCGATGTGGTGACCTTGGACTAGTCAAGCATGAAAACCCTCACATTTTCATGTGTAAAGAATCTGTATTATGTAATCTGTAAAGCCCTAAAATTTCATGTTAAATAGGAAGAATGACTTGCTTCTATGGGTAAATTTGGTCAATTAAATAAGTATATATTTTTAGACTTAGTCTAAAACCTGTGAAATATAAGATTTGTGCATACATTTAAAAAATGGGACATATTACCTAACTATCAGCAAATCTGAATTGTCTTTAGTTTTTTCATACCAGTGTGAATTAACAGCATATTGAGAAACTGGCAGAATGATCCAGACGCCACTTAAAATAAACCAATATCACGTACAGCTTTCCTGTATAGGCAAGCTTTCTCCTATCAATATTGTTTTAAAAGAGAGAGTAACAAAGGTAATAAATAAATAAGCCTCTTTAGGAAAAAAAAGTTTTTTAAATGATTTCTTTCCATTTACAGTAAACTCACTTGAAACATTGATGGAGCCGACAAATGTAATTTTGTAAACAGCAAGTACTTTTGCTTGAGGGCACCGCAGACTAACAGTTCATCATGAGTAGCCCTGAAAAAAATTTCACATTTCAATTCTGCTTTACTCCCATTTTCCTGTTCTTTCATTTACCCTCCTTGCCTGTCCTTAAAGCCACCTACTTTTCATTCCATCACATTTCTTCTGGGCTGTTCTCACCTAGTTGTGCAAGAAAATAAAATATATCCTAAATTTTCTTGTCCATGTTATCTGATGTAACTGCAACTTTGTGTTGAGGATGATCAATTAAGTGGGCTAAGAGTTGCTTGTTAGGAGATAACATCTAAAAGAAGATTCCTACAAAGAATGCTGGGTACTGCTCTTTTGAAAAGTGCTTCTTTTTAGAAGTTGCTCTGCTTAGGACAGTCCGATGGTCCTTTGACTTGCTTTGTCAGGATTTTAACTGCTGCATCACTTAGCTGTGGGTATCATTGGAAGCAGGTCAACCTGTGACTTATACCTCAATAAAATGTTCCTGTTATTAGCTTCCCTAGGCCCATGTGCGTTCACTGCTGACTCGACAGTCCTTCTAATTAGAGTTCTTAATTCTTGGCTATTTCAGTACTTGAATATTGTATTCCAGGTGCTATTGTAAAAGAACTAATCGATAGTAAACAAATTATGGAGAATTAATTCCCTTATTGTCATGCTTATATTCTGCACGGTTTGGGTGATCATTTTTTTTTTCTTTACCAAGTCACCACATTTTGTTAGGTTGTCATGTTCCCTAAGATAACAAATCTTGAAAATAGCTCTCAAAGCATGGCTCTATATTATTTCTAAGTGAGAACATCTTCTTTTCATGGTGTAATAGGCAATTCAGACATCCCTGGGCAGTCTAAGTGAGATATAAACCAGGTCATCCTCTGAGTTTGAAGGAGATATTTGTGGTAAAACACCATCCTGATGATGCTTTAGTCCGCTGACCTTGGTGTGGGAATGAAAAGTGATTTTAAATTCAAAACAAAGTTAGTAGAGCTTCTCAGCAACTTATTAGGCTGATATCCTAGGCTTGCATTTTTTTTCCACTTTTTTTGCCTGACCCCATCAGCCTCTGGAATTCATCACCACAATCTAAATGCCCTCTTCCTTTTTCAGTATCTAAACACTTCCCCAGGCTTTTAGAAAGCTAGCGCAGCAGATTCCTAAATAGCCTGTGGATTCCATCTACCTCCTCTTGGATTGGTATCTGATAAATGTCTACCTTTGCTTTAGGAATAGTATGTTACTTCTTCCTCTATGAAGCATTGCCTGAAAGTCTTAGGCATTTATCCAAGGATTTCTTGAAGTGCTTCTGTTATCCTAGTGTGCTTCACACTATATTGTATTCCTTATTAACGTGATTATCTTCCTTGTCAGAATTCGGCATTGATAAAGGAAAAAGACCATACCCGAATTTGTTTTTCAGGATCTGGTATGGTGTCCCTCGTCTACTGAGCCTTGATTAACTGTTTGTAGAATGAATGAATGAATGACTACCTCATAGCATGATGATTAGCGGCAGCCATTGGTATCCGATAAACTTAAGTCCATGTTTCGGTTCTGCCTCTGAAAAACTCGGCGACTTTGTTCAAATTGTTACTCTTACCCTTAGTGTTAAATGAGATAATAGTAGATCTAGTCTCATAGACTTACAGTAAGACGTTTCTCGCAGTTTCTGACTTAACTGAAAAATTGTCTATGCATGTGCTTGTGCACGAGAGGGTGTGTCCGTGCATTTTAATGTGACCTATTTTAAATTATTCATAAATATTCAGTGACGTATAAGGAATGTACCACAAATCGGTTCTATGTGACATAATAGAAGCATATACATATATCTATATATCTCATTGGTATTAAAGAAAATGACAGTTATTTTTCTTCACTCAAATAGGTGGGGTTTTGCTTTGTTTTGTTTTTTTTTCTTAAAAAGATCCTAACAAGTAAAAGAGGTCCTCTGTTGTCTTCTTTTATATGTGAGCAAAAAAATGTGGTTTATACTGTAACTTATTCTGTTCTGTGATTATTTAGAAATAACTAACATCCCCTTCAATGCATTGCAAGAGTATACTTTTTTATTTCTCTCTCAATATTGTTATCTTTAAAAAAATTAGAATTTTGAGTCTCATATCCCTCAATTGTAAAATTTAGGTGCCAGAATACATGGTTGCTAAAACTCCATTCACGTAAAAAAAATAAATAAATAAATCAGCTAATGTCTTTTGGAGTATGTATCTGGGACACCATGGAAAATATTGAAGAGTCTATTAAATATATAATAGGTATACTAATAATTAATCCCAAGAAATATATTGAAATTTGGGGAGTTATTTAGGATATATAACCTAAGCAAAGTCAGAATTGTACATTATTTATTTATTAAATTATGCCTTATTTAAAAAATGTTAAATGCTATTTTAAATGTCATTTTTACATGAGTAATATAGTTTAAATATTTTCAGTGGGCCTGTGTATTACTACTACTACTACAGTCTTTGTTCTATAGCTGACAGAGCTGAGATAAGAATTGTTAAGGAACTCCCTAAGATCCCAGAGTAGGTAACTGGGAGCTCTGGGAATCTAACTCATGTCTTTCTGTATCTACATCTCTTCACTAGTCTTCTTTGGGGGGATTAAAAAAAAGGAATACCATTTTTTTCTTTGGGGGGGATAAAAAAAAAAGGAATACCATTTTTTCTGTGATTAGAGAGAATGTACTGGATTCTAGATGAGAGAGGTGACGTTCCAAGCTCTAAGAAGGAAGTCCAAGTTATATAATGATGAATTCCAGGGAGTGATGAGATTCAAAGTCGTATAACTAACTCGAAGAAATCTTTTCTCTTATGAAGAGAAGTTAGACTGAAGGATATTGAGTGAAAACGGAACATTCCTTCATTCGTCTTTGAAGATCTCCATTGCGTTCCTACCCCCTGTAAAGCACAGTGCTGGACAGGATAGCTAAGCTGGATTCCTGTTCTCAATAATTGAAGAATGTATGAGTATGTATTATTTACCTGGCTTCCTATTCCTAAGAGGCTCTGCTCCTCTCCTGGTGGTCTATTATCTCCTCCACATATTTTCAGGCTTCCTTGATATAATACAACTCTTGAAATGCTTTTCGCCCTGATTTTGTTTCACTGCTTTCTTCTGGTAATTCTGTGCCATTGCAGACATTTATTTTTTCGGTCTCCTTTTCTTCCTCTATATTCAATTATTCTGTCTTGTTTTACTCTGCACTTCCCATTACCTCCTAGGTTGGACATGTGACTTCTAGAACATACTGTGCTTTGCTGGCTTATACCACCTGGTAACAGGTTGTGACAAGTCGGTCATGCTCGTGTCTCCTCAACTCCACCTTCAGTGGTTGTATGTCGGATGCCCGAAATCAATTTTAGTAGAAGTTTATACACCATGAAAATTGGAAAATGTTGCAAATCAGGGCTTTTTTAAAAAAATTATTCCCCAGATAGCTGTCGTTGATAAATCTGTCTTCCCAAGCCCAACTAGCCCAAGAAGGTATTTTTGTTTATGGCTGTCAGCAAAATACTTAAAAAAAGCACTAACAGAGAGTGGGAAATCCTAAATTATTATTATATGAATGTTATTAAATAATCACTTATAAAATATTGAAATTAATTGCAGCTCTGAAATTCTCTAAGGCCCTATTATTAAAAGACTGCTGTATATTATAACTTGAAAGACTGAACATGCATTTTTTAGAAGTCTAGTGAATAAAACGAGTGAATAAAACTCACTTACGTACTTACTGAAGATGATTTACATAAAAACAACAACTCCCATGATTATTCCAAATTGTCCATTGTTGGGGGAAACAAGTGAAAACACACCTTAGGGGTCAGTCCAACCTAGATCAGGCACTTACGCTTCTTAGAATATAACTGAGTAGCCTTTTTTCCCTGCTGGAAAAGAATCACAGAGCAAACACACGGAGCAAGTAGAAGGTGTAAGTAGAGTGGACTTTTGATCACTTGCAAAATTAAATCATAAAGAATTTAAATTTTACCCACGACTTCATTTGTTTGTACGAGGCTTCTCTTTTTTCTAAAAGAAACATATGCTGTTATGTCCTCATTACAAGATAAAACAGTACTTTTAAATTCCTCTCTGGCTCACTTCTAAATCAGTCACCGACGACTTACACTGAGCCCTATATATTTAGCAAAGAGCTGACATTCAAAGATTTTAACTTCCATTTTCTACCTTCTCTTGCAAGCCTTAAATTGGAAAAGTGGGATAGGGTAGCATAATAGTTAAAAAGCACAGATTCCAGGCTCTAAAATCAGTCTGCTAGACGTCTACCCAGGATCTACTACTTAATAACTATATCATTTGAAGGAAATAATTAGCCTTTCTGCACCCACATCTCCTCAGCAGAAAAGACGGTGAAAATCATATTACTTTTACTCAGAATGCATTGTGGAAAATAAATATGCTAAAACACACACAACACTTAGAAAAATACCTAAAATATATAGTAAATTACAGCTATTTAAACACTATATTTGCCATGATTGTTTATTGCCACTGCTTTTTCACATAGGCACATTCCACAGTGTTTATTTTTCCATTTAGAAAGGTAATTTACTTGAGACAAATGATTGTGCCATGTACTATAAGTTTTGGAAGACCACAAAATATTCATTTAGAAATTCAGTATCCATTGTGTTCAAGGTGTAGTAGCAACGAACAACATTAGTTTAAAAAATCTTATTTTTCTGGAGCTTAGATTCTATCATTCTTACTCTTTAAAATAAGATGATCTGGTAAGTGAGAAAGCACGCACAAAACAAATTATATCGCGAATATTGTAATATGGAAATAAACACTGGATAGTAAATGATTCCAAACTAGAAGAATCATGGGACAAGTCATTGAACTGCCACTCGGAAGATGAATGGCATTGTTCTCACAAGAAAAAGCAGGGAGCATGGTTCTCCAGCAATTTGGAGAACAATCTAATCTAAGCAGAGCAATGTGAGTGGAGTGGTCAGCTACTGGAGAGGAGAACGAAAAGGAAGAGGGATGAATGTTAAAGCTGGAAGTTTAGCATTAGGAAGAGACCCTTACGACCAAGGGATGGTGCGTGGGGTTTCCTTAAATAGGCAATGGAGAGGGGTTGTAGGTTTCAGCCTGAGAATGGAGGCGCTTATGCCCACATTTTACAGACCTCCAGGACAGAAGTTTGGGGGTCACCATTATTTTCCTGCATGTGGTGGCAATTCAGTAGCTCTTACAAAATGAGTCCAGGTCTCCATTTCTGAATTCTAGAGCAATCATGCGTGGGTGATACATTCCACTCGTGCTATGTTCTCGTTTCAATTTGCAATTGAAAGGTTATTCTCAAGAATGAACGAGAAAGGAAAAGAGGACTATTTGCCTGATTGCTTGACATCCGCCATGTTTCTTCTTTCTATGCCCATATAAATTGACCCTTTTAACATACTCTGTGACAAAAAGGCACTGGTCTAGCATTCAGGAGATGATGACATGAATAAAGCACAGAATTTGGGTTTAATCATCCTAATGGAAAGGTTAAAAATCTGAACACACAAATAATATTTTTCAGCCTGGAGGTCGATTTTATGATAAGAGAGATTGAGCAAAGTATTGGAGTAGTGTTCTGAGAACAGGGATGGAATAGCAATCTGTTATCAATTTAGACTGATATCAACAGAGATGTTGTTACTTAATGCTTCCTAAAGGAAAAGTTGATACTGAAAAATCTGAGGATTTTAATGGAAATGATTTAAGTCAGTGTTCAAGGAAAAGCAACAGCAAGAACAAGAGATGGAGAGATGTGTTTGTTTATTTGTTTTCTCCAGGATACCATTTATACATGTTGTGTTATAGGTTCAGATTTGTTTAGGGAGGCACGCTAGTGACAATGTATTCAGACCCTGGAGACAAATGCTCTTTCCGGTATAAAAAAACCCATTAATCTCTGGGCAAATTACTTAACTCTTGAACTTTGACTTCTTCAGCTGCCAAATAATATTACGGGACTAATAATAGGAGTTAACTCATAATATATTTTATAAGTTACTATTAGTCCCACATACTATGTGCATATACATATACACACGCAGTATTAGAACTGTATTAGAATAGTAACCGGCAGAGTGTATCACCTAAAAATATCATTGTTTACTAAGGAAAATATGTAATGCGTAGCATTTATTTTAAAAGAAATTTGCTGGTTCGCTTGAAAATCCGGAGTATAATGAAATATGGATTTAGTGCGAAGCACCTGTGAAACTGAAAGCTTTTGAATGGAAGACTGACCTGAGAAGTTGGGATTTATTTTTCTAACGTTGTGATTCCTCAGCAAGAAATTGGAGCCTTGAATGTTTCTGTATTAAAAGTTTACAGTTTGGGGATGCCTGGGTGGCTCAGCCGGTTAAGCGTCCCACTTTGGCTCAGGTCATGATCTCATGGTTTGTGAGTTCGAGCCCCACCTCGGGCTCTGTGCTGATGGCTCGAAGCCTGGAGCCTGCTTCAAATTCTGTGTCTCCCTCTCTCTCTGCCACTCCCTCACTCATGCTCTGTCTCTCTCTGTGTCTCAAAATATAAATGAACCTTAAAAAAATTAAAAGTTTACAGTTTCACAGAGGATAAAGGCTAAAATCAAACCAAACAAAATTACCCCAAAGGAGCGAGTTACTCCAAGATTAGCTGGTGAACCAGATAGTATTTATTTCGGTTCTCAAACTGCAAATGTCCTGAATGTTCTTTCCTCCCATTATTTTTCCCAATTGATGACCTTTGAAACCCTGCTCTGAGGTTTACCATGATGTGAAATACTCACAGACAAGAAGTTATGACAGATTTCTGTCACGCTTCCTCGGGTAGCATACCGCCCTTTTCAAGTTTATAAGGGGGTAACGCATTCACGAATATTTTCTGTGGTGAATTTTCAAAAAGATTGTTAGTGGAGTGACATTTTACAGTTTAGAGGATTTTTCACTGTTATTCAAAGCAAGCTATGTCCAAATTTCTTTAACTGTCAAAACTATAGCTTGTCTTTCTCCACTAAAGTTTTGAGATTTACATTTGGTGTTTAATTTGTTCTAATCTTTTTTTTTCTTTTTTCTTTTCCTACTTGGCGTATATAATAGAGGGTGGTGGTGATGATTATTGCTTCTCTAACATGTAACAATTCGAATTGTTATTTATATTCATAACATCCCACATGAATGACATCACATTGTACTAAGACAGTCCTTCTTAGGGAGCTACTATTCTTATTACTATTTAGCCTTACACGTTATTCATTCAGGAAAAATTGGTCAACTGGAAAAATCCGTGGTCTGGTTGCTATTTGCCCAACACATCTGTAAACCACTCAGTTGCCGACACTTTGACTCTGCTTGGCAAGGACCCTGCTGTAACTATGCACTTTCTCTTTCGTCCCAGATACATTTGAAAACTAACTTTTCCACGCATTATTTTCGGACACTCTAAATAAGCATCTAAGATGATTAAAATTCTAGTGTGTAAAGAGAAAAATAACACATGGAAGAAAACACATGAAACTATCACCAAAATAATATGACTACACTTAGGAAGGAATAAAGCTGATATTTGAAAAGGCTGGCTCTCCCTAAAATAAAGCAAACTGTGACATATGCTGAACTTATGTAAATTCTCCAGGAGACTGTATTTATTGAAAATAAGGCATAAATATTTATATTAATTTAATTGAGAGTAGGGTTCGTAAAATATCAAGAAAAGCCAGGATTTTTCGTTTATAACAGTCTTTTAACTCCTATGAAAATACATTTTAATTTTGTCATGACCTATAAAGGAACGAAACTTTCTCCTAGTGTGTCAAGTCTTATAATATTCAGTAGGCATATTAATAAAGGATACTGAATATACAATTTCCACACAACAGAAACCTCTTTGTACAAACCTAGAACTTCTTTTTTTTTTCCTTCTCAGATAGTTCCTTTTATTTCTGTTAACGTGATATATCAAATATACCTCATTAGAAAGTCTTAAAAGTATGTACATTTCTGGATACATTCATGTTGTTTTCATGCCTTCCTGTAACCAAAAAGTTATCACTTCAAATTCTTATAATTTATATGTTTATTTATCATCACGTGGAAATAGTTGTACATAACATTTCTTCCTGAAATATTTTGAGTGCATTAAGTTGCAGAGTCTATGAAAGTTGGCAGTAAGTCTAATTCTTTTTATTTTAGTACTGAAGGAAACTCTTACAGTGAAATTTTACATATAAAATTAGATTTCCATTTTCATCTCACTGTTATTTATCAAATTATCTGCCTTTGCACTTGCCAGACAGATCAGCTGTAATTAATGCTCTCTTAGCCAAAGTGGATGCGATTGCAGACCTCAAATTATACTTTTTGGAGATAAAGACACCATATAAAAAGGGAAAAGAAAGAAAGAAAGTAACACAAAACTTAAAGTACCACAACCATTGCACACACACACACATTGATGAACTTATCTAAAATACGCCAAAATTTTGTCAACTGAAGATTAGATTAAAAGTCTTCTCTTAGGGGCACCTGGGTGGCTCAGTTGGTTGAGTATCCAACTTCGGCTCAGGTCGTGATCTTGGATTCCTGAGTTCAAGCCCTGCATTGGGCTCTTTGCTGACAGCTCAGAGCCTGGAGACTGCTCTGGATTCTGCGTCTCCCTCTCTCTCTCTCTGTCCTTCTTTGCTCGCACTCTGTTTCTCTCTCTCTCTCTCAAAAAAAAAAAAACAAAACAAAACAAAAAAAACAAAAAAACAAAAACAAAAAAAACCCAAACACTTAAAGTAGAAGATTTATCTTAGCTCCAGTATTTAATTTTAATGAACTATGACTATAGCTATATATATATGAACTGATACACAACTGGAATGTGAAACATAAAGATTAAAATGTCTGTTTCATTACCTGGAATTGAACACAATCCACATCATCACAATTTTCATCATTGACGACAGGAGTTATTTATGGCAGCAGAAAATGAAAAATTTTAATAAGAAATGCAAGCAGGGACTTGAAAACTCTTTCTGAATTAAACCCGCATGCCAGACAGCAGTTGAAAGAAAACAATTTACGATATCATACTAAAAATCAAAGAATAAATAAACAAATCAGAGCATTACGATATTGATTATACAACAAAATGCTAGGCTAATTTTTTTTCAAATCATAATGTTTAATTTCCTTTTGTATATCCTAGAGAGATACACACAAAAATAAAGAAGAAAAATGCAAGCAAGAAGACAAGTTGCAAAAAACTATGTTTTTGTGCTGCCTGAACAGGTGATGGGGAGGGCACCTGTTGTAATGAACATCAGGTGACTATAAAAGTGTTGAATCACTGGGGCACCTGGGTGCCTCAGTGGGTTAAACGTCCGACTTCAGCTCAGGTCATGACACGGTTTGTGAGTTCTAGCCCTGTGTCGGGCTCTGCGCTGACAGCTCAGAGCCTGGAGCCTGCTTTGGATTCTGTCTCTCTCTGTCTCTGCCCCTCCCCCACTCATGCTATCTCTCTTTCTCTCTCTCAAAAATAAACATTAATTTTTTTTTAAAAAGTGTTAAATCACTACATTGTACACCAGAAACTAATATTACATTGTATGTTAACTAATTGGAATTTAAAGAAAAACTTAAAAAACAAGACAAAACAAAGCAAACCTTTACACTTAAAAATTAATTATGTAACAATTATTGTGGAGAATGGTTTCTAAACTTGGACTTTCATGCAGCTTTAAAAAAACAGAAAGTGAAAATTTTAATGATACAGTTTGTATATGCATTCTTTAGGTTATAAGTGAAAATAACTTAAATATTTATAAATTGTCAGTACCCGTTTTTACACCTACCATTTTCTCTAAATGTTTTGTGGGTCCTGTGGTCTTAGTTTATAAATAGCTAAACTATTGGATTAGGCAGACTATTCTAATACCTTTCTTGGAAAGTTAGACTGTAACAAAATGTTTGAAGATGTACTTTTCTATTTGCTGACTGTATTCAATGATTTTTTTTCAAGTTTTCTTTTAAACTCCAGTTAATTAATATACAGTGTAATATTAGTTTCCGGGACTAGAATTTAGTGATTCCTCACTTACATACAACAACAGGTGCTAGTCATAAGGTGCATTCCTTAATCCTCAGTATGTATTTAACTCATCCCAATTCACCTCCCTTCTGGTAACCATCAGTCTGTTCTCTATAGTTAGGAGTCTGTTTCTTGGTTTATCTCTCTCTGTTTTATGTTTTTGACATTTTTTTTTGTTATTTGCTGACCCTGCACTTTTAGTCTGAAAGGATTGTTTTCACCATGCGTAACGCTTCTCTTATTATTATTATTATTATTATTATTTTTGTACAATAAACATCTTCTTAGCCATCCTCAGACCACACATCTGTCTGCTTGACACAGAGTTTTCTGTTTTGTTTTTAAGATTAGTTTTTAGAGTAGTCCATAGAAAACTTAAGAGGAAAATACAGAAATTTCCCATTTACCCCATTGCCTCCATATATGCATAAGCTCCCGCATTATCAACATCACTCATCACAGTGCTATGTTTTGTTATAATTGATGGACAAGCATTGGCACGTCTGAAATACCCA
This sequence comes from Felis catus, assembly GCF_018350175.1. Classification (NCBI taxonomy): domain Eukaryota; kingdom Metazoa; phylum Chordata; class Mammalia; order Carnivora; family Felidae; genus Felis; species Felis catus. Next base: position 180,680,946 of record NC_058371.1, read on the forward strand.
AAGCTGGCAGTTTACCTCCGGGTTCACAATGGGTGTTGTATATTCTATGGGTTTTGAAAAAATGTGTAATGACATGTATCCATTGTCATAAAACGGTACAGAATATTTTCACTTGTCCTAAAATGTTTCTGTGCTCACCTATTCAAACTCTTCCCTCCCCCAACCCTTGCCAACCACTGGTCTTCTTATTGTCTCTATAGGTGGGCTTTTCCTAAATGTCATAGGGTAGCAATAATATAGTATGCAGCCTTTTCAGGTTGGCTTTTTTTTTTTTTCAGATTGGCTTCTTGCACTTAGTAAGACAAATTTAAGATTACTCCATGATGTGTGTGTGTGTGTGTGTGTGTGTGTGTGTGTGTGTGTATTTGCATGTGGCTTGAAAGCTTATTTCTTTAGCATTGAAAAACATCCCATTGTCTGGATGTACCACAGTTTCTCTATTTACTTCGTTAAGGACATCTGGGTTGTTTTTAAGTTTTGTCAATTATGAATCAAACTGCTGTAAAAACCTGTGTGTGCAGACTTTGGGGCGGACATGTTTTCAACTTTTTGAGGTAAATACCAAGGAAAATGGTTTCTAGATAGTATAGTAAATATATTTGTTTTGCAAGAAACTACCACTCTCTTTTAAGATGGCTGTACCACTTTGCATTCCCACCAGCAAAGAATGGGAGTTTTTATTGCCCCACATCTCCATCAGCATTTGGTGTTGCCAGTGTTCCAGATTTAATCATTCCAACAAGCATGTGGCACCTGGTTGCTTGACTATGACTTTTCCTTGATGACATAATATGTGGAATCACTTTTCATATGCTTATTTGCCATGTATGTATCTTCTTTGATGAGGTTCTGTTAAGGTCTTTGGGCCACTTTGTAATAGGGCTGTTTACCAATTGTTGAGTTTTAAGTGTTCCTTGTGTCTTAAATCACCATCCTTTACCTGATGTATTTTTTGCAAATATTTTCTCCCAGTCAGTGCCTTATCTGTTTACTCTCTGAATATTGTCTTTCACAGGGAAGAAGTCTTTAATTTGAATGAAGCCCAGTTTCTATTATTTCTTTTCATGAATCTTGCCTTTGGCATTGTGTCTGAAAACATTTCCATAACCCACGTAATTTAGGCTTTTCCCTATGTTATCGTGTAGAAGCTTTATACTTTTGTGTTATATGTCAGTTTTTAATCTACTTTTAGTGAAGTTTTGTGAAGTGTGTAAATTCCCTGTGTAGATTTCTCCCCCCACTTTTTTTTTAATGAAGCTGTCCGGTAATTTCAGCATCATGTGTTGAAGGGACTATCTTTTTTCCATTTTAGCCTTTACCTCTGTAAAAGATCAGTTGATGATATTTATGTGTATTATTGCTCGACTCTGTTATGTTCCATTGATTTATTAGTCTATGACTGCTACTGCACTGTTTTGATATTCTTCCTCCATAGTAAGTATTGAAGTTGTAAAGTGTCAGTCTACTTCATTCTTTCCCTTCAATATTGTGTTGGCTATTCTGGATCTTTTGCCTCTCCATATAAATGTTAATCAGTTTGTTAAATTCCTTAAAATAACGTGCTGTGATTTCATTTGGAATTACATTGAATCAAAAGATACAGTGTAGGAGAACATCTTAATAATATCAAGTCCTCCTTTTCATTAACTAGGAGAAATTCCAAAACTCAATTTTTTTGAGTTTGTTCATCAAAATCTTGTAGTTTATTTTCATTTTTTGGCAGATTGTGTCTTTCAAGGAATTGATGCATTTCATCTAGGTTATCCAGCTTTTAGGCATAGAGTTGGCCAAAGTATTACTTTATTATCCCTTTTAAAAATTATTTAATTAGGGGCACATGGGTGGTTCACTCAGGTAAGCATCTGACTCTTGGTCTCAGCCCAGGTCATGATCTCACAGTTCATGAGTTCCAGCCCTGGATCAAGCTTCCTGCCTGGTTGAGACTCCCTGTCTCTCTCTCTCTCTCTCTCTCTCTCTCTCTCTCTCAAAACAAATAAATAAACTTTTAAAAATATTTAATTAATGTGTAGTTGGCATACAATATTATATTAGTGTCAGGTTAAAACATAGTGATTCAACATTTATATACATTACAAAATGTTTACTATAGTAAGTGTAATTCATCTGTCACCATACAATTTAATGGCAATATTATTGATTATATTTCCTATGCTATAGTTTTCATCCTTGTGACTTATTAATTTTACAGCTGACAGTTTGTATCTCTTACCCTCCTTCATCTATTTTGTTCATTCCCCCACCTGCCTTCCCTCTGGCAGCCACAAGTTCGTTCTCTGTAGCTATGAGTCTGTTTTGTTTTGTTTTGTTTTGTTTTGTTTTGTTTTGTTTTGTTTCGTTTGTCTGTTCGTTTGTTAATTTGTTGTGTTTTGTTTTGGATTGCACCTGTAGATAAAATCACATGATTTTTGTCTTTGACATTTCACTTAGCATAATATCTTTTAGGTTAATCCTAGTTGACACAAATAGCAAGATGTTATTATTTTTAATGGCTGAGTAATATTTCATTTTATGTATATACCACATCTTCTTTATCCATTTATCCATTAATGAACACTTAGTTTCCATATCTTGGCTACTGTAAATAACGCTGCAAGAAACAGAGGGGTGCATATATCTTTTTGCATTAGTGTTTTAATTTCCTTTGGGTAACTAGGAGTGGAATTACTTGATCATATGGTATTTGTATATATTTTTTTAATTTTCAAGGAATTCCCATACTGTTTTCCATGGTGGCTGCACCAATTTACATTCCCACCAACAGTGCGCGGGGGTTCCCTTTGTTCCAGATCCTTGCCAACACTGCTATTTCTTGTCTTTTTCATACTAGCCACTCTGACTAGTAGAAGATGCTATCTCATTGTGGTTTTGTTCTGCATTTTCCTGATCATTAATGATGCTGAGCATCTTTTCATGTACCTGTTAGCCATCTGTTTATCTTCTTTGAAAAAAAATGTCGACATTAAGATTTCCTGGGGGTGCCAGGGTGGCTCAGTTGGTTGAGTGTCTGACTTCAGCTTAGGTTGTGATCTCGCGGTAGGTGAGTTCCAGCCGGTATCTGGCTCTCTGCTGTCAGCCCAGAGCCCTCTTCAGATCCTGTGTCCCCCTCTCTCTCTGCCCCTCCCCTGCTCATTCTCTCTCTCTCAAAACAAAAATAAATAAATAAATAAATAAACTTTAAAAAAAAGATTTCCTGCCCATTTTTTCTTTTTTGTAAGTTTCACACCCAGCATGGAGCCCAATACCAGACCTTAAACTCACAACCCTGAGATCAAGACCTAAGCAGAGATTGAGAGTCAGATACTTAATTGACTTTTAGTCATTTAAGTCATTTTTAGTCTCAATTTCCATGCAGTGTTTATTACTCTTGACCAGATTCAGAGTTGTATTCAACAAGAGTCAGATACTTAATTGACTGAGCCATGCAGGCGCCCTTGCCCATTTTTAAATAGGATTGTTTTTATTATTAAGTTGTATATATTCTTTATATGTTTTGGATAGTAGCTCCTTGTTAGTTACATGATTTGCCAGTAATTTCTGCCATTTAGTGAGGTTGCCTTATTTATGTATTATGTATGTATGTATGTATGTATTGATGACTGATGGTTTCTTTGCTGTGCAGAAAGAAGCTTTTTAGTATTATGTAACCCCACTTGTTTATTTTTGTTTTTGCTGTTTTTCCTCTTTTTGTCTGATGAAAAAAACATCATCACCAAGACTTATGCCAACAAGCTTACCCTCTAGATTTTCTTCCTTCATTTTTATCATTTCAAGTCTTACATTCAAGTATTTAATCAACGTTGAGATAATTTGTATATATGGTATAAGATAAGTGGTCAAAGTTTCTTACTTTTGCATGTGGCTGACCAGTTTTCAAACACCATTTATTGAAGAGACTATCTTCTCCTCATTGTATATTCTTGCTCCTTGGTTGTAAATTAATTGACCATTATTCATGGGTTTATTTCTGGGCTTTTTATTCTCTTCCGTCGATCTATGTGCCTGTTTTTATGTAGATACCATAATGTTTTAATTACTATAGATTTGTAATGTGGTTTCAAATCAGGAAATGTGATGCCTCCAGCTTTGCTCTTTTCTCTCAAGATTTCTTTTGTTATTCAGAGTTTTCTGTGGTTCTATACACATTTTAGAATTTTTTGTTGTATTTCTTTGAAAATGTCATTGGAACTTTGATAGGCATTGTCTTGACTCTGTAGATTGCTTTGGGTCGCATAGACATTTTAACAATAGTGATTCTGCCAATCCAAGAGCATGGAATATATTTCCATTTATTTGTGTCTTTTTTAATTTCTTTCATTAATGTCTCATAGTTTTCCATAGAAAAGTCTTTCATCTCCTTGGTTTCATTTATTCCTAGGTATTTTATTATCTTTGATACAATTGTAAATAGGCTTGTTTTCTTCATTTTTCTTTCTGATAATTTGTTATTATCTGATGTTAGTAAATTGTGTGTTTATTAATATTTCTCTTCTCTCTCTCTCTCTCTCTCTCTCTCTTTTCTTTTTGTATTTACATGACTAGAATCTCATAGATTTTATTGATATCTTTAAAGAACCAATTTTTGGTTCTGTTGACATTCTCTAATGATTTCCTGTTTTCACATTTATTGATTTTAGTTCTTATTATTTATAGTTTCTGCTTAATGTGGATTTCATTTTACCTTCTTTTTATTTTTTTAAGTTTATTTATTTATTTTGGGAGAGAGAGAGAGAATGAGTGAGGGAGGAACAGAGAGAGAGGGAGAGAAGGAGAACCCTAAGCAGGTTCCACACTGTCTGCACAAGCCCTATGTGGGGTTCACACTCACGAACTGTAAGATCATGACCTGAGCCAAAATCAAGAGTCAGAATCAAGAGTTGAATTTAGAAGCCATTATCCTAACTGACTATGCCACCCAGGTACCCTATATTTTTTTTAACTTTTTAATGTTTACTTATTTACTCAGAGAGAGAGAGAGAGAGAGAGAGAGAGAGAGAACATAAGTGGGGGGAAGGCAGGGAGAGAAAGGGAAAGAGAGAGAATCCCAAGCAGGCTCCTGTGCTGTCAGTGCAGAGCCCAGCTGGATCTCACTAACCTGAGATCATGACCTGAGCCGAAATCATTGGAACTTTGACTGTGCCACCCAGGAACCCAATTTTGTCTTTTTTTAGATCTCTCAGGTGGAAACTTAGAGTATTGATTTGGGATCTTTCTTCTTTTCTAATATATGCATTCAATGCTAGAAGTTTTCCTCTGAGTACTCATTTTACAGGATCCCACAAATTTTGATGTTACATTTTATTTTAATTAAGTTCAAAATATTTTTAAAATTTCTCTTGAGATGTCTTCTTTGACTCCTGTGTCACCTAGAAGTTTGTTGTTTAATCTTTTTGTAATTTGCGATTTTCCAGTTATCTTTCCGTTACTGATCTCCAGTTTATGTTCATTGGAGCCTGAGAGCAGACTTTGTGTGATTTCAGCTTAAAGTTGTTAACACGGGCTCTATGGCCCAGAATGTGGCCCATCTTGGTAAATGTTCCATGTGATCTTGAGAGGAATGTGTATTCTGTTGTTGTTGGATGAAGTCACATAAAGATATCAATTATATCCAATTGATTGATGATGATGAATTCAATTATATCCTTCCTTATTTTCTGCCTGTCAGATTTGTCCATTTCTGATAGAAGGGCAATGTAGTCTATAAGTATGATAATAGATGTATCTATTTCCCCTTGAAGTTGTAGCCACTTTTACCTCACGTAGTTTGACACTCTGATGTTGGGCAGATACACATTAAGGATTGTTAGGTCTTCTTGAAGAGTTTACTCTTTTATCTGTATGTAATGCCTTTCTTTATCACTGATAACTTTTCTTGCCGTGAGGTCTTCTCTATCTGAAATTAATAAAGTTTCTCAGGCTTTCTTTTTATTAGTGTTAGCATGGTACACATTTCTCCATTCACTTATATTTAATTGTCATATATTTATATATGTCTTTATACTTAACTAGGCTTCTGGTAGGTAACATGTCATTGGTTTTTATTTTTTGATCCACTCTGAAAATCTCCACCTTAACCGTACATTTAGGAATTACATATATTTTGAGTAAAATAATATTTTGTATTTCATATATTTGAAAGGGTAGTTAAATGACATTTTATTTCCTGAGACTTTTTCATATTCCACAATGTTCATTTTAATTCCCCCAGATAGGATTCTCAATTTCCATGCAGTCACTTTTTATTAATATCTAATTATTCTTCCATCATCTGTTTAGAGACCTTTTTTTTAAAATATATATTACACTTCAGTCATATCATATTCAGCCTGCATGGGCTTGACTTAAAATAAACTTATTCTGTGAAATGACAGTAAAAATCCACAAAGCAAAATGTCATTGCAAACTGCCTTATGTTTTTGTAGCTAAAGATGATAAAATCTCCTATAGGGCTTTTCATGATCAGGTTGATAGATCATTAACTACATTTCTGTCCACCCCTAGTTTAAAATTACTAAAGTAATAAACACTATATAATGAATAGCATGTTAAATAAATTAATAAATTAAACTTATTTATGTGCTTGAAAGTGGTAAAATATATAATAAAACCAGTTGAAGTTAAACTTTATTATTAAATTTATGGAATAAATTTATAAAAAAATAAGCTTGGCTTATTTTTGAGATAATATATATATGTATATATATATATATATATATGCACTTCTATTTCTTTCTTGGTGCAAATAAGTGCTATAGATTAAATGTTTGTGTCCTCCCCAAAATTATATTTTAAAATCCTAACCCCCAAGGAGATGGTTAACAGGAGAGGGGTCTTAGGAGGTGATTAGGTCATGAGGGTAAAGTCCTCATGAATGGAATTTGAACCCTTAGAAAATGGAGCAACAGAGAGGTCCTTATCTCTCCTACCATGTGAGGACACAGTAACAAAATGGTCATCTATGGACCAGGCAGCAAACTCTCTTCCAGATATCAAATCTGTCTGTGCCTTGATCTTGAACTTCCCAGCCTGTAGTACTGTGTAAAATAATTTTCTTTTACTTATAATTCACCCAGTGTATGGAATTTTGCAGACTAAGAGATAGTAAGCAAGAATAGAAATTCCTAACCTAACTCAAAATTAATATATGTGAGGCTTAAACTTTACTACTTTTAATCTAGTATCTATTTTCATGTGTTCCAATTATATGAGGATAGACAAATAGAATAAATACAGTGCTAGGGAAAAACCAGATGCTTAATAAACACATGTGGAGTTGAATTTAGAAGCCATTATTCCAAATTCTCTTGACCAGATTCAGAGTTGTATTCAACAATAGATTGAATAAATAGCACTCAGCAAACTAAAAGATAGTATTCTGTTGTTGAGAGTTTAGCAAAGATTGGTAAAAATGTATATATGTTTTCAGCAGCATCCACACAGACACATTTAAATACTAAAGCAACATGACATTTAAGCAAATCAGTGTATTCTCTTTCTGCACGTGTGAAGTTTGCTCGTGTGGAAAATTGAACCCATTGGGCCTTGTTTACAAATACAGAAAAGTTTTCAGAGTTGGTGTTCAGGAGTTATATGCTTTACTGCTTTAAAATAACTTCCCCCAAAACATAACATGCATTAAAATATTGTAGTTGTTGTCATTTGAAAGGTAAACTGGTTAATTGCAGAGATTGTTTCTTCCTACTTTGAAATTTTAGCTTCTCTTTCAGGCAGAGATCCCTTATTTGTAATCCCCCACAAATAAGTGCTATCAAGATAACATAAGTTGTTTTTTTCCCCCATTTTTTGTCCTAATATTAATACACCACAAGCAAATGTTAACATTTCTCATAGCCTGATGTGGTGCTAAAGAGTTCATCAGATTGACTTTAGTGTATGTTGGAGAAAGAATAATGTTCCCGTCTCTCACCTCAAAGATGCACAGGTCCTAATTCCTGGGACCCATGGCTATGTTAACTTCCCAGTAAAAGGGACTTTGCAATTGTGATTGAGGTAAGATGTTGAAATGGGGAGATTATCCATTTTGGCCTTATGGAATCACAAGTTTCCTTATAAGAGGGAAGTAGGAGAATCAGAGTTAAGAGAAAGTGATGTGCTTGTGGAAGGTAGATAGAGGCATGCAGCCAGGAGCCGAGGAATGCAGAAAACCTCTGAAAATTGGAGGAGACCAGGAAGGGATTCGCCCTGGATCCGCCAGAAGGGACCATCCTTACAGAAATCTTACTGCTAGCCTGGTAAGATTCATTTCAGACTTCTGACTTCAAGAGCGGTAAGATAATGAACTTGTGTGATTTTAAACCGCAAAGTTTGTGGTAGTTTGTACTGCAGCCGTGGGAATCTGACACAGAGCATGAGGTGGCACTTGAAATCCCATGTCTTTTGTTGCCCATGCATTGCCATTTTCTCTGTTCTTATTCTGTCTCATAAAGTTTGTCATTATATGAGTTTGCATTACACATTTCCTTATTTGTTTTTATATTTTATCTCACCTTACATAAGGGCCTCGCCTATTTTTTTTTAATTTTTTTTTAACGTTTATTTATTTTTGAGACAGAGAGAGAGCATGAACAGCAGAGGGTCAGAGAGAGGGAGACACAGAATCTGAAACAGGCTCCAGGCTCTGAGCTGTCAGCACAGAGCCCGACGCGGGGCTCGAACTCAGGGACCGCGAGATCGTGACCTGAGCCGAAGTCGGCCGCTTAACCGACTGAGCCACCCAGGCGCCCCGGGCCTCACCTATTTTGACTTTGTTTTCTTCTCTGCTATATGCCTACAGCAAGGCCTCGCACGTGGTGGGCCCCCAATAAATTTCTGTTAATCACTGAATGAAATATGCATGAAGATTATTATCAAAGACTAGAATTCCATTATAGGAATAATGACTGCTTAGTAGGTAGGAGAAACATTCTCTAGAAAATTAACAATAATTTGTAATTTTTATGATAATATCTTACATTTGAATGTTGCTTTAGGATGGACGTACATCATCTTATTAGTTTTTGAATCAGAATTACAAGTTCAAAAAAGGAAATGTTATATTCTCCACCTTTGTAGTTACAACGTCTATCACTCTTTCTCCATAAACAAATAACATCAATCATCAACTACATGCCTCCCTGCTGTCATGCTAAGAATTTCATGTACGGTTCTCATTATTCTTTTCTTCTTGTTAGGGATTAGGGAAAAGATGGAGGGTTTCACTTGTTTCTCTAATATTTCATAACTAGTAAATAGAGCCATTTGTTCCAGAACAGGAAATGCCCAGCATCGTAATATTATAAGGGCAAGAAGTAAAATTGTGTATTGAGTACTAAAGGGGCTGGATAGGAGCAAAATTTATGTCTTGGTAATTGCTTGAATATAGAAGAGAGTTACTTGGATGAAACCCAGACATCACATTAATGTAAATTCCAAGTGCTGCAAAGATGAAATTCCTTAAAAAGCAACAAAATATATTAATATTATATGAGTTATTATTTTACAATTCTAGGATGTTGAAGATATCTCAAAACTTGATTATAAATCCATAAGATACAGTGGAGAAGATGGAGACATTCAAACACTAAAAATTTAAAGAAAATGGCTATGCCATATAACACCACAAGCAAAATTAAAAGGCAAAATAACAGAGACACATTTCACAACTCAGATCATAGATAAAAGGCGAACCCCCAAATACATAAACAGCTCTTAAAAATTAAGACAATCAATAGAAAAAATTGTTAAAGAGTATGAACAGACAGTTCCTAGAAGCTCTCAAAAATATGAAAATCTCTGCATCATCACTTGCAAAAAGAAAAAAAAAAGAAAAGAAAATAGCTCTTTTTTGTAACCTCCCAGATTTGCAAACAAACATTTGCTTAAACTCTGTATTAACAGGTCTGCTCATTCATTATTGATGGAGTTTTGAATTGTTAAGATGGATACAGTGAGCCATTTGCCCAAATCTTTTTTTAAAAAAATGCACACAGTCTTGTGTCTAACACTTCAAATTCTGGGAATGTGGTAACGTGTCTAGTTGAAAATATTTCAAGTAATGTACATACAGTTTTCTCAGTGCATCATTGTCTATAATTATTGAAAACATTTGGAAGTAATACAAATGTCCTTCATAAAGAACTGTATAAATAAAATATGACAAATCCCTATAATGGAATACTATTAAAATTTAAAAAAAAAAACAAGCAGCTCTTATGTGCTGATATGGAAAGTTTGCCAAGATAAATTGCTAAATGCAAAAATCAAGGTTTTGAACAATGTGTATTGCATCCTCTCTGTATAAAATCAAGGAGTTGGAAGAGAAACACGTATTTGTACTTGACTACGTACATTTTAAACCATCTTTTTGAGACCATTAAAATTTAATACATATTATGCAAAATTAAAGAAAACATTTCATCTTTTCTGTGGCAAGTCATGGTGCCAGCAGTATAACCGGGATCAAGATGGGACACAGGCAATTTTGCAAATAAACTTAGTTTACATAATGAATGAAAACGTCCCAGTTTTATAACTAGTTTATCCAACTGAAAGTAAATGTGAGTGAAATAACTATCCTTAACCTTTCAGAACAGAAGAACACAATGTTTGATGGAAAATAGAAGTATAAATTATCACACGGGAGTGAAAAAATACTGTTTTTCTAGAATAGCTTGGCTGGACAATATTTTTCACATATTACTTATGATAAATACAGCAGAGATTACTACTTTTTGACTACTTTTCATCACTGTACCTTGTCTTTTTCCTTCTTAAATGTGATAAGTAGTGGTGTTTTCTCATGGAATAGTCTCATGGAATAGGGTTTTATTAAGGATCACATTTTTAATAATTTACGGAAATGGGAGAGCTAGAAGCCAAGTTACACATCATATCAAAATAAGATGCGAAAAGAAGCAAAATACAAAGTAGAATTTAAAATCACAAAGGATACCAATCTCTCTTACACTTCCATCTGGCAAGAGAACTAAAATGGGAAGTAAAATAAAGACATCTTGTGAATTGTACACTGAGAATTATAGTGATGGCCCAATTAAAGTAGTCATAGTGAAATTCAAATGCCTTTTTTTTCCTGAAATGTTAAATAATAAGGTAATAAATAAATAAGTACCAAGACTTTTCAGCTCTTCAAGAACGTATTGAGGTTTCTGTTTTCAAATGACAATGCATGTCCAAAGAAGAGGCATAAGGAAAGTATTATAATAAAGGTTTTGAAAAAGAGTATGTGTATTTATACCTCTTATACATTGTATTATCAGTTGTGTAGAGTAAATGGGCAAATGTTTCCATATGATTTATTTGGCAAATTTACAATTTGTTCTCTTATTGCAGTCCTGATTTTAAATAAATTACCAAGTGTTCCAGAAATAGTTTCTTTCAAGATTGTTTGTTTACTTTTGGTCAGAGGAAATGTCTCAAATTTTGTTTGTTTTGAAAGTAAAACAATCATATGGTTTAGGTGTGTACATACGGGTGTAGTAACTTCCTCGACCAAAGAATAAAGTGGCTTTGATTATTTTACTCAATTTTTATAAATATAGAAGAATTGTCAATTAATGATACTACATGCAACTTTATTTTTTATTGTTTGATATTACATATTACTTTAAAGCATATATTTTTTTTTATTTTTTTAAAGTTTTAATTTATTTTTGAGAGAGAGAAGGAGAGAGAGCACATGCAATCAGGGGGAGGGGCAGAGAGAGAGGGAGACACAGAATCCAGAGTAGGCTCCAATCTCTGAGCTGTCAGTACAGAGCCTGACGTGGGCCTCGAACCCACAAACCATGAGATCATGACCTGAGCCAAAGTCGGACGTTTAACCAACTGAGACACCCAGGCATCACTAAAAGGTATCTTTTTAAAAGAGCTAAAAAGTGGAGGTGAGAGGTTTGGGGTGCAAACAGATGATTTTTTTTTCTTTCCTTCAAGGTGACCTAGAATCTTAGTAAATGTTACCTGTTACCCATGTCTGCACAATGGAGAGAGTCTGGGAAGCCAAGGCAGGAACTAGGAATCAGCAGTAAGAAGCATCAGAAGCAAACACAGGAGCCCAGCGGTTTGGAAGGTGATTTTGCTACCTGTGACAGCATACAGAAGAGAGCAGGTTGACATTAGAGTAGACTTTCGATTTCGAGTCTTTAATGCAGAGACAGGTATGTGAATTGATCGTTTGGTAATAAAAAGCACAAGTAGATATGGGAAATGTCATACATGCAATTTTATAATTTTAACCGAATAGCTATACTTTAAGTAGTGAAATTTTCAAAGTGCATATAAAAGGGAAGTTTTTACCTTTGGTTTTCTTCTTCTTCTTTTTTTAATGTTTATTTTTATTTTTGAGAGAGACAGAGAGAGAGAGACAGAGAGAGAGAGAGACAGAGAGAGAGAGAGAGACAGAGTGTGAATGTGGGAGGGGGAGAGAAAGAGGGAGATACAGAATCCAAAGCAGGCTCCGGGTTCTGAGCTGTCAGCATAGAGCCCGACACAGGGCTTAAACCCACGAATGCAGGATCATGACCTGGGCCACACAACCAACTGAGCCACCCAGACACTCCTAGCTTTAGTTCTCTTAAACCAAT